>NW_016804139.1:5191509-5264379 GCF_001698545.2 Rhinopithecus bieti
ATATTGTATAAGATTTTAATTTGGAAGGCCAGCTCAAAATCAATTTGGGTTAATTCAAATTACATCTCAGAAACTAGAGAATTAAAATATTTTTTAAAAGAAAAAAGAAAAGAAGGCATAAATGGGTATAATCTTATGTTAGCCTTCAAACAACAAGGAATCCTAATTTAAAGGAACAAATGTGACTACACTGGATTTTTTTGGTATAGGAATTGGCAAACATTGGCACTAGGTCCAGGAGACCAAAATGTCACTGTGATCTACCAGTTGGCATAGGGGCTTTGAAGGTCAGGTGATCAATGGAGTTTTAGCTCAGATCTATCCCACAGTGGCTCTGAGTCCCTGAAGCCATGCTGTGATTATTTCCCCATTTCTGGGATGCATAATTTAAACAGACATTCTCAGAAACTGGCAGAATTTTCACATTCATTCCCTGGCCTGTGAAGTGAGGGCAACAGAAGTAGTAGAAAAGGCCAGGGGAAAACCACTAGAGCAACCTTTACCTAGGAAAATAATAGACCAAAAACAGCATCACATGCCTAGAAGGATACCAGTGATGAATGCCACCAACAAGCAGTTAAATTATATGGAAGTGGTAACTGCCATCACATTTCCACTCAACTCACCTATTTGACCAGTATAGAAAATTGATAAAACTGGGAGATGCACAGTGGATTTTCATAAAGCTAAACCAGGTGGTGACTTCAGTCACAGCTACCGTACCAGGTGAGGTTTCGTTGCTTGGGGAAATTAACACATTCCCTGGTACCTGGTATGCAACTATTGATCTGACCAATGATTTTATGCTCAATACCCATTAGTAAAGACTAGGTGAAGCAGTTTGCTTTCATCTGACAAAGCCAGCAATACACTTTTACTGTCCCACTTCAGGGGTATATCGGCTCTCCTGCCATACATCATAATTTAATTGATGGGAACTTGATAGTCTTTTCCTTCCATAACAAATTACACTGGGTTATTTGCACTGATGATATTGGGATGATTGGACCTAATGAGAAAGAAGTAACAACTACTCTATATCTACTGGGAAGACATTTACATATCGGAATGTGGAAAATAATTCCGACCAAAATTGAAGTACCTCCACCGCAGTACAATTTCTAGGGATCCAGTGGTGTCGGGCATGTTGAGATAGGTGAAGACACATTGCATCTGACCTCTCTTACAACCAAAAAAGGAGATACAACACCTAGTGGGCCTCTCTGGATGTTGAAGAAAACATATTTGACACTTGGGTGCATTACTGTAGCCCATTTACCAAGAGACCCTAAAAGCTACTAGTTTTGAGTGAGGCCAAGAGCAAGAGAAGGCTCTGCAACAGTTCCAGACTGCTGTCCAAGCTGCTGTACCACTTGCAACAGTTTCAGACTGCTGTCCAAGCTGTTGTACCACTTGGGTCAAATGATCAAGTACCTCTAATGGTGTTTGAAGTGTCAGTGGTAAAGACAGGTGCTGTTTAGAACCTCTGACATAAAGCAATCATTTTATTCAGGTGAATGATAAGCACATTTTGAAACTTCTCACAAATTCTCCCATATCTTTCATTTCTCACTCTGTACATTTCATCTGGTGTGATATTTAATTTTATTTGTCAACTTGGCTGGGCCATGGTGTGTAGATACTTGGTTAATCATTATTCTGGATGTTTTTGTGAGGCTGTTTTGGTGTGGGACTTACATTTACGTCAGTAGACTTTGAGTAAAGCAGATTGCCCTCCATAAGGTGAGTAGTCTTCACCCATTCAGTTGAAGGTCTGGATAGAACAAAAGAATGACCTTCCCTCAAGCAAGAGGGAAATCTACAGCTGACAGTCTTCAGATTTGAACCACAGCATTGGCTCTGGGGTTCTGCTCTGCAAATTTTGGACATGGCACCCTCCATAAACACATGAGCCAATTCCTTGAATATCTTTCTACACACACACACACACACATACACGCATTATTGGTTCTGTTTCTCTAGAGAATAGTACACTTGATTTCTCCGTATTTGGAGTAAATTCTAGTAGTCCAGTAGGGCAGCCTTGAATAGCAATATCAAAACTCTGTAAAAAGGTCAATCTGTGTTCCCAAACTCTTAACTTTCAATGCTAGAATCTCTAAAAATACTTGTTTGCTTCTAAGAGGCATTGGCTGACTTTGGTCTTTGGTCCCCACATTGGTTTAAAGAAAGAGATTAGTGCTGGGAATAAGATAGCTCCAAAGAGCGGAACGAAGGTAAATTAACAAATTGGCTCCATCAGTGATATCTATCATTTTCAGATTAGGGTCTAAACCTTCCTGATTAGCTGTCTTCCTTGGGAAGATAACCCAATACTTGTCAATTCTTGCTTTCATTTTTTGCTCCACGTGACTATTTTACTTGTCTTATTGTTGAGATATGAGTAGTGGAGTTAAAATAAACTTAATGTGTTTGTTATCTGTTCAGATTTTATTCAAAATTTAAAAGAATTAAGACTTTTAAAATGTGCAAATAAGTACCAATATTTATTTCTCTACTATGTTAGAAGAAAAGGATTCAAAAACTTTGGTCGAAGTTTAGGTTTTAGCCACTAGATGGCAGTGGATAACTATCTCTTTTACCTTGCTTTCCTGCATTCAACTCCAGCTAATGTTTCCTATTGTCAGCTGGCAAATTGAAGAGAGGAAATATATAAAGACTATTTACTAGAGATGTTAAACAAGATAGAGATTTTATTAATGGAGTGTTGAACACATTTTGTAATTCAACTGCTAGCAAAATTCTTTTCTTTATTGTTACATATTTGTACGATTAAAAGGAGAAAATAGGATCAGCATTGAAACGTACAAAAACATGGTCAGGCTAAATGCAATCAGCATTGACTGGAAATGCTTATCTTGACCAAATGCTAAGCAGAGGAGAATGATTGTAGCCTAATACATCTGCTGGGCTGCTTTGAAACATTGTTTTTGACCACATGTAAGAGACCCTTTGCATTTTCATGACACCTACACCCAAGAGCACTACTAGTAGGACTTCTGGATGTCAAGAGAGATCCTTTCTGCTGGAGTCTTTTACCTCAAACTAAAGAAAAAGGAATCCCTCAAAGAAAATGTGCTTGGAGACTCAGGATTTAAACCTTATCACTGGTTGTCTCTTTGTATTATATTTAACATTAGATTTTCCCAACCTATGTAGAACATTCAGTGTGTGGTCCATGATGGTCTTCTGGGGATGGACTGACTGCCAAGTAGATCTATGGTTAGGAATCCTGTGATCCATGGGTAATATTATGCTACTATTTTAAAAAATATATTTACAGAGGCAAAAGTCTGAGCTTAAAATTCTTAGGATCTTTAGTACGTGGAAAACATTTTGAGAATAACAATAATGAAGCAATTCAAAGAACAGTGTAGGCATTTCTCCCTAAAACCTAGAGGAGGAAGCATGAAAACCACCAATGTTGCCCAAAGTATTCATAGGCCTTAAAACATTTTTAAGCAACAAGGGGAGAAAATATTAATATTTAACAGAGTGCCACTTCAAAAGGAAAGGGGCAAAATGCTTGGTTAACAGCACATGACTTGTAGCAGTATCAGTGTTCTTGGAGACAGGCTAAGGAAGGCCACCATTAACAACCAAAGTTAGTGTCACAGCCCTAGTCACAGCAGGCTCCACCCCCTTCACCTTCTACAGGAGTAGAAGGCAGGAATCCATGCTCAGGCTCTCTAAGAAGCCAAACCTTCAAAGTGTGTTGGGAGACTAAAATGCCCCAGCCTATACCCTTATCTTATTCTTATTTATGAACAAGCATCCCTTAGCCTTCTTTATCTTCATTGTGTTGCACTCATGTCCCTCCATGACATAACAAGGAAGAAAATAAATGCATGCGTATTGGATGCTATTTTCCGGATGCCAAGTCTCTCTTCAGGTAGTAATTAGCAAGGAGTTTTATAGAACATTTAGCAATAGCACCCGGGGAGTCTGAGAGAGTTAATTTCTCTCTTTATACAATTTCTACCAAAGGATTGCTTCTGGGAGGAACTCTATTTAATACTGTTCATAAAAGAGATAAAGCTGGGGACTAAAGTGGGGTAGGAGGAGATGTGCATTGCTAATATCTTTAAAAACAGAGATGAATAGGATTCAAAAGACCTCAATAAATTAAAAAAAAAAAAAAAAAAAAAAAAAAAAAAAAAAAAACCTTTTAAAATAGTGATATGTGCCAGATGGCACACACAGGAATCGATATTCTGAGTACTTTAGGGACAAGGTTTAATTCTTTTGGGTCTCATGTAGCATCTGATGCAGAGCTCTGCACTTAGTGGGCACCTAGTTAATATTTATTAAAATCAGATTGAATGTGGAACAAGTATGCACACACACACACACTAGTAATTAGAATTACCCAAGCTGAAAAAGTCACTAATGCTACAAGCATTATATCAAAGGTATCATTTCACTCATTCACTTAATATACATTTTGTGACAAGATAAATAACATCCCCCACACTGTGAAGGAGTTCACAGTGTGGGGGATGATTCTCCTGAAACATTTTCATGCATAGAGCAAAATGACCCAGACATTCTCCGAATCAGGGTGGGGTAGGCTTGAAGGGCCTGCTGTCTAAGAGCAGCCTCCCTGCTCTGGTTATGAAGCTCTGTTTCTCAGCCTCAACCCTCCCTTTCACACTCTACTTTGTAATGCTGGCGCTGGGTCTCTGTAGACAGCATCTCCCCTATGACGCTGGCTCCCTAATAAACTCTGCCAAGAGGGTGCTGGAAGCAGACTGGAAAGCAGGTGAGCTGCTGAGAAAATTTTCTTCTTTTTTGTTGGCTTGCTGGTCCTGTTGGTATCAGGCCAGCTCAGCAGGTGGTTACAGTGAACAGATTTGTTCCAAACTTTCTGCAGCAGCCTTAGCATATTCCTCAAGATACCATCCCCACTCGGTCAGCCACCCAGCTGCTCCAG
Organism: Rhinopithecus bieti; assembly: GCF_001698545.2. Taxonomy (NCBI): domain Eukaryota; kingdom Metazoa; phylum Chordata; class Mammalia; order Primates; family Cercopithecidae; genus Rhinopithecus; species Rhinopithecus bieti. The sequence continues at coordinate 5,196,464 of NW_016804139.1, forward strand.
GACTTCTAACCTCAGTTCCATAGCCACACACAATGGCAGGCAGGGCCATCTCCACCTCCTCAGTGGTCTGGATCCCAGAGCCACCGGAATCTTCACTAAGTTCAAGGCTCTAACAACTTGATCCTGTTGCCTTTGTACCCCCAGCCCTGGAAGGGAGTCGCAGCAACTTTCTGAAGCTACTGTCTCTGTGTTATCTCTGCATTCTCTTTTCACTTTTGTAGCCTTTGTGTTCCTCCTATATCTTGTCAATCCATTGCCTCTGTAACATTCTACTCTTGAAATTGCTGGGTGTTTTCCTAACCAGACCCTGAGGAATCCCCTCCCTCATGAATCTTTCTCTTTTTCTCTCACTGCTTCTCATCTTAGCATCTGTGAATACCAGGTATGTTAGATGCCTTCTTATTCAAGTCCCCCACACTCCATTGGAATATAAGCTCCATGAGAACATAAAATTTGTGTTTTATTTCTTGCTGAATACCCAGACTTCAGAACAGTTTCTTCTATTAGGTATGCCTTCAGTATGTATCTGTCAAAAGAACAAATGAATGAAACGAATGAATGAATGGGTGTAGAATGAACACATGAAAGAAATTACTATGGTTTTTTTCTCTTTTTTTTAGACGGAGTCTCGCTCTGTCGCCAGGCTGGAGTGCAGTGGTGCGATCTTGGCTCACTGCAACCTCCACCTCCCAGGTTCAAGTGATTCTCCTGCCTCCGCCTCTCAAGTAGCTGGGACTACAGGCATGCGCCACCACACTCAGCTAATTTTTGTACTTTTAGTAGAGACGGGGTTTCACCATGTTGGCCAGAATGGTCTCGATCTCTTGACCTCGTGATCCACCTGCCTCAGCCTCCCAAAGTGCTGGGATTGCAGGGGTGAGCCACAGCACCCGGCTGGCTATGGCTATTTCTACAGCTTTATGCTTCTGCTCTCTGCTGTCCTATCCCATGTCCATTCTTGGCACTCTGTTACTCTCTCTAAACTAAACTCAGCTTCAATAGCTACCTTCTGGGCTGGTTGGCACAGGATAAGACTATCGAAATTGAAAACTTTAGGTTAGTGGTTCTCAACTGTTCTCCCCAGGGGGTATTGGGCAATGTCTGGAGAACATTTTCATTGTCACAACTGGGAGGCAAAGATCCCTCATGGCATCTATTTTGCAGGGATGCTGCAAAATATCCAACCATGTGCAGAACAGCCCCCTATGACCAGGAATCATCTGGTCCAAAATGTCAACAGTGCCGCTATTGCTATTAAGAAACCTTGATTTAGATGTTAACTGTTTAGAAACAAGAGATTCCTCAGATGATACTGTTTTAGGCATCTTTTGGTCCTGTTAATTTATTTCTCTGGCTATATGAGGCCAAGTATCCTTGATGAAGAAAGATACAACTCCTTTTGTCATGGCCAAGGACCCAGATGTTTTTCAACAAAATGATATTTGAAATGCTGAGAACAGAATATCCAGAGGACTGGCTAAATATTTGGCTCTTTGGCTGGACTTTTGTAGAGTTACATAGACAGAGTCTGTGATTAAAAGTCAGAGAGTGATATGATAGCCAGAGGGCCAGGGGAGGGGTGAGGGCAGGCAGTGAGTTGTATATGATGTTGCATAAGAAATGTTTAAAAGAACAGAGCGTCTTCTTTCTATTGATCCAAATCCCCTAATAATAATTATAAGAACCAGCTGTTTTTCTCCCAAATAATCCAAAGAATAGCCATTAACTGGAGACACAGAGTTTAAAAATGACATAAATCACTTGGGTATTTACATTTTGAAAGTCATTGTGGATTGGTCAGGTGGTCTCCTCCTGGACTTCAATTATCAAAATATATTTTCCTAAAAAAATTGACCCGCTTGGATAATTGCTATTCTGATGAACTCCAACCCTAAGCTTCCTCTTCTACTCCCACATTTCCCTGAACAAGTTCGTTCTATCATCTTAGCTACCAAAATATCCACAAGGTATATTTTTCTTCTCAGTGTATGGCAGTAATCCCATCTAATACATCAAGTGGAATACAAAGTACTATGCAACGGTTATAATTTTTTCCGGCACAATTCCCAGAGTCATTACTTAGTGTCATCTTCTTTCCAAACTATACTTACTAACTTTTTTAGTAAACACATTTGAGCTTTCACCCATATTCATCATCTTTAAATTATAACTCCTCTAATCAAATAATTAAAGATGGTCATTAAAAGAACATTTAGTTGGTTTCACATACTCGCTGCTAAAATTGCAGTTGTTTGAAGACATTAAAGATAGTATATCCCAGAGGGTACCCGTGAAGTTTGTCAGATAACATGGAGATGTCCAGCTAAATTTAAATAGCAGATAAACCACACGTTTTTCAGAGAAAGTATATCTCATGCACTACATGGGAAAGCTTTGTGCTTGAAAACTTGCGGTTTATCTGAAATTCGAGTTTCACTGAATGTCCTTATTTGCTAAATCTGACCACCTAGTGCTTGTCTGTGAAGGTTTACATCTTCACAAACTCTTTTCATACAGAATTTCTTTTAAATAATATTAGCAAGAATATTTTCTTTGTGATTCATGGACTCTTCTTCTCCAATGACGAGATACTCACAAAATAATTAGAATCTCTAGGAATATTTACCTCACCGAAAATAATGCAGTCATGAACTCTCGTCTCGAATCATCAGCCCGTAATATCCTGAAAACAAGTTCCGTGATCTTGACCATTTGCAAAGTGCATAGTTGCTGTTTCTGTTAGACTCTAATGCAACTAAGACTGAGTTCCCCTTTCTCCACTTAATCACAGGTCCCAGAGGAAAACCCAGTGATTCCCCTTTTGGTTGATGATCAGTGGACATGGCATGTGAAGAAATAGCTCCTTAGCCATGTCACATATGGTCATGGAACCAGGCTTGGCTCAGCTGATCTGATTACCTGAGTTTTCTCCTGATTAATTCTGAATGACACAGAAAAATCAATCATGAGGACAGCCAAAATAATCATCTAGTCAGATGATTCAGTTATATAAACTTGACCTTAACCTCTTTCTCTCAACCTATGTTCATTTCAAAGAGATTTTTAACAGATATGCAAGGGGAAAAAGTAAGAGCAGTAATGTTTTCCTCAAAATCTACTGTCTTACAAGCCAGTAATTTTAAGCAATTCCATTAAATGCAATTAACTAGCTTTAGGAATTCTTTTGTTTTTCCTCTTTTCTTTGTACTAAAGAAAACACACTATAAAATCTTAATCATGTAAAACATCTACTCTGAATTGAATACCAGACACTAAGTAATTCAGCCCCAACGTCACAACTGGAAACACTTAGGCACATTTTTTTTCCTAACACTATACTGATACCTTTATTTGTGAAAAATATATACTATTAAAAAATAAAGATGTTTTGCCTTCCTATATTTCAGGGCACTATGACAGAAGTCTCCTCTCTCCAATGTGAAAATTATGTCTTTTCTCCTTAATGTAAGTCAAATATCTTCTTAAAAATTCCAAAGATAAAATTCTTAAATATGACCTATTCATTAACTCATGACACAGTGATTAAAAGCCTGCTGTAATACACATTGTTTGTAGACATGAGGATGTAGACACTAAAATGAGGGCAGAAAAGAAGGAGGGGCAATTACATATACAGTGAGCAATAAGTGTGCCAATAACATAGTAAAGAAGCTTAAAAGTAGAAGATTTGAATAACATTAGGTAATCAAAGAATTCTCCTGGGAGTACTACATGGTATAATTTTTTTTTTTTTTTTTTGAGACGGAGTCTCACTCTGTCACCCAGGCTGGAATGCAGTAGTGTAATCTCGGCTCACTGCAAGCTCCACCTCCCGGGTTCAGGCAATTCTCCAGCTGCGGCCTCCCAAGTAGCTGGGACTACAGGTGCAGCCCACTGTGTCTGGCTAATTTTTGTATTTTTAGTAGAGATGCGGTTTCATCATGTTGGCCAGGTTGGTCTCAAACTCCTGACCTCAGGTGATCTGCCCACCTCGGCTTCCCAAACTGCTGGGATTACAGGTGTGAGCCACCAACCCTGGCCCATGGTGTAATTTTTGAAGGACAAATATGAGTTTGTCACCTGAACCAAAAGAACAGGAACATTCCCAGCACACAGGTAAAATACCAAACAACCTCCCTCCCCCAAACAGCACACATGTTATGACTGTATGAAACAAATAATGTATTTGGAAACCCCAGGCATTTTAGAGGGTTTGAACACTAAGTATAAAGCAAAGAGTAGGAATGAGGCTAGGGAAGTGGGAAAGACCTTACTGCTTCCTTTTCAAGTACTGATGGATCAACTAAGAAAATCAGAGCAGGGGTTGAGCTGGCAAAGTGAGCAGATTGGCTCAGTGGAGCTCAAGGAATAGTAGTCGTGAACTGTTGTGGAAGTGAAAGGAGAGTGAGAAGCCCCTATAGAGGGGAACTAAGAAGCCAGTGCACTGAAGAGGAATCGGTGACTTTGACAGTGAGAGGGAGTTTGCCTTGGGATATTTGGACACAAATTGTTCATTCAGCCAACATTTATTAGCTAGTTGCTCTATGCCAGTTCTGGGCTCGCTGTGGTTTCAGTGTGGTTTCTGCAAAATGCAGGCATTGCCAATGTGATAGTACTAAGCAATGGGGCCTCTAAGAGGTAATGAGGCCTCTAGAGCTCCTCCCTTGGGAATGGGATTAAGTCCCTTATAGAGGAAGCTTCGCACAGTTCAATCACTTACCCCTCTGCCATGTGAACACACAGCGTTTCTTCCCTCCGGAGGAGCTGCCCTCATGAGACAACTGAACCTGCCAGTGCCTTGATCTTGGACTTCTCAGCCTCCAGAACTGTAAAAAATAAATTTCCATTCCTTATGCGTTACCCAGTCATTGGTATTTAGTTATAGCAGCACAAAGATATGCTGGTTGTTCAAAATGAAAGAAAATTAAAATCTTATGCTTCCTTTTCTGCTGTGTTTCCTATTTCTGCTTTAACAAATTATCACAAACACGGTGGCTTAAAACAACACACATTCATTATTTTACTGTTCTGGGGGTCAGTAGCACGAAGTGTTTCTCACTGGGCTGCAATCAAGGCATCCTCAGGGTTGCGTTTCTTTCTGGAGGTTCTCAGGAAAAATCCATTTTCCTGCCTTTTGCAGCTGCTAGAGGCTGCTCACTTTCCTTGGCTTGTGGCTGTCCTGTCATCATCAAAGCCAGTAATGGTCAGTAGAACCTTTCTCATATCACATCACTCCAAAGGGAAAGTCCTGCCTCTCTCTTCCACTTTTAAGGATTCCCATGATTACACTGGGCCCACATGGATAATCCAGGCTCATCTTTTTACCTCAAGAACAGCTGATTAGCAAACTTAATTCTACCTGAAATCTTAATTCCCCCTTGCCAGGTAGCACATTCCACAGGTTCCAGGGATTAGGGCATGGACATATTTGAGAAGGAGGTATTATTTGGCCTACCATACTTGTTTTAGAAATGTATGTTCTAGTACCCAAAGACTGTGGTAGAGTGGACCACCCACAGAAGTCATGTGAATCTTACAAGATAGCATTGAAGAGAGGAAAATCTTTGTTCCGTCCACTGGCTTGTGGCATGGGACAGAATGGGAGACTGGAGCTATTCAAGGTAAAAGGAAGTTAAATCTGAGCTGTGCTACTTGGCAAATTTATTGGAATAAAGAAGGAGGCTTTTGGCTTGATCTAGCTTATATCCTGTTGGAAACAAAATAGCCAGGCAAAACTACAGGAGAAAATGGATCATTAAGTAGAATAAGACTAAAAGACCAGGAAAGTTTGATCTTTTCCAGGTGGGATAAACAGTTAACTCTCAGTGGACAATGTTTTCCTGTTGCTGGGCTGACTAGCGGTGGTGGCTGAGCTGTTTATCTTTAAGAAAACATACGTATATCTTTTTACTTGACAACTACAATATAATCTGTCTGGGGGTTGTTCATCATTTAAGAAAGGGTGAAAAAAGTCCTCTCCCAGAAAGTGTTCAAATCCGTGAGCTGAAATGATGATAACATCATGAGAGGCATCATAATTTATCTGTAGCATGTAAATCACTGGGGCTCCCCTCTAAGGATGCTCGCTAAAATGATGAATAGCTCTGCGCGCTGTGAGAGCGACCCTGAGGAATTCACCAGCCAGACTTTGACAGGAGAGCTGCCTCCCAGTCTCTTCCGGATGGGAAGAAGCAATGACTTAACAGGTTTGAAAATTCAGCTTTTTAACCACTTGTTAAAACATTGAGTTTGACTTTATCCATAAAGGCACAGTCTGGCAAGAGTTGAACAATGACCCTAAGAAACTGATCAAGATCCAACCTGGTCTGAGTGATGCTGGCCTGCCAGACATTTTCTTTTCCCCCCACTGGCTGTATTCAGCTGTGTCTCAACTTGCTCTTTGCCAGTAACACTAGTCTTAGAGCCAAACATTTCCTGCATTTTCTAACACAAGAGGTCTCTCATGTGTCTACATACCCTTGCAGCCTCCTGCATAAAACAGAAGTGAGAATGTTAGAGAAAAGAAAATGTCATTTTGTGGGCTTTATTTTAGAAAATCTAACATTTATCGTAAAAGATCAATAGATAACATTCTGTTGAAGTTTTCACTGTAGTGCCCTGGGGAGGTGTGGATGATCGAATTCTTTTTAGTTTAACAATTGTTATGGGCTGAATGTGTCCACCCCTCAAATGCATATGTTGAAGCCCTACCCACCAATGGGATGGTATTTGGAGGTGGAGCCTTTGGGAGGTCATTAGGTTTAGATTAGATCGAGGGTGTGACTCGCCTGATAGGATTAGTGTCCTTATGAGATCATGAAGAAGACCCAAGTATCTCTCTCTCTCCCTCTTGTCTCCCTCTCTGCTTCTTCTCTCCCTCTTGCCCACTGTCCCTCTCTTCTCTCCCTCCCTCCTCTTTCTCCTCTCACTTCTCTCTCCCTATCTCTCCCTATGCCCAAGCATTGAAAAAGCCATGTGAGCTCGCAGTGAGAAGGTGACTATTTACAAACCAGGAATCTGGCCTCCACCAGGAACCAAATCTGCCAGCATTTTGATCTTGGACTTTGAGCCTCCAAAACTGTGAGCAGTAAGTGTCTGTTTTTAATCTACCCAGTCTATGGTACTTTTTATAGCAGCCTGAGCTGACTAAGAAAGTAATTTAAGGGTAAGAAATATCTTATTAAATTTCATATTGCCTGTAGCATCCATCATAGTGCTTCAAATATAGAGAACACTCAGTGTGATATTATTAAAAATAATGATAGTGGAGATTATAAGAAACATGGGTGGAGTGCTTACTCTGTGTCAGGTACAATGTTAAGCACATTGTATATTTTAGTTCATTAAATTCTCACAGAAGCCACATGTGATAGTTATTATCTATCCATATTATGGCTAAGGAAGTTAAAGTGTGGAGAAGTGAGTTGACCTGTCCAAAGTCTCCCAGCTAGGAAGTGGCAGAGCTGTGATATAATTCCTGGTGCGTCTAACTACAGAGTGAGATTCTTAATCTGCATGAACGTAACTGTATTAGTTTACCAAGGTTTCCATAACGAATTATTACAAACAAGGGGCTTAAAACAAGATAAATTCACTTTGTCACAGCTTTGGAGGCTAGAATCAAGGTGTCAGCAGGACCATGCTCCATCTGGAAGCTCTAGGGAAGAATCCTTCCTGGCGTCTTCCTAACTCCTGGGGGCTCCCAGCATCCCTTGGCACTCCTGAGCTTGTAGACCCATTGTTCAAATCTCTTCCTCCATCTTCACATGGCCTTCTGACCTGTGTCTCTTTATGTATCCTCTCTTCTTTTTTTTTCCCCAATAATATCATTCATTGTATTTACAGCCCACCATAGTCCATTATGACCTCATCTTAACTAATGAAGTTTGCAAAGCCTTTATTTCCATATAAGGTCACTTTCTGAGACTCAGATAGAGTTTGGTGGAGGGCACGCTATTCAGCCCACTACATGAACCATTTCACATCATCTTCTTCTGCTTTTACTATATTTGTGTCTCCTCAAAATTTATATGTTGAAATCTTAAACCCCAGTGTGATGATAATAGGAGATGGGGCTTTTGGAGGATGATTAGAACACGGAAGTAGAGTCCTCATGAACGAGATTAATGCTCTTATTTAAAAGGACTAGAAAATTCTCACCCCTTTTACCATGCAGACACAGCAAGAAGGCACAATCTATGAGCCAGGGAGCAGGCCCTCATCAGACATGAAGTCTCCCTTGATCTTGGACTTCCCAGCCTCTAGAATAGTCAGAAATAAATTTATGTTGTTTACAAGCTACCCAGTTTATGGTGTTGTGTTATAGCAGCGCAAACAGACTAAGATAAGCCCCTCATCTGAGCATCCTTCTTTCCTGACAGAATTACTTCTTGCTGGTCTGGGCATGGTGGCTCACACCTGTAATCCCAGCACTTTGGGAGGCCAAGGCAGGTGGATCACTTGAGGTCAGGAGTTTAAGACCAGCTTGGCCAACAGGGAGAAACCCTGTCTCTACTAAAAATACAAAAATTAGCCTAGTGTGGTGGCACAAGCCTGTAGTCCCAGCTAGTCAGGAGGCTGAGGCAGGAGAATCTCTTGAATCCAGGAGATGGAGGGTACAGTGAGCTGAGATGGCACCACTGCACTCCAGCCTGAGTGACTCCATCTCAAAAGAAAAAAGAAAATTATCTCTTGCTGGACTTCCTTTGCCCATTTACTATTACCCCTGTTAAAAATGTTCCTTTTGCTGATCCACACAAACAGCAGCTTTAAACCTGATTCTATCATGAAATGTTTTATTTCTTGTCCATGTCATTTTCTTGGTACAGAATCAAAAGTTGCTTCTAAAGACTTATGTTTGTGATATTTTATGTCTGTGGAACCCTTGCCTTACTGTTTAGGATTTGAAGTCTCTACCCCTGGCTTGTTTGCTACTTTAGATCTGGATCTGTTGAGCTTTACTCTTTGGTGTCCATCCTGTTCTTAGCATGTCATCCAACAGAGCCAATGGAGTTCTTGTGTAGTGACTGTTCATTGGATGGCTACATAGAGAAATCAGTGGAGGGTACGTGTGACCCCTTATCAATAGTATACCATCTTCAAGTTGCCTTTATATCAAGGAAAAGGAATGTGGCATGGGCATTGGATTTACACAGCATGTAAAAGGCACTGCAAAACTCTGCATACCCTTCCTTGGCAGGTTCTAAGACTGTAAAAGAGAAGACACTGTATTAGTCTGGATTCTCTAGAGGGAGAGAACTAATAATATATATATATAGTATATATATAGATAGGATATATATATGATAGGATATATATATGATAGAATATATATGTACACTAATATATATACTAATTATATATATCCTATTAAGGATTTTATATATATATAATCCTTAGATAGATATATATAGAGAGAGATATATATAATAATTTAAGTATTAACTCACACAATTACAAGGTCCCACAATAGGCCATCTGCAAGCTGAGGAGCAAGGAAAGCCAGTCTGAGTCCCAAAACTGAAGAACTTGGAGTCCAGTGTTCAAGGGCAGGAAGCATCCAGCACAGGAGAAAGATGTAGGCTGGAAGTCTAGGCCAGTCTAGTCTTTTCATGTTTTTCTGCCTGCTTTATATTCTAGCCATGCTGGCAACTGATTAGATGGTGCCCACCCAGCTTAAGGGTGGGTCTGCCTTTCCCAGCCCACCCACTCAAATGTTAATCTCCTTTGGCAACACCCTCAAAGACACACCCAGAATCAATACTTTGTATCCTTCAATCCAGTCAAATTCAGTATTAACCATCACAGATACAAACTTTCATAGTAGAATTCACAGTCCAAATGTTCCAGCTTGGGTAACAGAGGAACAAGAGCCGAGTAAGAAAGAAAGAGGTCCTAGAAGCTGTGTGGTAAGCTTATTCATATATTTACCTGACTGAAATCTAAAAATAGCCTTTCCTTAGCTGACACTCCACCCCTTACTAAGGTAAGACAGCTGTTGAGAACTTGTAACACTGATCTCTAAGATTCACACAGAAGAACAGGATCACTTTTATTAAGACAAAATACATAACTCTCTGTAGCTTTTAGCAAAGCTGGACAAGTTTGGTGTGGCTGTTGAAAAGTGAGGTGGGCCTTTTGCTTTGGGGACTCATAGCACTCTTCCCATACAAGGAACCTGCCCTTTGTAGAAAATGCCAGACTCTTCGTCAACACAGCTACAGTCCATGGTTTATCTGAGCACAAGTGAAGAAGACTGATGTTTCCAACAGAGTGTTCACTAAGTTCTAAGGGATATAAAAAGACAAAATTGGAGGAAAAAAGAGAGAAAAGGGCAAGAGAAAAGAAGAAAAGGGAAAAGTGTGAGGTGCATATAAGTCTCTAAAATTACAGTGTCCTGGAAGATGACAGAGTGGTGGGTGTTAGTATGGGCTTTGGTGTCAGCCTTGCCAGGCTGAGGGACCTACTCTGATCTTCCCCTCACCCACATCTTGCCCACTTTGGACTGGCGCCCTTGGCAGTCACATTGCCTGGCTTCCCTTCTCCCAGCTCCTTTCTGCCTGGTTATTGCCTTCTTCTTTTTTTTTTTTTTTTTTTTCCTGCTTTCTGCGTGTTAAGAAGCTAGACTATCATTTCTTCCAACAAGGTAAAAAATTCACATGCTCCTTCATTTAGTAACTTGAGCCCTTTCTTTGTGTTCTTAACTCTAAGAATGTCATCTTGAGCTGACTGGCAGGACAGTGGCATCTGACTAGATAATCATGGTAAAGTATGTCCTCATTCAGATATGTCTGTCTTTCCACTTTTATTGTTTCATGTAACTCTCCTGAACAAAGCTTGTTACTTGTTCCTGGGAACATAAAGCTGAAAAAGACAAATTCAAGATCTCAAGGTATTTACAGTATAGGACGCAGAGAGTTAGTAACTACAGAGAGGGTTGCTAAGTGCTAGGGAGGAGATACACATCAGATATTCAGATAGCAAAAAAAGAGACACGTCTAAATTATTTGGGTGCTGCGGGGTTATAGACGGCTTCTCAAAGGATGTAAAATTTCTATGTTTCACACATAGAAAAAACAATATTATTTCAGCAGGAAATGTACTCGATTACCACTCCCCCCCAGAAAACCACACACACATAATTCTTTGATAACTGCATTGTTTGTGTCTTACACCCAGCAAGTTGGAAATGGAAGGGCATTTCTTAAGCACCTACCTTCCTGGGTCATTCCTCTGGGAAATTAGACATAGCCTAAGGGTATACATTATGTTTTCTCAGGGCTGCCATAACAAAGGACCACAGACTGGGTGGCTTAGCAACAGAAACTTACATTCTCAAAGTTCTAGAGGCTAGAGCCTAAGATCAAGGTTTCAGCAGGGTCGATATCTTCGGAGGCTTCTCTCCTTGGCTTGTAGATGGTTGTCTTCACTCTGCCTTCACAGGGTCTTCCTTCTGTAACAGTTTGTGTCCAAATTTCCTCTTCTTCTAAGGATGCCAGTTGTAATGAAGTTGGACCACTCTAATGACCTCATCCTAATTTAATTACCTCTTTAAAGCCTTCTCTGTAATTGCAGTCACATTCTGAGGAACTTGGGATTGGAGATTCAATCCATGAATTTTTGGTGGACACAATTGGGCCCATCACAGGATGATCGAGGTGTGTACTTCAGAGCCAGACCAACACAGTTTCAAATCCAAGCTCAAACTGTGTGATCTGAAGGGATCTTTATGGTCTCTGGCCTCAGTTCTGTCTATTAGGAAGTAAGATTAATGAGAATTTACAAGGGATGTGCTACACTTAGCACTAGCTAGTGCTGGATAAATTGCAGCAACTTGATAAATGGTAACTGTTATTCCATTGCTCATGCTCAGTGTCACCAATGATAGTTTATGATGCTTCTCTGGGCAGCAGATCCTCTCTTACGATTACTTCTTCCTTCTTTGCTACGTTTTTAATCCCTGGAGTCTTTTGATAAACATGTTTGCCCAGCAGATTTCTGCTGCTCTTATCAGGACAATTGGGAACAAGGAGACAATTTCTAGGCTCTCTTTCGTCTCAGTTCCAGGCACTGATCCTGTACTGTGACAACATTTTCTTGACCCTTACTGGAAAAAAGAAAAAAAAAGATAAAGAGAAAATTGTGGTCTTGGCCTTCCAGTAATGTAAAGGAGTCTTTTTCCTTGAGGTTTGGCAGAAAGAGGCACTGGTGGCAGCATGACAGGGTCATGCCCTCCAGCTCATGGTTGCTGTTCCACTTGAGGCCCCCCTAAACATAGAGGAGGGCCGTGGGGAGCCCACAATACAACCTGTCATCAGGAAGCCCTGGGAAACACCAATTGTGTTTTGGAATAAAACAAACAAACACCAGCATTTGAATACTCTCACGCCCAAGGTCATCTGTGTCACCCACTTGGCCTGCGGGACCCCAGGGAAACATAAAACCAGTGAGCAGCCCTTTGATCTCACACCTTCTTTGGACCATTTTAATCAATTAACCATGAAGTCCCTCCACTTTGCTTATGCAGACCTCTGTATAAAATGACTTTGGTCTGGCTGACACGTTACTGCATCCGAGATCAAAGATTGTAGCAAATGCCAGATTCAGTCAGGATAATTCTGGCCTTTTTTCTCAGCACACTCCTCTCCCAGCTCTTAGAAGCACTTTTCTTGCAAGGACAGAAAGGGGAGATTTTGAATGCTGATGGACACAAAAACAAGCTTCGTGAGGATTTAAGGAGCCCATCAGTACAAGAGGCGAGGTGGTGGCTGGCAGAGGAGGCTGGGATGCACTCAGCTAAAACAAAGTACATTTTAAAAGTTAATAATGCCCATAGAAAGAAAAAATGAAAAATGCTTTCTGAAGTAATTTTAAGAGTGGCCTCCTGTTTAGTTGTGAGATTAATTAGATCTCTGGAAGCAGGCACTGAGTTCCCTGGACTCAGGATTGCAGCCTAACCTAATCACCCACTATTAGTGATATATGGCACCGTCATCCTCGGAAATAAAACTCCTTCCCATGCGTGTGTGCATTAGTGAGCAAGTGTGGGGGTAGAACTGTGCTTCCCCCCATTTTACCACAAAGGCAAAGCTGAGAATGATCATTTGTGGTGACCCTACTGTGTCTTAGGCCAGTGCTAGGAATTTTATGTATTATCTAAATGTTTGTCATTACAGTAACTCTGGGGAAGGCAGAATATATTATCTTCATTTCTCAGATGATGAGCCCAAATCTCAGAGCGGTTCACAGGCTCACTGGTGGTCAGACACTGACCTCCAAACCCCACCTCTTTAATAACACCCACTTGCCATCACACACTTGTGTAATCTTTCACCTGTGGGCTTCATCTTGTGAAATATTTGGTCCACCATATCCCCTAAAATAATTTATTTTCTTGATTTCAAGTACAGACATCCATAACTGTTGATCACAGCTCTCAGTCAGCATGAGCTAACCAGTGTCAGGATACTAAGCTCATAAATTGCCAGTCAAAAGCAAAGAAAGTGCAGACTCATCACAGGAAAATAAATTATGCCTACTTAAAAGATGGAAAATATTAATAATTATAATTCTTGATTAAGCACCTTCCATGGACCAGTCATGGCTATGGGCACCTTGCTCATATTATCATCAATCTTTCCTATGGTCCTGTGACATAGACATCCCTATCCCCACTTTATATATATGATGGATAAAGAGGAAGGAGAAAGACTTACTCAGTGTTTCTCAGCTAGTAACTGGGATTTGAATTTCCAGTTCCTTTCATACAACTTCTTAAACTTTATTATCTTCTTAGAATCCCAGAGTTTGAGAATACAGACTATGAAGGCTTAAATGTAGGAAGTGCTATTACTACTTTGAAGAAAATGTGATAATCGTTAAAGGCTCTTTCAACATTTGAACATTTCTGCAAGGCAGAGAGATCTCACTGAGCCACTGTGGTCTGGCCCTTGGCTGGATGTGAATGCCCAGTGGACTCCCAACCTGAGAAGCTTCATGAAGCCAGCATCAAAGCAGTTAGTGGACCATTAAGTTTAATTCTTATTTCATATGAAAGTATCTCCTAATGCTGGTTCCAATAGGGAAAAAAAAAAAAAAACAAGGATTTACTTAGAAGCTTTAAAAAACAAATGACTCTACATACTGTCAAACTCAGAAAAAGAAAAATTATGAAAGAGCAAAGTTAAATAAACGTTCAATTCCAAGAAGAGTCAAGAAGCTGGAAACATATCCGGAGTCCACATGTGCAGAGCTGAGCTATAATCATCATACAAAGCAAAGCGGAAAGTTTGGGGTGAGCTTTGGAAAGGAAGAGAGGCTGGCTCTGTGCCTTGGAGATTGTGGTCCAGAGAGCTGGGTATGGAAAGAGCCCACTGCATCATGTCGGTCTTAATAGCACATGTGTGGTAGGGACCAGGGTTAGAAGCACTGAGTGAAATAGAAGAAGCAGATGTCTGTGTGGTCAGGGGGCAACCTAGTTGGTCAAGACTTCTGAAAAATAGGAAGGTAGTTTAGGTTTATGATCCAGTAGGAAACCAGCGAAGGGAGGTTTTTCCAATATAGGCACCAAAGCATGGGATGAGGATGCTCTCACTGCTCTGGTTGGGTTTGTAATCTCTCTTTTGAGGAGGCAGCAGCATCTCAAACCAAAAAGAAATTCATCTTCAGCATAAGTGCTGCACATAGGAAATGGGACAGAACCACCAATAATAATAGCTAATTGCTACTGAGTGTTTAGTAAGGGCTGATTCTAATCACTGGATATAGCTGAAGTCATTATACCATCATAGTAACCCTGTGATGTGAACACTGTTTGTAGATGAGGAAACTTTACCACTAAGCTTGGTAAATTGACCTACCTAAGATCACATGGTAGACATGTGCTAGAGTTGAGGTTTGACAGGCCCTGGACATCAGAGGAAGTTCACTAAGCCACCGTATTTCAGTGACTTCCATTGCATATTAAGCACTAATGCATTCACACAGCTGCTGTTCAATCTACATTCTTTTTCAGTAAATTAGGGAATTTCATTCCAGGGTGAGGAAGGTAATTGGGTATTTCCTTATCATTGTGTTTAATTTTGCTTAATGTGAATATGCTTCTCAAAACATAAAATTAGGGATTGGAGCATAGTCCTGATATGATGACTATGTGATTGCCTTAAATAAATTATATTAACCAAATTTCACCGAACATAGATTTCTCTGGGAAGGAGCTGCCTCAGGGATGAATAAATTGGAGACTCAGACACTGAGACAAAGCAGCACGATTCCTTAAGGTTAGCACTAAAGGTGAGGTGAGTACCTACCTGGGCAGCTATTAGGCATCAAGCACCCAGAGTAGGGCATTACCAACATCAATATCAAGGTCATCCACCCCCTGAGGAAAATACAACTGGGATGGCATCACCATTCAAACATGGGTCTATTTTATTCTAATATGGGTACCTTTTCCATGTATCATAGTATCACACAAAGGCAAAAGAAAATTTAAAAGTGAAAACTTCACAGGCTCTGGTCAGAGCACATGACCTTAGTAGCTTGTTCTTCAACTATCACTGAAAGTTCAACTGTGACACAAAAGGAATTCAATATTCATGGATGATTAACTAAAGCAGAGGCCTCTCGAAGTTACATTGTATTTATTGTGGTAAAATATACATAATATAAAATTTAACATTTTAACTATTTTAAATATGTAATCCAGTGGCATTAAATACACTTATATTGTTGTATAACCATCACTTCCATCCATCTCCAGAACTTTTTCATCTTCCCCAGTGAGACTATGTACCCATTAAATAACTCCCCATTTCTGCCTTCTACCAGCTCCTGGTAACCACTATTCTATTTTTTGTCTCTATGAATTTGACTCTTCTGGGTACCTCGTATAAGTAGAATTATACAATACTTGTTCTTTTGGGTCTAGCTTATTCATGTAGCATAGTGTCTTCAAAGTTCATCTATATTAAAGCATGCATGAGAAATTCTTTCCTTTTTGAGGCTGATAGTATTCTATTATATGTTTTATATACATCTCACTTTTCTATTCATCTGTATATGGACTTGGGTTTCTTCCACCTTTTGGCTATTCCTGTTTTCTGATATAAGTTAAATAAATATTGTAGTATATTTGATTTTATGGATATACTTATTTTTAAATTGATTTTACGTATGTTGACTAGGAAAATACATACATTTGGGAACCAACTAAAAGCACGAAAGTATGAAATAAAAATAAATATTGCTGAAAGTTGTAAATATTGTCTCCCCTTGTTTCCTGGATTACTTTGAGCATGTCCTGGGGTGTTTGATTCCCTTCTTGGGGGACACAGGCACCAAGGATGTGTTCATTCATTCCTGTGGATCTTTGGATGTTATTCTTTGGTCAAGTTAAATAATCAGAGAGTTGGTTATTTGGCCTTCATTTTGTTGACCTGTATAGAACTGAGCTTCTTTCAAATTTGGTTTTGGTAGTATGTCCCTGATGAAAATTACATCAAGAGACAGTTCTAGAAAATTTGTTACTCATTTGAGGTTACTTTGGTTGAGAATGTGACTCACTTCCTAAACCATTGTCTCTATTATAAAATTTCTCTCAAGTTTCAGTGTCAGGAAATTCTGGGTTTTTCTGGACACCTGATATGTTTTCATTTTCTGTATGTGAGCTATGATCACATTATCCACTTTTGGGGCCATTCAATTGCTCAGAATTTAACGTATCAGCTTCCTTACCATTTTTTTTCAAGACCTTAAGACAGTTGAGCATTAAATTCTTTGATTTTTCTCTTGTTGGTCAAACTTCATTTCATTTTACTCTTATCTCATTAGAAAAATCACATTAAGAGAGCTACTATTCATTGAGCTTGTACCATGTACCGGCATATTTTGGGGGCTTTTGCATGTATTATTTATTTCTAACAATTACATTCTAAGACACATACTATTTTCTCCATTTTAGTGATGAGGAAAACCAAATATGTTTGACTCCAAAACTAGTGTTCACTATCTGCTTATTATCATAGATGTCATTTGGTAACCTACTTCTACCTCAGGTTCAGTTTAGAAACCAAGGTTTATAAATCAATGAATCAAGGAGGATAACTCTAACAATTCCCAAATTCTAGACTCTATGTGCATAAGCAGTGTCTCATGGATCCAGAAACAAACAAACAAAAAAACATTTTAAATCCCTCCTCCAACATTCATAGACCAGTCACCAGGACAATTGCCTAACAATGCAAAGACTAGCTACCTATTTCCAAACTCGTTTCCTCTATCTTCCAGGAAACAGCCAAATTTCCTTTCCCAGCTTCCCTTGCAGGCAGGTGTGGCCATGTGACTGAGTTCTAGCCAATTAGATGTCCCATAAACCTCTCCCTGGACATGCTCTGTGCTTCCCCTTCTTCCTCCGGGGAGATGCACATTGTCACTAAAGTCTATAGAGAATGATGGATCCACAGGGTGGAAGGAGCCTGGGTCTTGACTTCTCACTGGCTTTGAAATCCATGTGTTACCACAAAGGGGTCCCAATCCAGACCCCAAGAGAAAGTTCTTGGATTTCAGGCAAGAAAGAATTCAGGGTAAGTTCATTGAGTAAAGTGAAAATAAGTGTATTAGAGAAGAAACAAAAGAATAGCTATTCCAGGGCCGGGTGCAGTGGCTCAAGCCTGTAATCCCAGCACTTTGGGAGGCCGAGATGGGCGGATCACTAGGTCAGGAGATCGAAACCTTCCTGGCTAAAATGGTGAAACCCCGTCTCTTCTAAAAAATACAAAAAAACTAGCCGGGCGAGGTGTCGGGTGCCTGTAGTCCCAGCTACTCGGGAGGTGGAGGCAGGAGAATGGCGTGAACCCGGGAGGCGGAGCTTGCAGTGAGTTGAGATCCGGCCACTGCACTCCAGCCCAGGCGACAGAGCCAGACTCCGTCTCAAAAAAAAAAAAAAAAAGCTATTCCATACAGAGCAACCCCGAGGGCTGCTGGTTGGCTATTTTTATTGTTATTTCCTGATTATATGCTAAACAAGGTTTGGATTATTCATGAGTTTCTCTAGAAAGGGGTGAGGATTCCCCTTTCTTAACTGAGGGTTCCTCTTCCTTTTAGACCACATACTTCCGGGCATTGCCATGGCATTCATCAACTGTCACGGCTCCTGGTGGGAGTGTCCTTTAGCATGCTAATGCTTTATAATTGACATATAATTAGTGGTGAGGACGACAACAGGTCACTTTCATTGCCGTCTTGGTCTTGGCAGGTTTCAGCTGGCTCCTTTACCGCATCCTGTTTTATCAGTGGGGTCTTTGTGGCCTGTATCTTGTCCCGACTTCTTACCTCATCCTGTGCCTAAGAATGCCTAAACCTCCTGAAAATGCAGCCCAGCAGATTTCAGCCTCCTTGTACATAATCCCTATTCAAGATGAAGTGGCTCTGGTTCTAATGTCTTTGACACATGCTGATGAAAAACACCCCTTTTTTTTTTGTTTTGTTTTACCTGAGTGGGAAACTGAGTTCTATTTTGGAAAGCCTCTGAGATGTGGAGTTTTTTTTTTTTTTTTTTTTTTTTTTTTAATGGTGGTTAATTTCCTTTTCTATAAATTAGAGAATCAATATTTATTCCACAGGATTATTGTGAAGATTAAGTGAGGCAATGTATGTAAATATGGTGTCTGAGATCTAGTAGTTGTTTCATTAGTTATTGTAATTATTGTGATGATTTTTATGTAACTCGAGCATCCTCATGTTGTAGAGCTTTCTGAGTAGCCCTCTGTCTTAAATCTAATCTCCTCCCAGGATTCCAGGGTTTGAAAATTGTCTTATAAATTGTCCTTCCCACGTTTCTTCCTGATTACCTTGGGTCACATCCTTATTTCACTTCCTAATGCTTTAGCCTTCCTTAGTTTGCCTTATCCTACACTTTATTCAGAAAGGCAGTGCTAACATAAAGCTGATACTGTGTATCACTGAAGACTTTAGAATAGGGTAAAGGAATAGATCACAACTCAGAAAACTTTCAGATGGTTGTCAGACGTCATTTCTCTGAACATTTCTTAGCCAGGTTCCATCTCACAGGTTTTCTTTGGGTCATGTCTGTCTTTAGAACTTGGTCTACAGTATTATTCAAATCAGAGTTCTCTGGCCTACAGTTTCTTCCCAAGGTCAAGGCCCTTAAATCCCTATTCCTGACCTCTGGAGAAAAAAAATTAGAAGTATCTGAACAATCACAAATCTCTAAGAACAGAAAAATCCACCCTAACCAGAAAAGCTACTATCTCGATCTGCCTTTCCAGCCTTTTCACATGATAAAATATCACACATTCTAGTTTGCAGCATTTGAATTAAGGTTTCCTCATTGAAAGGCAAGGCTACCACAAAGTGACAGAATAGACCCCTGACTTACATGTGCATGACAGGAGGATTTACCAAAGCGATCCCTTCTGGAAAAAGGGGAACAAAACTTGGCTTCCAATCTTAGAGTGACAATCAAATACCCTATACTTCTAGAATCTTCCTTTTGTCCTTGTGTCTGCCTGCCTTCTATTCTTCCAATTCTCCAGTTCTCTTTGCCTCAGAACTTTAACTCAAGCTATCAGCCTAAAAAATCTGTCATTAGGTTGCAAATATGACTCTTTGTCATTCAACACAAATGCTGCCTACTTAGAGAAACCATGGCAACACCATTCTTACTAAGTAAACACAAATCTCAACCTGCCCAGATTGTATGCACCCTGAGCATTTTTACCAGCTTGTTTTCTATAGTACCTACCATTATCTAGAGTAGCACTGTCCAGTGGAATTTTCTGTAATTATGGAACTGTTCTTTATCTGCACCAATATGAAAGCTACAAGCCACACATGGCTAGGGAACACTTGAAATGTGCTGGCTTAATATTTTATGGGTTCTGTCATTAACCCTCATGAATGAAATCTTAAAAAAAGGTGTTTTTTTGTTTTATTTCAATAGCTTTTGGGAACAGGTGATTTTTGCTTACTTGGATAATTTCTTTAGTGGTGCTTTCTGAGATTTTGGTGTATCCATCAACCAAGCAGTTTACACTGTACCCAATGTATAGTCTTTCATCCCTCAATCCCCTTCCACCCTTCCCTGAGTCCCAAAGTGCATCGTATCATTCTTATGCCTTTGCATCGTCATAGTTTATCGCCCACTTATACATGAGAACACACGATATTTTTTTTTCCATTCATGAGTTACTTCACTTCGAATAATGGTCTCCAACTCTGTCCAAATTGTGGCAAATGCTATTATTTTGTTTCTTTTTATGGATGAGTAGTATTCCATGCTGTATATATACCAAATTTTCTTTATGCACTCATCGGTTGATGGGCATTTTGACTGGTTCCATATTTTTGCTATTGCGAATTGTGCCACTATAAACATATGTGTGCAAGTGTCCTTTTATATAATGACATATTTTTCTTCTGGGTACATACCCAGTAGTGAGATTGCTGGATCAAATGTTAGTTCTACTTTTAGTTCTTTAAGGAATCTCCATGTTTTCCATAGTAGTTGTATTAGTTTACGTACCCATCAGCAATGTAAAAGTGTCCCTGTTTTATCACATCCACACCAACATCTATTTTTTTTATATATTTAAATTATGGTCTTCTTGCAGGAGTAAGGTGGTATCCCATTGTGGCATTAATTTCCATTTCCCTGGTAATTAGTGATGTTGAGCATTTTTTCATATGTTTGTTGGTCATTTGTATATCTTCTTTTGAGAATTGTCGATTCATGTCCTTTGCCTACATTTTGATGGGATTTGAGTTCCTTGCAGATTCTGGACATTAGTCCTTTGTTGAATGCATAATTTGCAAATATTTTATCCCATTCTTTGGGTTGTCTGTTTGCTGATTATTTCTGTTGCTGTCCCATCTATTTATTTTTGTTTTTGTTGCATTTGCTTTTAGGTTCTTGGTTATGAACTCTTTGCCTAAGCCAGTGTCTAGAAGAGTTCTTCCAATGGTGTCTTCTAGAATTTTTAGGGTTTTAAGTCTTAGCTTTAAGTCTTTTATCCACATTGAGTTGTTTTTGTATAAGGTGCGAGATGAGGATCCAGTTTCGTTTTTCTACATGTGGCTTGTCAATTATCCCAGAACCATTTGTTGAATAAGGTGTCCTTTCCCCAATTTATGTTTTTGTTTGCTTTGTCAAAGATCAGTTGGTGGTAAGTATTTGGGTTTATTTCTGGGTTCTCTATTCTGTTCCATTAGTATATATGCCTATTTTATACCAGTATCATGCTGTTTTGGTAACTATACCCTCGTAGTATATGGGAAGTCAGGTAATGTGATGCCTCCTGGTTTGTTCTTTTTGCTTGCTTTGACTATGCAGGCTCCTTTATGGTTCCATGTGAATTTTAGGATTGTTTTATCTAGTTCTGTGAAGAATGATGATAGTACTCTGATTTAAATTGCATTGAATCTGTAGGTTGCTTTTGGCGGTATGGTCATTTTCACAATATTGATTATACCCATCCATAAGCATGAAATATGTTTCCATTTGTTTGTGTCATCAATGATTTCCTTCAGCAGTGTTTTGTAGTTTTCCTTGTAGAGATCTTTCACTTCCTTGGTTAGGTGTATTCCTAAGTTTTTGTTTTGTTTTTGTTTGTTTGTTTGTTTTGGCAGCTATTGTAAAAGAGATTGAGTTCTTCAATTGACTCTCTGTTTGCTCATTGTTGGTATATAGTAGTGCTACAACTTTTTTTTCTAGAGCCCTACAGGTTCAGAGGAACTTCTCTAACAACACTAATTTTTGTACATTGATTTTTGTATCCTGAAACTTTGCTGAATTCATCTATCAGATCTAGAAGCTTTTTTGGATTTGTTTTTGGGGTTTTCTAGGTATACGATCATATAATCAGCAAACAGTGACAGTTTTCCTTCCTCTGTACCGATTTGGATACCCTTTATTTCTTTTACTTCTCCAATTGCTCTGTCTAGGACTTCCAGTACTATGTTGAATAGAAGTGGTGAAAGTGGGCCTCCTTATCTTGTTCCAGTTCTCGAGGAGGATGCCTTCAACTTTTCCCCTGTATTAGTCCATTTTCACACTGCTATAAAGAACTACCTGAGACTGGGTAATTTATAAAGGAAAGAGGTTTAATTGACTCACAGTTCTGCATGACTGGGGAGGCCTCAGGAAACTTAAATCCTGGCAGAAGGCTGAAAGGAAACAAAGCACATCTTACATTTACATGGTAGCAGGAGAAAGAGAGAGTGAAGGGGCAAATGCCAGTTTTAAACCATCAGATCTCATGAGAACTAACTCACTTTCACAAGAACAGCAGGGGGGAAACTGCCCCCATGATCCAATCACACTTTGAAATGAGCTTTGGGTGAAGACACAGAGCCAAACCATATCATTCCACCCCTGGCCCCTTACAAATCTCATCTCCTTTTCACATTTCAAATCCAATCATGCCTTCTCAACAGTCCCCCAAAGTCTTCACTCATTTTAGCATTAACACAAAAGTCCAAGTCCAAAGTCTCATCTGAGACAAGGCAATTCCCTGTTGCCTATGAACCTATAAAATAAAAAAAAAAATGAGTTAGTTATTTCAAAGATACAATGGGGGTACAGACGTTGAGTAAATGTTCCCATTACAAATGAGAGAAATTGGCCAAAATCAAGGGTCCATAGGCCCCATGCAAGTCCAAAAGCCAGCAGGGCACTCATTAACTCAAAGCTCCAAAATAATCTCCTTTGACTCCATGTTTCATATCCAGGGCACGCTGATGCAAGGAGTGGGCTCCCAAGGCCTTGGGCAGCTCTGCTTCTGTGGCTTTGCAGGGTAGAGCCCCCATGGCTGCTTTCACAGGCTGGCATTGAGTGTCTGTGGCTTTTCCAGGTGCAAGGTGAAAGCTGTCAGTGGATCTACCATTCTGGGGTTTGGAGGAGAGTGGCCCTCTTCTCACAACTCCACTAGGCAGTGCCCCATTGGGGACTCTATATGAAGCCTCCAATCCCACATTTCCCCTCTGTCTTACTCTAGTAGAGGTTGTCCATCAGGGTCCCATCACTGCAGCAGAATTTTACGTGGACATCCAGGTGTTTTCATGCATCCTCTCAAATCTAGGCAGAGGCTTCTAAACCTCAACTTTTGTCTTCTGCGCACCTGCAGACCCAACACCACATGGAAGCTGCCAAGGCTTGGGGCATGCATCCTCTGGAGCAATGGCCCGAGCTGTACCTTGGCCCATTTTAGCCATGGCTGGAGCTGGAGTGGTGGGGACACAGGGCACCAAGTCCCGAGGTTGCACAGAGCAGCAGGGCTCTGGGCCCATAAAACCATTTTTTCCTGCTAGGACTCCAGGCCTGTAATGGGAGGGCTGCTGTAAAGATCTCTGACATACCCTGGGAACAGCCAAGACTATTAACATTCAGCTCCTAGTTACTTATGCAACTTTCTGCAGCTGGCTTGAATTTTCCCCCCAGAAAATGGGTTTTTCTTTTTTACTGCATGGTCAGGCTGCAAATTTTTCAGTTTTATGTTCTGCTTCGCTTTCAAACATAAGTTCCAATTTCAGATCATCTCTTTGTGAACACATGTAACTGCACACTTTCAGAAAAAGCCAGGTCACTTCTTCTGTCAGATACCCTAAATCATTTTTCTCAAGTTCAAAGTTCCATACACAGATCTCTAGGGCAGGGCAAAATGCCACCTGTCTCTTTGCTAAAGCATAGAAAGGGTGACCTTTGTTCCAGTTCCCAATAAGTCCATCTGAGACCACTTAAGCCTGGAATTCATTGTCCATATCATTATCAGCATTTTGGTCAAAACCATTCAACAAATCTCTAAGACGTTCCAAACTTTCCCACATCTTCCTGTCTTCTTCTGAGCCCTCAAAACCGTTCCAACCTTTGCTTGTTACCCCATTCCAAAGTTGCTTTCACATTTTCATGTTATCTTTATAGCAGTGCCCCACTCCCGGTACCAATTTTCTGTATTAGTCAGTTTTCACACTGCTATAAAGAATTACCTGAGACTGGGTAATTTACAAAGGAAAGAGGTTTAATTGACCCACAGTTCCTCGTGGCTGGGGAGGCCTCAGGAAACTTACAATCATGGCAGAAGGTGAAGGAGAAGCAAGGCACATATTATATAGAAGCAGGAGAGAGACAGAATGAAAGAAAAAGTGCCACTTCAAACCATCAGATCTTCTGGGAACTTACTCTTTATCATGAGAACAGCATGGAGGAAACCACCTCCATGATCCACTCACCTCCCACTAGGTCCCTCCCTCAATACATGGGAATTACAATTCAAGATGATATTTGGGTGGGGACTCAAAGCCAAACCATATCATCCCCATTCAGTATAATGTTGGCTGTGGGTTTGTCATAGATGACTTGTATCACCTTGAGGTATGTCCCTTCTATTGTCAATTTTGCTGAGGATTTTATTTACAAAGGGATGCTGGATTTTGTCCAATGTTTGCTTTTTCTGTGTCTATTGAGATGATCATATGCTATTTGTTTCTAATATATCACATTTATTGACTTGCGAATAAGTCATTTCTGCATCCCTAGTATGAAACACCCTTCATCATGGTGTATTATCTTTTTAATGTGCTGTTGGATTCAGTTAGTATTTTGTTGAGGATTTTTGTATCTATGTTCATCAGGAATATTGGTCAATAGTTTTCTTTTTTTTTTTTTTTTTGTTATGTCCTTTCCTGATTTTGGTATTAGGGTGATCGGTATTAGGGTGATACTGGCTTTATAGAATTATTTAGAGAAGATTTTCTCTTTTTCTATTTTTTGGAATACTTTCAGTAATATTGGTACCAGTTCTTCTATGAACGCCTGATAGAATTCAGCTATGATTCCATCTGGTCCTGGACTTTTTTTGTTGGCATTTTTTAAATTACTGTTTCAATCTTGCTACTTGTTATTGGTCTGTTCAGAGTTTCTACTTCTTCCTGATTTAGTCTAAGAGGGTTGTAATTTCCAGGAATTTATCCATCTCCTCTAGATTTTCTAGTTTTGCACATAAAAGGTGTTCACAGTAGCCTTGAATACGCTTTTGTATTTCTGTGGTATCAGTTGTAATATCTCCTATTTTCTAAGTGAGTTTTTTTTGGTTTTCTCTCTTCTTTTCTTGGTTAATCTCATTAATGGTCTATTAATTTTGTTTATCTTTTCAAAGAACCAGCTTTTATTTCATTTGCCTTTGTATTTCCTAGTTTCAGTTTAATTCTGCTCTAATCTTTAGTATTTCTTCTCTCCTGCTGGATTTGTTCTGTTTCTCTTGTTCCTTGAGGTGTGACCTTAGATTTTCTATTTGTGCCCTTTCAGACATTTTAATGTCTTTCCTCTTAGCACTGCTTTTGCTGTATCGCAGAGGTTTTGATAAGTTGTGTAACTATTATTGTTCAGTTCAAATAACTTTTAATTTCCATCTGGATTTCATTGTTGACTCAAAGATCATTCAAGAGCAGATTATTCAATTTCCATGTATTTATATAGTTTGAAGTTTCCTTTTAGAGTTAATTTTAGTTTTATTCCATTGTGGTCTGAGAGGATACTTGATATAATTTTATTTGCTTCACTGTATTGAAACTTGTTTCATAACCTATCTTATGGTGTATCTTGGAGAATTTTCATGTGCTGATTAAAAGAATGTATATTCTGCAGTTGTTTGATAGAATGTTCTGTAAGTATCTGCTAAGACTATTTGTTCTATAGTTCAAGTCCATTGTTTCTTTGTTGACTTTCTGTCTTGATGACCTATCTAGTGCTGTCCATGGAGCACTGAAGTCCACCTCTATTATTGTGTTGCCGTCGGTCTCATTTCTTAGGTCAAGTAGTGATGGTTGTATAAATTTTGGAACTCCAGTGTTAGGTGCACATATATTTATGATTGTAATATTTTCCTGCTAGTCTAATCCTTTTATCATTATATAATGTCCCTCCTTGTCTCTTTTAACTGTTTTCACTTTAAAGTCTGTTTTGTCTCATATAAGAATAGCTACACCTGCTTGCTTTTGATTTCCATTTGTATGGAGTATCTTTTCTCCACCCCTTTACCTTAAGTTTATGTGAGTCCTCATGTGTTAGGTGAGTCTCTTGAAGACAGTAGTTACTTAGTTGGTGGATTTTATTCATTTTGCCATTCTGTATCTTTTAAATGGAGCATTTAGGCCATTTTCATTCAATGTTAGTATTGAAATGTGAGGTACTATTTTATTCATTATGCTAGTTGTTGCCTCAATACCCTGTTTTTTTTTCATTGTGTTATTGATATGATCTTTCTCTCTGTGATCCCACACAAATCTCATGCTGAACTCTAATCCCCACATGTTAAGAGAGGGGGGCCAGGTGGGAGGTGATTGAATCATGAGGACGGACTTCCACCTTGCTGTTCTTTTATTTATTTATGTATTTTGAGACGGAGTCTCCTTCTGTCGCCCAGGCTACAGTACAGTGGCACAATCTTGGCTCACTGCAAGCTCCACCTCCCTGGTTCATGCCATTCTCCTGCCTCAGCCTCCCAAGTAGCTGGGACCACAGGCGCCCACCACCACGCCCAGCTAATTTTTTGTATTTTAGTAGAGATGGGGTTTCACTGTGTTAGCCAGGATGGTCTTGATCTCCTGACCTCGTGATCCGCCCACCTCGGCCTCCCAAAGTGCTGGGATTACAGGAATGAGCCACTGTGCTGTCCCCACCTTGCTGTTCTTATGATGGTAAATGAGTTCTCATGAGATCTGGTTGTTTGAAAGTATGTAACATTTCCCTCTTTGCTCTCTCTCCCACTCCAGCACAGTAAGATGTGCTTGCTTCCCCTTCACCTTCTGCCATGATTATAAGTTTCCTGAGACCTCCCAGCCATGCTTTGTGTACAGCCTGTGGAAAAATGAGTCAATTAAACCTCTTTCCTTTATAAATTACCCAGTCTCAGACAGTTTTTTATAGCAATGTGAGAATGAACAAATACAGAAATTGGTACAAGGAGTGGGCATTGCTGTAAAGATAACTGAAAATTTGGAAGCGACTTTGAAACTGGGTAATGGGCAGAGGTTGTAACAGTTCTGAGAAATCAGAAGAATATTGGAAGTTGAGGAAAATGTTTTGGAACTTCATAGAGACTTGTTGAATGATTCTGACCAAAATGCTGAGTGATACGGATAATGAATTCCAGGCTTAAGTGGTCTCAGACAGAGATAAGGAAATTATTGGGAACTGGAGCAAAGGTCACTTTTGCTATGCTTTAGCAAAGAGACTGGTGGCATTCTGCCCATGCTCTAGGGATCTGTGGAACTTTAAACTTGAGAGAGATGATTTAGGGTATCTGGTAGAAGAAATGTATAAGAAGCAAAGTGTTCAAGATGTGACCCAGCTGCTTCTAAAAGCCTATGCTGGTTTGCATAAGCAAAGAGAACTTATAAAAGGGAAGCAAAAGTTGGTTGTTTAAAAGTATGCAGCACTTCCCCCTTCACTCCCTCTCCTGCTCTAACATAGTAAGATATGCTTGCTTGCAAAGTAAAAGTTTGGAAAATTTACAGCCTGTCCATGTGTTCAAAAACAAAAACCCATTTTCTAAGGAGAAATTCAAGACAGCTGCATAAATTTTCATAAGTAAAGAGGAGTCAAATGTTAATAGCAAAGGGAATGGGGAGAATGTCCCCAGGGCATTTCAGAGGCTTTTGTAGCAGTCACTCCCATCACAGGCCCAGATATCTAGCAGAGAGAAATGGTTTCGTGGTTTCTTTTGTTCTAGTCTATTTTAAAACTTTCCGGTGCATTTTGTAGTTCTCTAAGTGTGACTTTTATTTCCAGAAGTTGTGATTGTTTTTTATGATATCTCTCTCTTTGGAGAATTTTTTATTCATATTCTGTATTGTTTTTTAAATTTCTGTAAGTTGGTTTTCACCTTTCTCTAGCATTTCCTTGAGTAGTTTAATAATCTAGCTTCTGAATTCTTTATCTGGCAATTAAGAGATTTCGTCATGGTTTGAATTCATTGCTGGGGAACTAGTCTAATCTTTTGGTGGTGTTATACAATAATGTTTTGTTGTATTGTCAGAATTACTTTTCTGGTTCCTTCTCATTTGGGTAGACTATTTCAGTGGAAAGGTCTGGAACTCAAGGCCTGCTGCTCAGATTCTTTTGTCCCATGGGGCGATCCCTCGATGTGGTGCTCTCCCTGCTTCTCACAGGGATGCGGCTTTTTGAGAGCTGGATTTCGGTGATTGTTATTACTCTTCTGGATCTAGCCACCCAATGGGTATACCAGGTTCTTGGCTGGTGCTGGAGAATGTCTACAAAACATCCCGTGATGTAATTTGTCTTCAGGTCTCCCAGTCACAGATACCAGCACCTGCTCTGGTGGAGGTGGCAAGGGAATGAAGTAGATTCTGTGAGAGTCCTTGGTTGTAGATATGCTTTCTCAAAAGTTGGTTA
The DNA here is from genome assembly GCF_001698545.2 of Rhinopithecus bieti. Taxonomy (NCBI): domain Eukaryota; kingdom Metazoa; phylum Chordata; class Mammalia; order Primates; family Cercopithecidae; genus Rhinopithecus; species Rhinopithecus bieti. The sequence goes on from NW_016804139.1 coordinate 5,224,890, forward strand.
TATGTTGGACACACTCAGAACCAGTTAGCTAGGATGTTGAAACTCATAGAACTGCAACATGGTTAGCTGTGGTTAGCTGGGATGTGGCAAGTCGTAGAATTAGTTGTTGTGTTCTCCTTCCTGGGATCAGGATTGTTCCATCCTGGGTTGCTGTAATGGCCTGAGTTGGTTGGCTGCCAACCAGGAGGTGATGCTTTCAGGAGAGCACCAGTTGTGGTAGCAGTAGGGGAATCTAAGCTTACTCTAAGTTGGCCAGGATAAGTATGCTGGTTTCCCATGTGGTGGGCAGGGCCATAAGTCTCCCAAGAGTTTCTGTCTTTTGTGTTTGGCTACCAGGTTATGTAATGAAATACCATCAGGTGGGGGCAGGGTTAGGCAGGTCTGGGCTCAGACTTTCCCTGAGTGAGGCTTGCTGCAGCCACTGTGTGGATTTTGGGGTGGTTCTCAGGCCAACAGGGTTATGTTTCAGAGGGAATTATGGCTGTGCCTGCTGTTTTATATAGTTCACCAGGAAAGTGTGGGATAGCCAATAGTGACAGGCCTCACCCAGCTCCCATGCAGTTGGTGAGATCAGTTTCACTCCCACAGCACCCCTGCCCCCTACTCAGACCTTGCCCCAGGCTATGAGCTTCCCGGTTGAGAAAGCAAGCAAGGCTTTGGGACCTCATCTCTTTCCATCTGTCCACACTTTCAGTGGCAGCTCCTGCACTCGAATCTGCAGCAGTTCCTGTTTGCCCCCCTGCGTTCTGCTCAAGAAAATTTGTGCCTTGTCAAAATTATTTCAGTTGGAAGCTATAAATGAAATATTTGTTATATGTTTATTTTATACTTATATGGGAGACTTGCATTTACCTTTCTTCAGAATTATACTGTAGCAGTAATGAGGGGTTTACAATAATGGGTGAATAAACATGTTATAAAATTTCTGTGAGACACCAGCAGTCTAAGTTGGCACTGAGTTATGGCCTCTGTAGCCACACAGCTGGTGTTTCCATGGTACATAGGAGAGCTACAGGAAATACTGCTTGACTGGATGAACAATGGATGAGTGAGTGAGAGAGTGAGTGAAACAAGGGAATGGTCTAGGTAAGACTTGAAGAATTCTACCTGATATGGTTTGGCTGTGTCCTCACCCAAATCTCATCTTGCATTGTAATTCCCATAATCCCCACACGTCATGGAAGGGACTAGTGGGGTTATTGAATCATGGGGGTGGTTACCCTCATGCTGTTCTCATGACAGTGAGTTCTCACAAGATCTGATGGTTTTATAAGGGGCTTTTCCCCCTTTTGCTTGGCCCCCCTCCTTCCTTCTGCCATGTGAAGAAGAACGTGTTTGTTTCCCCTTCCACCATGATTGTAAGTTTCCTGAGGCCTTCCCAGCTCTGCAAAACTGTGAGTCAATTAAACCTTTTTTTTCTTGTATAAATTACTCAGCCCCAGACAGTTCTTTATATCAATCTGAGAACAAACTAATATACCTTCCTTTTTGGCTTGCTGTCAGAGCCCTTTAAAGCATGGAGTAGGCTCGCTGGTTAAAACTGCAGACCTCCCCAGGCACGGCATTTCACCTTCAGCTGCTATGCATTAATAGGAGATGCAAAGATGGAACTACAGTTTTGTGGCACCTTGAAAGGGTGGAAGTGGAGAGGACTACGTTCCTTCCTAGACTGCCAAAAATTGCTGAAGAGGGACACTTGCAGGGATCTCAGTTCTCTAACAATTGGTGGTGAAGACTCCAAGACACATCATCTGAACTCATCAGATATGTTTTATATTCCTCTGTGGAAACACATGTTACCCTTAAATCCAGACCTTTATAACAAATGCTTACAACATACTGAGATCAACACAGTCAACAATGGAGCCTTGAAGTGAATTCCAAGTATCACATTATCTAATTGAGTTAGCAGTTGAATAGGCATGAAGTGGTCATTATCACTCTTGAATTTCTGTGAACAGAAGATTCCTCTACAAGTGACAGCTCTATAAAGGGACATGGAAGAAGAAAATAGTAAGGCTTCTGTATTAATCTGTTCTTGCATTGCTATAAAGAAATACTCAAGATGGGGTAATTTATTTCAAACAGTTTTATTGGCCCACAGTTTCACAAGCTGTACAGAAAGCATAATGCTGGCACCTGCTCAGCTTCTCGGGAGGCCTTAGGAATCTTACAACTATGATGGAAGGCAAAAAGTAAGCCAGCACTTCACATGGCTGGAGTAGGAGCAAGAGAGGGGGATGGGAAAGGTGTTGCACACTTTTAAACAACCAGATTTTATGTTGACTCACTCACTGTCAAAAGAAGAACCCCAAGAGGATGGTGTTTAACCATTCATGAAGGACTACCCCCATTATGGAGTAATAAGTAAGCAGCAAGAAGGAAGGGGTCTCAACTAGGGGGAACAATTCTTCCAAGACACAGCTAATCACAGAAAACCCGCTAGCACAACTAACTCACTCCACACGTAGCCCCAGCAGCATGACCTCATTCTGCATGTAGGCCCCTCCAGCATGACCCTATAAAACTCCAGCCTCTGCCTCTTTGTAGACAGCCCCTTCTCTGCTGTGCTTCCTGTGGCATACTTTCAATGTATCTTTGTACTTTCCCTCTAATAAATCTGCCTTTCTTTACCTATGACTGTCTTGGTAAATTCTTTCATTACCTCCAATGCCATCCCCATCTAATCGCACCCGTGACATTTTGGTGGCCCATACGGGGAGTGCCTAGAAGTGCTCAGGGACTGCTCAATAAGTGATTGGGGACTGTTCCCTTACTCTCTCCCTTTCTCCAACTCCAACCTCTCAGTTGACAGCATCCAAGCCCAGAGGCAATTGAAGGTCCCCAGCTGGGGCCACTGCTTGGGGATTAGAAGCTTCTGGAGGAAAGATGTCTGACCACTGTTACCCAATTGGGTGAGAGTTCAGAGTTTGCTTTCCTTTTCAGTTTTCTGGCAGACAAACTTTAGTATCCCTCTGGTAATTTAGGGTCACCTGCCAGGGCAACTTCCTGGTGTAGCCTGAAGGTCAGGGAGTGAACAGGTTTGGCTGCCTTGCTGGAAGGGCAGAGGCTATCTCCTATCCTTTCTGATCAAAAGTCCCCAATCCCTACATGTAGTATGATTGGTAGTGAAAGCTCCATTAGGGTGAACCTACACGTTTTAGGGAAGTCAGACCCCTTCTTTCTCACTCTAAGTTCTCCTGTGATGCCCACTGGCCCTCCTGGTCCAGACATCTTAAGTCAAATGATTTCAAACAGCATAGGGATGGTGAGTCTTCCCTCAACTCTTTCCCTTGGTAGCTGTATTGAGCACCAGCATAACTTGTACCTGGGCTGGCTCCCCAGCATAACTGGTATCTAGACTGACCTGGAGTAGCTCATCCAGGATTCACACAGAATAAAGCCCTAGTGCCTGGAGATCCTTTCCAATAGGTAAGATATACCTTTTGAAAGTGCATCTCAGAGTCCCTCTGCAGATGTGAGTTGAGCCCTTTTCCTCGGCACGACACCCCAAGAGAAATTGCAGTTTGTGTCCCCAGTAGATGTTTTCTTCCTGGTCCCACCATGAGAAAAAGCTCATTCATCCCTCAGACTCACCCCTGGGCTGCATTTATAAAGCATTGGGATATATTTAACCCTCAGACTCTCAAAAAGAAACATTGAATTTTCTTGTGTAATGCAGCATGGCCCCTGTGCAAAAAAATCACCACATTAGCCTCCTCAGTCTTTCATAACTGAGAGAAGAATAAGGAGGACAGGGCTAAGAATAAAGAAAAATGCAGGGACAAGAGGCAGGCTCAACTGTTGGCTGCTTTACAAACCCCCATCCTCCTCTAGGTTTCCCTAAGAACACTCCTCCAGGTACCTGCCATTTGTGCAGAAGGTTAGGCCACTGGAAGGCAAACTGCCCCAATGGAATAAATCGGAAAAAGCCCCACACAGCTTGCTCCCTCTGCCACAAATTTGGCCACTGAAAATGGAACTGCTCTGAGGACCAGGGCCCCTAGGACAGAGTCCCAACCCCTAATGGCCTTGAGCGAAGGGGCTCTCTGCTCTGGCTGGCTTCCAAATCACACATCATCATCAATAAGACAAAGTGAAGAGCAGTTCTGGAGGTGTCAAGTAAAATTATAAATTTCCCTTTGGGTTCAAGAGCTGCCTGGTTTATACTAATCCTCTCTAAGCAACTGTCCTTCAAATCCTATGGGGCAATGGAGGTAAATGGCACACCCTCACTCCAAAAGAAAAAATCACACTCATTTATATTACTTAAGAGACCTATTAGCATTCTCCTGTCAGTTCTAAGTAAGGTCTAAATTGGGGTATTTAGACAATACTAGGGTCTGGTAGGAGAATGGTAATTGGAATATATTTTCACCTGTTTGGTGCTAAATATACTTTCCAAGATGGGTGGCTACTCAATATTTACCCAACCTCTAAATTCATCTTTCCCTCTAATAGCCCTATTTCTCCCAGGAAAGCTACCTAAATCTTTTCAGCCAAAACAGTCCTACCCCAGGGATTTAAAAATAGCTCACACTTAATCAGACAAGCCCTAGCAAGAAATCTAACAAAGCAATCTCTTGAGGGAGATAACTTCTGCAGTATGTAGGTAACGTCCGTATTGCTCCTTTGTCACAGCACTCACATGGCAATATTTACATTACAAACCATAACTTTCTAACAGAATAAAAACGACTTTGGTTTAATTTAAAGGTTATTAAGGTAAAGAGGTATTTGTGGCGAGGAAGGTTATAAAAAAAGAGACTTTATATGAGAAAGGATCTTGTATGACAAATTCCTGTCCTAAAGTAAAATGACTGGTTGTTTATGCATTTTTAAACTTTTTTCTATAAGTTATTGGGGTAGGTATTTGGTTACATGAGTAAGTCCTTTAGTGGTAATTTATGTGATTTTGGTGCACTCATCACCAAAGCGGTATACACTGCACCATATTTGTAGTCTTTTTATCTCTCACTCCCTCCCACCCTTTCCCCTAAGTCCCTAAAATCCACTGCATCATTCTTATGCCTTTGCATCCTCATAGCTTAGCTCCCACTTATCAGTGAGGACACACAATGCTTGATTTTCCATTCCTGAGTTACTTCACTTAGAATAATAGTCTCAAATCTCATCCAGGTCACTGAAATGCCATTAATTCATTCCTTTTTATGGCTGTTTCTTTATCCACTCATTGATTGATGGCCATTTGGGTTGGTTCCATAGTTTTGCAACTGTGAATGGTAATGCTATAAACACGCATGTGCAAGTATCTTTTTTGTATGATGACTTATTTTTCTCTGGGTAGATACCCAGTAATGGAATTGCTAGATCAAATGGTAGTTCTACTTTTAATCCTTTAAGGAATCTCCACACTGTTATCCATAGTGGTTGTACTAGTTTACATTCCCACCAGCAGTGTAGAAGTGTTCTCTGTTCACCATATCCATACCAATATCTACTGTTTTTTGATTTTTTGATTATGGCCATTCTTGCGGGAGTAAGGTGGTATTGCATTGTGGCTTTGATTTGCATTTTCCTGATCATCAGCGACGTTGTGCATTTCTTCATATGTTTGTTGGCCATTTGTATATCTTCTTTTGAGAATTGTCTATTCATGTCCTTAGCCCACTTTTTGATGGGATTGTTTATTTTTTTCTTACTGATTTGTTTGAGTTCATTGTAGATTCTGGATATTAGTCCTTTGTCAGATGTATAGATTGTGAAGATTTTCTCCCACTCTGTGGGTTGTCTGTTTACTTCGCTGTTTCTTTTGCTGTGCAAAAGCTCTTTAGTTTAATTAATCCCAATTATTTATCTTTGTTTTCATTGCATTTGATTTTGGGTTCTTGGTCATAATGTCTTTACCAAAGCCAACGTCTAGAAGTATTTTTCCAGTCTTATCTTCTAGAATTTTTATAGTTTCAAGTATTAAAGTGTTTAATCCATCTTGGTTGACTTTTGTATAAGGTGAGAGATGAGGATCCAGTTTCATTCTTACCCATGTGACTAGCCAATTATCCCAGCACCATTTGTTGAAAAGGGTGTCCTTTCCCCATTTTATGTTTTTTGTTTGCTTTGTCAAAGATCAGTTGGCTGTAAGTATTTGGGTTTATTTCTGGGTTTTCTATTCTGTTCCATTGGTCTATGTGTCTATTTTTATACCAGTACCATGCTGTTTTAGTGACTATGGCCTTATAGTATAGTTTGAAGTCAGGTAGTGTGATGCCTCCAGAGTTATTCCTTTTGCTTAGTCTTGCTTTAGCTATGAGGGCTCTTTTTTGGTTCTGTATTAATTTTAGAATTGTTTTTTTCTAATTCTGTGAAGAACAATAGTGGTATTTTGATGGGGATTGCATTTAATTTGTAGATTGCTTTTGGCAGTATGTTCATTTTCACAATATTGATTCTACCCATCCACAAGCATGGGATGTGTTTCCATTTGTTTGTGTCATCTGTGATTTCTTTCAGCAGTGTTTTGTAGTATTCCTTGTAGAGGCCTTTCACCTCCTTGGTTAGGAATATTCCTAAGTTTTTTTTTTTTTTTTTTTTTTTTTTGCAGCTATTCTAAAAGGGGCTGAGTTCTTGATTTGATTCTCTGCTGGTCACTGTTGGTGAATAGAAGAGCTACTGATTTGTGTACATTGATCTTGTATCCAGAAACTTTGTTGAATGTTTTAATCAGTTCTAGGAGCTATCTGGAGGAGTCTTTAGTGTTTTCAAGGTAAACCATCATATCATCAATCAACAGTGACAATTTGAATTCATCTTTACTGATTTGGATGCCTTTTATTTCTTTCTCTTGTCTGATTGCTCTGGCTAGGACTTCTAGTACTATGTTGAAGAGTAGTGGTGAAAGTGAATATCCTTGCCTTGTTCTAGTTCTCNAAAAGGGGCTGAGTTCTTGATTTGATTCTCTGCTGGTCACTGTTGGTGAATAGAAGAGCTACTGATTTGTGTACATTGATCTTGTATCCAGAAACTTTGTTGAATGTTTTAATCAGTTCTAGGAGCTATCTGGAGGAGTCTTTAGTGTTTTCAAGGTAAACCATCATATCATCAATCAACAGTGACAATTTGAATTCATCTTTACTGATTTGGATGCCTTTTATTTCTTTCTCTTGTCTGATTGCTCTGGCTAGGACTTCTAGTACTATGTTGAAGAGTAGTGGTGAAAGTGAATATCCTTGCCTTGTTCTAGTTCTCAGAGGGAATGCTTTCAACTTTTCCCCATTCAGCATTCTGTTGGCTGTGGGTTGGTCATAGATGGTTTTTATTACATTTAGGTATATACCTTGTATGCTGATTTTGCTTAGAGTTTTAATCATAAAAGGATGCTGGATTTTGTCAAATGCTTTCTCAGCATGTATTGAGATGATCATGTGATTTTTGTTTATAATTCTGTTTATGTGGTATATTACATTTATTGACATGCATATGTTAAACCATCCTTGCATCCTTGGTATGAAACTCACTTGATTATGGTACATTATCTTTTTGATACGTTGTTGGATTTGGTTAGCTAGTATTTTGTTAAGAATTTTGGCATCTATGTTCACCAAAGATATTGGTCTGTAGTTTTTTTGTTTGGTTTGGTTTGGTTATGTTCATTCTTGGTTTTGGTATTAGGGTGATACTGGCTTCATAGAATGAATTAGGGAGGGTCCTTTTTTCTCTATCTTGTGGAATAATGTCAAAAATATTGGTACCAATTCTTTGAAAGTCTCATATAAGTCTGCTGTGAATTCAACTGGTCCTAGACATTTTGTTGCTTGTAATTTTTAAACTGTCATTTTAATTTCACTGCTTGTTATGGGTCTGCTCAGGGTATCTAATTCTTCCTCATTTAAGCTAGGAGGGTTATATTTTTCCAGCAATTTATCCATCTCCTCTAGGTTTTTTAGTTTATGTGCATAAAGGTGTTCATAGTGGCCTTTAATGATCTTTTGTATTTCAGTGGTGTCAGTTGTAATATCTCTGTTTTGTTTCTTAGTGAGGTTATTCGGATTTTCTCTCTTCTTTTCTTAATCTTTCTTAATCTTGCTAATGGTCTATCAATTTTATTTATCTTTTCAAAGAACCAGCTTTTTGTTTCATTTATTTTTTTGTATGTTTTTGTTGTTTCAATTTCATTTATTTCTGCTCTGATCTTGGTTATTTTCTTTTTCTGCTGGGTGTAGGCTTGGTTTGTTCTTGTTTCTCTACTTCCTTGAGGTGTGACTTTAAAATGTCAGTTTGTGCTGTTTCAATCTTATTGGTGTAGGCGTTTAGGGGTATGAAATTTCCTCTTAGCACAGGCTTTGCTGTATCCCAGGTTTTGATAGGTTATGTCATTATTGTAATTCTATTTGAAGAATTTTTAAATTTTCATCTTGATTTCATTTTTGAGTCCATGCTTATTCGGGAGCAGGTTAGTTAATTCCCATGCATTTGCCTGGTTTTGAAGGTCCCTTTTGCAGTTGATTTCCAGTTTTATTCCATTGTTGTCTGAGAGAGTGCTTGACATAATTTCAAACTTCTTAAATTTATTGAGGCTTGTTTTGTGGCTTATCATATGGTCTATCTTGGAGAAAGTTCCACGCCCTGTTGAATAGAATGTGTATTCTGTGGTTGTTGGATAAAGTGTTTGTATATAACTGTTAAGTTCATTTGTTCCAAGGTATATTTTAAATCCATTGTTTTTTTGTTGACTTTTTGTCTTGATGACCTATCTCGTGTTGTCAGTGGAGTATTGAAGTCCCCCACTATTATTGTGTTGCTATCTCATTTCTTAGGTCCATTAGTAATTGTTGTATAAATCTGAGAGTGCTGGTGCTAGGTGAATATATGTTTAGGATTGTGATATTTTCCTTTTGGACAAGGCCTTTTACCATTATATAATGCCCCTCTTCATCTCTTTTAACTGCTGTTGCTTTAAAGTTTCTTGTCTGATGTAAGAATAGCTACCCCTGCATGCTTTTGGTGTCCATTTGCATGAAATGCCTTTTTCCACTACTTTACTTTAAGTTTATGTGAGTCCTTATGTGTTAGTTGAGTCTCCTGAAGGCAGTAGATGGTTGGTGAGTTCTTACCCATTCTTCAGTTCTGTATCTTTTAAGTGGAGCATTTAAGCCATTTATATTCAATGTTAGTACTGAGATATGGTTGCATTCATCTAGCTATTTGTTGCCAGTGTACCTTAGTTTTTGTGTTTGTTTTTTAACTTGTATTTTTGTTTTATGGGTCCTGTGTTATTTATTCTTTAAAGAGGTTCTGTTTTGATGTGTTTCCAGGATTTGTTTCAAGATTTAGAGCTCCTTTTAGCAGTTCTTGTACTGGTGGCTTGGTAATGGCAAATTCTCTCAGTATTTGTTTGTCTGAAGAAGACTGTATATTTCCTTCATACATGATGCTTAGTTTCACTGGATACAAAATGTTCAGCTGATAATTGTTTTGAGGAGGCTGAAGATAGGGCTCCAATCCCTTCTAGATTGTTGGGTTTCTGCTGAGAAATCTGCTGTTAATCTGATAGGATTTCCTTTATAGATTACCTGGTGCTTCTGTCTCACAGCTTTTAAGGTTCTTTTCTTCATCTTAATTTTAGATAACCTAATGACAATGTGCCTAGGAGATGATCTTTTTGTGATGAATTTCCCAGGTTCTTTGTGTTTCTTGTATTTGGATGTCTAGGTCTCTGGCAAAGCCAGGGAAGTTTTCCTGAATTATTCCCCCAAATACGTTTTCTAAACTTTTAGATTTATCTTCTTCCTCAGGAACACTGATTATATAATCCCAGACTTCTTGGATGCTTTCTTCATATTTTCTTATTCGTTTTTCTTTGTCTTTGTTGGATTGGGTTAATTCGAAAACCTTGTCTTTAAGCTCTGAATTTCTTCCTTCTACTTGTCAATTCTGTTGCTGAGACATTCCAGAGCATTTTGCATTTCTCTTAGGTATGTCCAATGTTTCCTGAATTTTTGATTTATTTGTCTTTATGCTATCTATTTCCTTGACTATTTCTCCCTTCCCTTCTTGTATCATTTTTTTAATTTCCTTGCATTGGGAAATGCCTTTCTATGATGCCTCCCTGATTAGCTTAATAACTAACCTCCTGTATTCTTTTTCAGGTCCACCAGGGATTTCTTCTTGGTTTGAATCAATTGCTGGTGAACTAGTGTGATTTTTTTGGGGGGGACGGGGGGTTAAAGAGTCTTGTTTTGTCACATTATTAGAGTTGGCTTCCTGGTTCCTTCTCATCTGAGTGGGCTGTGTCAGGGGGAAGGTCTAGGATTGAAGGCTGTTGCCCAGATTCTTTTTTCCCATGAGGTATTCCTTGATGCAGTACTCTCCCCCTTTTCCTATGAATGTGACTTGCTGTGAGCCAAACTGAAGATTGTTGTCTTTCTTTTGGGTCTAGCCACCCAGCAAGTATACCTGGCTTCAGTCTGGTACTGGGGATTTTCTGCAGAGTCCTGTGATGTGAACAGTCTATTGGGTGTCTCAGCTGTGGATACTAGCACTTGTTCTGGTTGAGGTGGCAAGGGGGTAAAATAGACTCTGTGAGGGTTCTTAGCTTTGGCAGTTTAATGCTCTATTTTTGTGCTGGTTGGCCTCCTGCCAGGAGGTGGTGCTTTCCAAAGCACATCAGGTGTGGTAGTATGGAGAGGAACCAGCAGTGGGTGCAGCTCTAGAATTTCCAAGATGATATGCCCTTTGTCTTCAGTTACTAGGGCAGGTAGGGAAGGATCATCAGGTGGGGTAGGACTAGGTGTATCTGAGCTCAGAATCTCCTTGGGTGGGTCTTGATACAGCTGCTGTGGGGGATGGGGGTGAGGTTCCTAGGTCAATGAAATTTTGTACCTAGGAGGAATGTGGCTGCCTCTGCTGAGTCATGCAGGTTATCATGGAAGTGGGGGAAAGCCAGCAGTCACAGGCCTCACCCAGCTCCCATGTGGACTGAAAAATCTGTCTCATTCCCACCATGGCCCCGCTGACAGTCCTGAATCTGTTTCCAAGCAATGGGCAAACAGGGCTGGAGAACTTGCCCCCGGCTACCCACCTCCCAGTTGTGAAAGAAAAGTGCTTGGTTCTTCTCTAGCCTGTGAGTCTGTACACAGCGTCAACGCCTTCCCCCAAGTTTTAGACAGGATGCATTTCACCCAGTTCAAATTGTTACGAAGTTCAGCTGGAGATTTTCTTCTCCCTGTGGTGTTTTTCCTCACTCCTCTGGCTACCCTTCTGATGGAGCCCTGTGATTCCTGGAAGGAATGACCTGCTTGGGGACCCAGTGAGCTCCCAGGGCCTTTCCTGCTACCCCTGTATTTCACTCAGCTTTCTAAATTGACTCAGCTCCAGGTAAGGTTGGAAACTTCTCTCACAAACAGACCTTCAGTTTCTCCAGTGGGGGGGTGTGTTCAGGAGAGGAGGATCTCCCTTTCCCACTTCCACAGTTGGGGCACTCACAGTATTTAGGATGTCTCTTGAGTCCTGCAGGAACAGTCTGCTTCCTTCAGAGGGTCTGTGGGTCCTCTTGGGATTGCTGATTTGTTCTTGTCGTTGATCTGGAGCTAAAATTCACAATGCAAGCCTCGGCACACTGCTCTGTCCATCCAAGTCGGAGCTGCAATCTAGTCCTTCCTCCTGTCTACCATGATGAATATAATCTGTTTATTTAAAAAGAGGGATGTTTGGGACAAGTCAGAAAGTTCGAGCATGTTGTAGATGTATAACTCATGAAAAAATTTGTGAAAGGAAATTTATAAAAGGAATGTATGTAATTAAGTTTTAATAGTCTCTCTAAAATTGGTTCCCTATGCTGTGTCTAATAAAATTCAAACACTTTTTCATCGAGTTTAACTTTTAGGTTATCTAAATGGGCTTCCAATAAGAAAAAAAAAAGTCATACTGCAAAAGGTTTTTATTTGCTTTCTTGGTAACTGACTTAAGATACAAAATTTTATGTTCTAGAATTCAAGTTTCACCTTCACGTGATGTAGTATCATAGGATATCAGTCTCTCTTCAATGATACCTGCTACCTTTACAAATCTCCCCTGGAGTCAGCTGGACACCAGTTTTGTTTTGACTTGCTCCTCCTCTCTGATGAGTTCTTTCCTCCATTAAGATTTAATATTCTAAGTCTCACAGTTTGACACAATGACTGACAGCATCTCCTGACAGACCATAAACCATAGGTAGGGTCAACTCTATACCCCAGACCAGCAGGAAGTAGTTGAAAGATGAGACCTCCACCCCCAATGCTAAAGATTTGTCATTGTTGTTCTGTTGTGGGGGCAGGGAATGTGGAGTCCTAATAAGTAAGTGACAGCAAGGATGGGGTCCCAGATGGGGAAGAACAGTTGTTCCAAGAGATGGCTAATAACTGACAATCCACTGGCACAACTGCATCACTCTACACGTGGCCTCATCAGCACAACCTTGTTCACACATAGCCTCCTCCAGCATGACCCTATAAAACTTCCCTCTAGCCCCTACATCTTTGCAGTCAGCCCCTTCTTTGCTGTGTTACCTGTTGCACCTTTGCAAAATATCTTTGTACTTACCTTTACCTATGACTATCTTGGTAAATTTACTGCCCATGATGCCAGCCCCAGCCAGTTTCACCACAACACTCATAATGCAATCACTTCCTATCCAGACCCATCTCCAAGCCTGGGGATTACAATGTGACATGAGAGTTGAGTGGGGATACATATCCAAAGCATTTCAGCTGCTCTCACAAGGTGCAAAGTGTAGGGAGTTGGCCAGGGCTAGAAAACTACTGATTTGTATTGACATATGAGTGCCTGCTTAGATCTTCTACTCTTCTACCCAGGTCTCCCAAACACTTTGATACTTTCTTGTGTTTTCCAATCAACCCCATTTTTGCCACTTCCTTCCATTTATCAAGCAGTGTTGAAAGTTTACTATGTGTGAAGCACTGAGCTAAATGTTTTTGGGAATACAAATAAAAGCTACCGCCACTACATTTATCCTCTAGAAAGGGAGGTGATATTGTATAGTAAGAATAGCAATGGGAAGTAACAAGTGTTGGAAACCACTGAGAAGTTACGTGTTATTCTTGGGTTTCTCTGACATGATTTTAGTTTCTGAGGAAGCCTTCTTGGCTAAGAATGGAAAGCAGATGACAGGCTTGTCTAAACTTCTAGGTCACTGACCTAGGAAAGTACTAAAATCTTAAATGTAATCACAAAATAAAAAACAGTAAATAAAGCCCATTTAAGAGCATTTACTTGGGTGACAGGAACCATTCTAAGCACTTTAGGTGTTTTAATCAATCATCTCATAATTACCTTTATAAGGGAGCTGACATCCTCATCTTCAGTTTACAGATAAGAGCAACACACAAGAAACTTGAGAGTAACTCAATCAACTTCACAGCCTCAACTACAGCAGGGCTGGATTTGAACCCTGGCTGTGTGGCTTCTAACCTGCTCCACAATACCATTTATCACCAAGAAAATGATCTGATTACATTTTTTCCAAATATTTTTACTACTACTGTTAAAGTTTTATTCAATGATTTGTGAAAACACATTTAAAAAGACTGTTCAGGGCCATTATAATAGGTATAGGGACCACTGCAATGGGGTAGGGGAGGGAGATTGTGCTCAACTCTAAATACAGCATGGACATATAGGAATTTATAGCAGGGAGCAGGGTGTAAGCCAGTGGATGGAAAATTACTAAGAAACATCAGGGGTAATTGTGATTCTGACTGAACTGACCTAATAATATTCTTGCTGAAGATAGGCCACAGTCATGGTGATCAGACATCACCTGCAGGATGGTGGAGAATGAGGAACCTGATCAAATATTGAGGATGATCAGATATCTATCCAGAGCAGGGGGTTCTTGCTAAATTCACATAGCAGAGTTCTTTGCTAAAACTGGATTTTATAAGGAAGTATACAAATATGCCTAGGAGAAGGTTCAGAAGCCTGATTAAAGTTTGACCAAGCAAAGACTACATTTGTCAAAAAATTCAAAACTATTGCAGTAGGGGGCAAGACTTTTGCAATAGAGTAGAGAGGCTGAAATTTACTCTGAATACTACAGAGACTATTGGAGATTTGTAGCCATCATACAGCACGATGAAGTGGATGGAAAATTACTTATGGGAACTTTGTTTGGCATTAAAGGTGAAGGTAAGAGAAACTTGATTAAAAATCCAAGGGGAAAAGGGAAGAGGAACTTGATAGGTTATCAAGGGTGAGGGGATGTTCAATAAACTGGCTTAGAATTCTTTGCTAAAAAGCACTCAGCATACCAAGGACCAGATCTAGTCAAGAAGACTGCGCCAAGGAGTCTGACTAAAGTTCAGTCAAGGAAAGAATCCTTGTCATGGCCGCTGCCATAAAGTTGGCCATGGTAGGTCCTAAAGTAGCCCTGGACTCACGTTGGTTCTCTCTACCCGGGAGTGAAAGTTTTCTCCTTTTTCACATCCCTTGCTTCTGGAATCTGAGAAGTCTGGAGTGATCACTTCCTTTGGCAGCTGCTCTATTTGTCCCTGGGCTGTTTCAAGGCCCTGAAGAAGAGGATTAGAGAAAGGAGAGTTGGGGCTGAGGATGGTTAATGGTGTCTGGAGAGAGAGAGCAGGATTAGCTGGGAATCTACCCACATGGTGTACTTTTTTTTTTTTTTTTTTTTTGGAAAATACATATCCTTCGTTCTGAATATCGGGAAATTCACACAGTTGAGAACTGGCTTCATGCCCCAGGATATCTTCTTAATAAAAATACAGAGTCTGTGAAGTGATCCTGCAGAAACTTCCTCCAAATAAACTCCTATTTTGTTTGCATGCATATTTATATAAAGTCATCACCCAGGAGAGAGAACTGCTATTGTCGTGTAAGTCTAGAAACGTTGACTGTGTGGATAATGGTAAAAATTGGTACCCTGGCCTTGTTTTGGAACCATTACTGTGACTTTAAAAATTCAAGATATATTACTTCCCCAGTAAAGACAGCCTGAGCATAGACAAAAAGTCTCTGGGTGATTAATGATTAGACTCTCTGAAGAGTAGAGGCATGGAGGAGACAGACAAATGGAATTAAAATGTTGCATATTACTTAACATTCCCTCAGATGACTCAGACACTCCCTGCACCTTTGTCATTTATTCTATCTTTTAAAAAGTCAGTTCCATTTTCAAGTATCCCAGAGTTCAGTGAGAATCTTGATTGAGGGAGGGCTTCTTTTCTTTCTTTTTTCCTAATGATGATTGGTTTGAGATTAACGCTCTAATATTTTCATGAATCTGTTTCAATAGCAAAATACGGATGCTAAGAGTTATCCTGTAAGAATGCTGTAAGAATGAATCAAATAACATAGATGAACCTTCTCATGCAGGGACTAACACAAAGTAGATCCTCAAAACTGTAGGCATTATTGTCATCATTACGTGGGATGAACATTGGCATTTTGGACTATTCAGAATCCAGTTTCTATACTTCTTATAGCAACACCTCTAATTTTCTTTGGAGTTCCATTCCTCCCCCACTCTGACTTTAACTTCTTCAGATACCATTGAGAAGATCAGACCTTAGCAAACAGTAATAACAACAATTAATTATTTAACAGAACTTTACCAGATGCCAGACATTGTTCTAAGCACTTTTCCTGGATTATCTCATTTGTTACCCACAACTACCTACAAAGAAGTGTACTAGAGAGGGTAGGAAAGGTGCTGTCACAGAGGAACCCCAAATATTATGATGTAGAGGACCCAGAAGTTTATCTCTCTCTCATAATGGTTCTGATGCCAGTGGTCCAGGTTGGCTGGGACAGCTGTGCTCTATGTGCTGTTCAGACACCCAGCTCCTTTTGTCTGAGTCTCTCAGCCACTTCCAGGACATCATCCTCCACATTTGGAGCTTGATAGCTGCCATGGGTGTGTTTCAGTCATGCAGACAGGGACAGAGGACATGGAGAAGATATGCCCAACATCTTAATTCCCAGACCTGAAAGAGGCCCGCACTCCTCCCATTGCATTGCATTGGCCAGAACTTATTCACACAGACACACCTAACACAAAGGGAGGCTGGAAAAGTGTAGTCCAGCTGAGCACAAGTCTCTTCTATGGGTGAAGTGGAGAATAGAGTTCACAAGGCACTGGGAGTTACAAGTATTAGAGGAAATATAGGCAATATAGGTAAGTAATTATTCACTATTTTACATCTTGGGGAAATAGGCTTAGATGGATTAAATCACCATAAGGGAATCTGTCAGTGCCTCATCTACAGGCCTAATCCTACCAGAAAGTTACTGTATACACCGATTTTGGGGAGTCTCCGCCTAAGACAGATTTCTAATCATAGGGCAAGACTGGCCAGCTTGTGGGGACTAATGAGCAAGCCCTAACTAATGAAGGGCATGAGTTAGTAGATAAATTACCAAAGAGTTTTTCTCTCTCTGTGGCACAGTTCTAAGGTGTGTTCCACAAAGTCAGAGTTCCTCCCATGGGAATTACCCCCAAGTGCACCTAGAAATAACTTGCTCATTAATATGCCCTCTATTATCTTTCTTTCATGCTCCCTCTCACTTCTCTATTCTCTCATAGGCTTCATGGGATCACCTCCTAAATGAACTGCTTTCATCTAAATCCATCTTAGGTTCTGTGTTTGGTCATTGAAACTAATTAGGTTACAGTTAGTAAATAGAGGAACCAGAATCTGAACTTGGCTGGCAGCATCCAGACTTGCCTCTTAATCATGGTGCACAATTTCTCCAAGTCCTTAGAGCGAGACGTGTACCTCACTTATTTTATCTGCTGATAGTGGACACAATGTCCGATACACCAAGTCAGGGAAAGGAAGGATGGATGCTTCAGCCTGGTATGTGGGCTTTCTGAGCTACAGGCATGGGGCTAATTATTTCACATGCCTTAATTTATTTAATCCTTCTTCCAACCCACAAGCTGTTAGTTTACATAATCATATTTGTATCTCCAGGACAAAGCACAGTGCCTGGCACAGAGTACATCCTCAGCAAATGAGTGCTGAATGACTAAATTGAATAAATTAATGATTCATATAAAGCAGAGGTTACCGTTAATTTTTTTCAGATAAAGAAATTTAAGCTCAGAGAAATCAATACCATTTCAAGATAACAGCTAAAAATAAAGCAAGTAGAGCCATGAAATGTGATGTCTACAGAGTGTTGGTTTTAATCTTGACACTATCCTGACAGTTGCACATATAATATCTTAGTTTATCATTATACCATACTATAAGATAGACTGTAAGCATCTACTTTTAGAGAAAGGATTGAGGATCAGAAAGTCTAATAACACAGAGAAGATCACTCAACTAATAGGAAACATATTTCAATTTGAAAACAGCTGTTTGTCTCCAACTTTTATGTGCTTTCTACTATAATACAAAATCATAATTAATAATAGCAAACATATGAGTACTAATTATTATTATCCCTCGCCCCCTCCCACTCTTCCCCCCGTGCCCCCAAAGTCCATTGTATCATTCTTTTAAAAGCCTTATACTTTTGATCCATTCTGGAAAATTCTTAACCATTATCTCTTTTAATATTTGCTCTTTCTAATTCCATCTATCTTTTTTCCTGGAAACTTTAATAGATGTACATTAGACTTTCTCATCCTTTCATCCATTTATTATCACCTTTTCTTTTAAGAAATATTTCTGTCTCTTTATTTCATTATTATTATTTTTAATTTTTTTTAAAGATACAGGATCTTGCTATAATACCCAGGCTGGCCTCAAACTCCTGGCCTTAAAATGTCCTCCCACTTTGACTGTCCAAAGCACTGGGATTATAGGCATGAGCCACCACATGTGGCCTCTATTGCATTAATAATTTCTTCAAATCTATTTTCTGGTTCTTAAATTTTCTTTACAGTTGTATCTATATGCGCTCTTTAACTCATAGATGCTTAAGTCCAACCATTTTATTTTTCATATTTCTTTCATTCTTTTTTTAAACCTACTTGGTCTTGTTCCTGGCTCATATTTTAATTTTCTCTTATTTCTTTAAATATTTAAATATACTTTTAGATATTGTGTATCTGATAAATTCCTGTTGATCCTACTTATGCTGGCTTATTTTCTTCAGTGTTTTATATTCTATAATTATGGATTTTTGAGCTAATATTTCAATTTATAGTATTCATCCTCCAGAGAATATTTGCATTTGCTTCTGCCAGGTCCCCTGAAGGCTATTAACCTAGGATCACTTTGATTTATTGAAAGGTAATGTAAATTTAAATCTCAAACCACATGACAGCAGATCTATGGTTGCAGACTTTTTCAGCTTCCTCTTTGGTTTTGGTCTTGGTAATTTCCTCTACTTTCTCACATACTTGACTATGAATTTAAAAGGGTAACTGTCTTATTTTTCTATTATATTTAGGTATTTTTTGGCAAAGGGATTTAAAAGATATATTTTCTAAAGAATCCTAAAATTCATACGGAACCAAAAAAGAGCCCACATAGCCAAGGCAATACTAAGCAAAAAGAACAAATCTGGAGGCATCTATTTCCCGACTTCAAGCTATTCTACAAGGCTATAGTTACCAAAACAGCATGGTACTGGTATAAAAATAGGCATGTAGACCAACTGAATAGAATAGAGAATCCAGAAATAAAGTCAAATATTTACAGCCAACTGATCATTGACAAAGCATACAAAAACATAAATTGGGGAAGGGACACCCTATCCAATAAATGGTGATGGGAAAACTGGCAAGCTACATGTAGACGAATGAGGGGTCCTCATCTCTTACCTAATACAAAAATCAACTCAAGATGGATCAAAGGCTTAAACCTAAGACCTGAAACTATAAAATTTGGGAAGATAGCATTGCAAAACTCTTCTAGACATTGGCCTAGGCAGAGTTCATGACCAAGAACCCAAAGTAAATAAAACAAAAACAAAAATAAATAGATGGGACCTAATTAAAGTAAAAAGCTTCTACACAGCAACAGAAATAATCAGCAGAGTAAGCAGACAACCCATAGAATGGGAGAAAATATTTGCAAATTATGCATTTGACAAAAGACCAATATCCAGAATCTACAAGGAACTCAAACAAATCAGCAAGAAAAAATAAATAATCCCATCAAAAAGTAGGGAAAGGACATGAATAAACAATTCTCAAAGGAAGATATACAAACAGCCAACAAGCATGTGAAAAACATTTCAACATCACTAATTATCAGGGAAATGCAAATTAAAATCACAATGAGATAACCACCTTACTCCTACAAGAATAGTAATAATTAAAAGTCAAAAAATAAAAGATGTTGACATAGGTATGGTAAAAAGGGGACACATTCACACTGCTGGTGGGAATGTAAACTAATAGAACAATTGTGGAAAACAGTATGGAGATTCCATAAAGAACTAAAAATAGAACTACCATTTGATTCAGCAATCCCACTATTGGGTATCTACCCAATGGAAAATAAGTGATTATATGAAAAAGACACATGAACATGCATGTTTATAGCAGTACAATTGCAAACATATGGAACCAACTTAAGTGTCCATCAACCAATGAGTGGATAAAGAAAATGTGGTATATATACACCATGGAATACTACTCACCCATAGAAAGGAATGAAATAATGTCTTTTGCAGCAACTTGGATGGAGCTGGAGCACTTATTCTAAGTGAGGCAACTCAGGAATGGAAAACCAAATATTATATGTTCTCATTATAAGTGCAAGTTAAGATATGAGGATGCAAAGGCATAATAATAATAATATAATGGACTTTGGGAACAGGGCAGAGAGGAAGGTTGGGGCAGGGGTGAGGGATAAAAAACTACATATTGGGTACAATGTATACTGCTTGGGTGATGATCCACCAAAATATCAGAAAGCACCACGAAAGAACTTATCCATGTAATCAAAAACCACCTGTTTCCCAAAAACTATTGAAATAAAATTTTTTTTTCTGAAATATTTCTGGAAATGATAGATATGAAGTTCATGTTCACTGTATTAATTTTCCACCCTTTTATAAAGGCACTGAATGTATTCTGCAACTCCTTCAGACTGAATTTCTAGGTTCCAACTTGGCAGCAGTAGCCAGGTGTGTGGCTAAGAACTTGAGGGAGGGTAAGGTCAATAGAAAGCCAACAGCCCTCTTATTTGTCAGTTAATTTTGCTTGGGAAATGTGGCTAACAATTCCCTAGAAGTACCACCTGGAGTGTGCCCACCTGTTTTGTGTTTGGCATCCCCAGGTGAAAAGCTTTTATGTTAGCCTTGAGTTGGTAGCTGTCTTTTCCAAGTTGTCAATCTCAGTCCCAGCTGCCTATGACCTCCTCTTCTTCTCAGTGCCACAATGGAATAATGACTTGGATTTTCTTTTTTCCATAATTTCTGCCTGACTGAATGTCACCAGAAATCCTCTTTTAATTCCCTTTGATCCAACCGATTATATCACTCCCTTTTCTCTGCTACGGATAATTATGTTACTTATACCTATCACACTATGCTATTACTAGTTTCCTACATACCTGTCTCTCTTCTCGAAGTAGCAATTACTTAATGACTTGTATCCCAGTGTATTCATTTATGCTTGTTTAATCCCTAGGAGGGGGTCCTTGAGATTTTTTAAATTAATGAATGAATTCATTAAGCATTAATTTATTCAATTAATGTTTACAGAGCACCAGCCCTTTACAAGATATCATGATATCCCAGGGCTATAGCAGCAAGAAGATGCAGTGGCAGGAAATTTCCATTGAATTGAATTATCTTCCTTCTTCTTTTTATTTATTTATTTAAATTGTCATTTAGCATATTTTTCTTCTTTTTTAAAAATTTTTCTAGTCTTCCGTAGCTCCCTGTTGCAGTTATGGTACTTACCATTTTATGGGACATTTACTTGTGGAATCCCCAAGTCTCCACCGTGATTGTTCTTCCAGGACAGAGCACAATAGCTTATTTTGGCTCTCAATTATCTAGCATAAGGGTTGGTAAACTATGGCTTGTGGGCCAAATTTGGCTTGCTGCCTATTTTTATATGGCCTATGAGCTAAGAATGGTTCTCACATTCTTAAATGCTTGAAAGAAATCAAGAGTAATAATTAATTTATGATACATGACAATGAAAATTATATATGAAATATAAATTTCATGGGTATCACCAGCAGAGGCTGCAGAACAGCAAAAATTGCTGCCTGTTCCTTCTCCTGGAAGTTTCGTCCCAGAGGTCATGGGCCAGATGCCAGTGAGAGCTCTCCTGTATGAGGTGTCTGTCGGCCCCTACTGGGAGTTTTCTCTCAGTCAGGAAAAACGGGGGTCAGGGACCCACTTGAGGAGGCAGTCTGTCCCTTATCAGAGTTTAGGATAGGAGGCAATTAGACTTAGATTATGTCATGAGGG
This sequence comes from Rhinopithecus bieti, assembly GCF_001698545.2. Classification (NCBI taxonomy): domain Eukaryota; kingdom Metazoa; phylum Chordata; class Mammalia; order Primates; family Cercopithecidae; genus Rhinopithecus; species Rhinopithecus bieti. Next base: position 5,246,256 of record NW_016804139.1, read on the forward strand.
TGGAGCCTTCCTGATGGGATTATTGGCCTTATAATAAGAGGAACAGATATCTCCCCACCACTCAACTTTCCCCCAATCCAAGTGTAAGTGCCAAGCAGAGACCATGAGTCTTAATCAGTTCAGACTGCTATAACAAAGTGCCATAGACTGGGTGGTTTATGAATAATAGAAATTTATTTCTATCATTTTAGAAGGTAGAAGTCTGAGATTAGAGTGCCAGCATAGTATGGTTCTACTGAGGCCTCTCAGGTTAAAGACTGCCAATTTCTTATACCTCACATGGTAGAAAGAAGGCAAGTCTGTAATCCCAGCACTTTGGGAGGCCAAGGTAGGAGGATTGCTTGAGGCCAGGAGTTGCAGACCAGCTTGGGCAACATAGCAAGACTCTGCCCCCACAAAAATTAAAAATAAAATAAATAAAAGGGCACTAATCCCATTCATGAGAACTCCACCCTCAAGACCTAATCACCTCCAAAACATCCCACCTTCTATTTTGGGGGTTATAATTCCAACATATAAACTTTGAGGGGGCATAAACATTTACCCCATAGCACCATGTGAGAACATAGTGAGAAGGTACCATCTGCAAGTCAGGAGAGTCCCAATCAGAAATCAAATCAGGTAGCAGCTTGACCCCGGACTTTCCAGTTTCCAGGCCTGTGAGAATAAATTTCTATTGTTTAACCTGGTCTGTTTTTTGTTTTGTTTTGTTTTATTTTGTTTTTAAAATAGTAGCCCAGGCTGGGTGCGGTGGCTCAAGCCTGTAATCCCAGCACTTTGGGAGGCCGAGACGGGCGGATCACGAGGTCAGGAGATCGAGACCATCCTGGCTAACACAGTGAAACCCCGTCTCTACTAAAATACAAAAAAACTAGCCGGGCGAGGTGGCGGGCGCCTGTAGTCCCAGCTACTAGGGAGGCTGAGGCAGGAGAATGGCGTAAACCCGGGAGGCGGAGCTTGCAGTGAGCTGAGATCTGGCCACTGCACTCCAGTCCGGGCGACAGAGCGAGACTCCGCCTCAAAACAAACAAAAAAAAAAATAGTGGCCCAAAGTGACTAAGACACTGGGTAATTTTTTTCTTGGTCTTTGAAAAATGGAAGGCCACAAGTCATAGGAGGTCTTTAGGGTATCAATGTCAAGACCTCTTGGGAAAGATAAAGCTCTGTTCTCCAGTACAGAGGTGGTAATAATCTCTTTTTATGTTTGAGATGCTGAGAGCAGAGACTGCAGGACCTTGAAGGAAGAGCACAAAAGGTAAAGAAAGGGAAAATCATGGGGTTCAGGTTCTGTAAGACAGCAGGCTGGACTCCTGGCTGAGGAATGTATGTGAGGACAGCTGTGAAGGAACTTTCTGGAAGTTTCTAGAACACTAGCCACATGGGGCTCAGGCAGAATTGATAGTCTTGTGAAAGGAAAATAAACCTTGGATCCCCAAAATCACTAAGCTAAAGGAAAAAGTCAAACTGGGAACTGCTTAGGGCAAACCTGCCTCCCATTCTATTCAAAATCACCGCTCTGTTCACTGAGATGAATGCACATCTGATTGCCTCCCATTTGTCTCCCATCTACCTGTGATGTGGAAACCCCCTCCCGTGTCGAACTGTCCCACCTTTCTGGACCAAACCAATGTTCATATTACATATGTTAGTTGATATCTCATGTTTCCCTAAAATACAAAACCAAGCTGTGCTCTGACCGCCTTGGGCACATGTTGTCAGGACCTCCTGAGGCTGTGTCACAGGCCCATGTCCTCAACCTTGGCAAAATAAAATTTCTAAAATAACTGAGACCTGTCTCAGATATTTAGGGTTCACATTTCAATAACCATGAAGGGATTCTGAGTGCAGGTGCCCCTGAGCTTTGACAAATCTATCTGGAGATTTGGTATCAGCATGAGCTAACTTTATGGCTCAAACCAATAGGATGATTTGCTGAGGTCTGGCAGCATCCCCTCCAGAGAATCCCTGATCTCCCCAAATGTAGTTGAGCTCTAACGTTAATTTTGCTGTACAACTTCCTTTTTCTTTAGAGTTTTACTTGCTTCCAACAAGGAAGACAAGATTTCTTGCTTCCATGACGATGGAAGGCAGGTAACTCCTTTATGGAGTTTCAGCTCACTCCCAACAGAGGAGATGACTTTGAGTGTTTTTTTCCTGTTTCTAGGATGGTAGAGAACAGTTTTCAGACTGAGACCCATTTGAAGGTAAGTTAACAACCAGCTGGTCTTAATTTCTCCTTACCATAAGAGCACTCAATGATAATATTGTTGGAGTTTTTCTTGTTACTTGTTCTGTTCTTTCTCCCACTTGATTTGACCAACTCTATGTGACTTGGTCAAATCTGAGTGAGAATTCCAAATTATGGGTAGCAAAGTCTCTCTAATTTGGATAAAGTTCCTCATAGCTGCAAAAGAGGAAAAAACAAACAAAAAAACACATGTGCTTGGTTTCTGTTTGCTTCCTGTCTTAAAAGAAAAATAAATGTTCATTTACTTTTTTTCCACCTCATGTTTTCTTCCCCCTTTGCCATCTGTAGTACCAAAAAATCTAGAGGAAGCTTCAAATGACTTGAACCCCTTTAAAGAGTTCAGAACAAAGGCACCACTCTCCCCTCTGGGGTTGTTCTATTTTCTTTGTTGAGTTTCAAGAGCCATAGGCAGCTCTGGTTTTTTTTATTGCATGACTGGACCCCTTTGGCTTCGAGGGTACCAGAGATGACCTTGTACCATGACAGGATTTGACCTTGGTGTGTATAACGGCAGACAAGAGCTACAAAGTTAGGGGTGGCTGAGCACAGTTTACAGGAAGTGGTCTTGGCTGTTTATTTTCTCCTAGGAAGTTGTTGTTTAAGGATCCTAATTCCAGTTCAGAGATTCATTCTAAAGGATCCTCTCTGTTGCCTTTTCTCCCAAAATTAATCTTGATTCAGCTTGTGTGTGTGCATTTGCTTGAGGAACTGAACTGTTGTTTTCATAGGTAAATGAGAGCCTGAGCTTTCTCGGCTCCAAAGAAAAAGGGCATTTTGCTCCTCCCAGACAAAAGGCACCCCTGGGTGACTTAGGACCTGGTGGGAGTGTCTGGGGGTTTGACTTCCAATAACATGCAGTGGCCCTACAGGAAAATCCTGAAAATTTGAAAAATGGCTCATCCAGGAAATGCATATAAGGGCTGATCACTCAGCGTTTTGATCTCTCTCAGAGGTTATAGACCTCTGGAGAGAGAAACTGAGATGTGTAAGCAAGTGGAAACAACTCAGTGTTGACATGCTGAGGAGTCCTGCCCAAAAGCAGCACGTTATCAGTCCACCACACTTAAACCGTAGGCCACAGCTCAGTTTCTCCAACAACAAAAAAAAAAAGTGGGAAACAACCTAAGAATGAGGAGAAAAAAAAAAGGAGAATGACCTTTCAAGAACTCTGTAAGTTCTATGGCACCTCTACTTGCCAGAGTTTAATGTAAAATGGAAGCAATATGGTCTTTGTGGACATTTACATTAAGGAAAAAGAGCCCTAAGGTTGACCTGAAGACTGTAGAGTTCCTAAGTTCCCTTTTTCTCTAGTTTCTTTTCTGCCTGCTTCATATCTGCTGTTATTTGTCTACTAAGATAGAAACCACTGTTTGGATCTAGCAGGGTCATTTTTTGCAAGCCAGTGAATTTATATTTATCTCATGCCTAAAGTTCTGAAGTAAAAGCTATAGCATCTTTGTGTGTGTGTGTGTGTGTGTGTGTGTGTGTGTGTGTGTATTTCAAAGGACTTTATAATTTCTATACTTTTATGTTTAATTAGCAATTAAATTCATTTTAATTTCCCTCCAGCACAACAGACTTTTTCTTTCTGTACCTTATGACGTAAATTTTGCTATTTTAATTTTCACCTGAGTTGTTTCCTTTAATATGCAAGTTTAGGCTATTTAGCTGACAAATGCCTAGGGTTAATGAAGCAGGTTATCAAGAATTTGGAAGTCTAAGGAAAAACAAGAGTATTTCTGAATCCATAAGATGTACTTCTATCAACATACCTAATATATCTATTTATATGTTGTGTACACAATGTTTCACTACTAAAAATATATAAAAGAGCTCCAATTCATTGGCTTAAGAAAATAAAAGTGCTTGAATCAAATACATTAGGGAAAAAGAAAAGACTAGTCGAATGCTTTTCAAGGTTATATAACAAGTAAAATATTTAATAAATAAGCTAGCTTTAAATTATTGGTAAAGTAATATTAGAAATGTCTTAAGAATTGCCAGCATACATTTTTGTTTGCATTTATTGATCAAGCAATTTTATATTTATTCCTGCCAAATACTATAAGGTGTCAAAATTTGGCATGTTATAAAACTATAAACCCAGTCCAAAACAGAATAATCCTTGCTTTTGTAATTTGAAATACATAAGACATTAATATGGTTTAATGAAAATAGCTACGTCTTGAATTTAGTAAGATTACCATAATTTCTAATCTTACGGATTTAGGCAGTCTAGTCCACAGGGAAATAAGGTTTGTTTTGGGAAAGAACTGTTATAATTTTTGTTTCAAATCTAAACTATAAACTAAGTTTCTTTCTACCTGATTTCTCTAAAATTTGGAAACTATTTCTGAGTATTCTTAACTTACGGCAATACAGTTATTAAGAATAAGAATCTGTTTTCATTTGTAACAGTACACAATTGGACAAGCTGGTTATTTCCAAGGCTTTGACTGGAATGGTGTGCTTTCCTTTAAGGAATCAAACTTGACTTATGGAACCAATAAAAGCCCCTTTAGGAAACATGGCCTCATACCTTGTCTACACAGTCCCAGTACAGGGTTCCCGACCTGTGATAAGCAAAGAATGTAACTTTCGGACAGGCCCAGGAGCCCCAAGTTTATCTTGGCACCTCAAGATAAGAGGAATTCACCCGACTCAGAGGTATTTGATGGTACAAACCCATGGCTCAGCTCAGCTTTTAAAAAGTCTTATCTGAGATTCCTTCTATGGAACAAAAGTTCCATCAAAGCCAATTTAAAAGCCTGTATAATAAAATAATTATTCTTCCTACACTGTAGACAAATAATTAAACCAAGTATAATAAAGCAAATTAGTTCCACTGTTACTGGGGAGTCCTTGCTCCCAGAGCTCTCAAGATGGCGGCGGGCCACTTCCAAGATGGTGGCAAGCCTCGTGTTCTCTGACCCAGGGTTCTTGGCTTCACAGATTCCAAGGAATGGAATCTTGGGCCACGCGGTGAGTGTTATAGCTCTATAAGAAGCTGTGGGTCACGGAAGTGAACTGTGGAACCCAGTGACTAGTGTTCAGCTCAATTAGAATGAACCCAGGCACTTAGCCATGCAGGAACAATGGCAAGCCTTTAGCCCGCTCAGGAGTGGCAGTGGGCGCCTCACTGGATCAGGAGCACAGTGGCTACCTATGGGATCTGGAGAGATGGAAGTCAGTGGCGGGTCTGTGATGGCAGCAAACAGCAGTGGTGGACAGCAAGCAAAAGCTCAGCTCCAGCCGTAACAAAACACAGACCAGAAGAGTGCAGTTGCAAGATATGAGTGAAACAGAGTGAAAACAGAGCTCCCATATAAGGGGAGGAGACGCAAAGGAGGTTGCCATTGCTGGCCTGAATGCCTGGGTTTGTATCCTGATCCTTGTCCCTCCTGCTGTGCTCTCAGGCAATAGATGATTGGCTATTTCTTTACCTCCTGTGTTTATCTAATTAGCAGTTTAGTGAGCTCTCTGATTGGTCAGGTGTGGGCTAAGTTGCAAGCCCCGTGTTTAAAGGTGGATGCGGTCCCCTTCCCAGCTGGGCTTAGGGATTCTTAGTTGGCCTAGGAAATTCCAGCTAGTCCTGTCTCTCAGTCCCCCCTCTCAACAGGAAAACCCAAGTGCTGTTGGGGAGGTTGGTCAACGATCACTCTAACTGCTTCCTGCTGAATTGGGGTGTAGTAGGGGTTATGCAGTTGAGATTTCCTCAGGAGGGGTGCCTTTGATGTCATTAACATCAGAGCATGGGCTAGCAGGCCGGTCTAGGGGTCCGTGGTAGATCTTACTCATGGACTGCATCTGGGGCTCCATTTGAAGAACAATTTGTAGTTTTACAGCTTTGATTCTGGAAGAGACAGACTTAACAAGGAGATTAAAGATACAGGGATTGAAATGTATGGCCTGCAGTGCAGGGGATTATTTCTTTGGAACACTTTATAGGCCCCAACTATCTGCTTGATAATTTCAAAAAGTCCTGGTCCAGTAAATAATAATTTGGCCATCTGATGGGTGCTATCAATGCCTAAGTGAAAGGTTTGGTGAAAGGTTTTAAGTAATTTCCATTGGTTAGGTGCAGGCAAAAGTATTTTCCCTTCTTTGGTGGCTAGCTATCCTGAGGGGAAAAAATTATGTCTTCCCTATTCTATTTCTCCTGCTGAGTACTGGGGCTTGGTTTCCCAGAGGGGACACCAAGCCCCAGTTGGCCCCTCATACTAGGGGTCCTTCTATAAGTATTTCTAATGGAGGGTCCTGCCTTGAGGCTTTTTTGGCTTCAATATCTGCTTGGCAGTTCCCTTCTATTTTCCTTTCCTTTCTGATGACCCTGGCAGTGTAAGACTGCCAACTCTTTAGTTTTTTGTACAGTCAATAATTTCCTACTGGCTTCCTGATCTCTGATAGGTGTTCCCTCGGAAGTTAGAAATTCCCTTTCTCTCCATATTGCTGCATGGGCATGGAGGACTAGGTAAGCATACTTAGAGTCTATATACATATTTACCCTTTTTCCTTCTCCTAATTCTAGTGCCCAAGTGAGGGTTATTAGTTCCGCCAGCTGAGCACTAGTTCCTGGAGTGAGGGGCTTACTTTCAAGTATTCCATTATCACTGACCACTTCATACCCCACTTTTCGAAGTCCTTTTTCTACAAAGGAACTTCCATCAGTGTACAAGTTGAGGTTAGGATTAGTCAAGGGAACCTCTAAAAGGTCCCCTCAAGTGGCGTAGGTTTGAGCAATTACTTGTTGACAGTTATGTTGTATCTTTTCTTCATTGGCTGGAAGAAATGTGGCTGGTTAAGAGCTGTACAAGTGCACAGTCACAGCACTGGCCCTTGAAGTAATAGAGCCTGATATTTCAGTAAACAGTTGTCTGACAGCCACAAGTCTCCTTTAGCAGTGAGTGTGCCATTCACCTCATGAGATGTCTACACAGTAAGATGTCTTCCCTGTGTTATTTTAACTGCTTTAGATACTAAGACTGCTACTGCCGCCACTACCTATAAACAATGAGGCCAACCCTTTGCCACTATATCAGTTTCCTTACTCAGGTATGCCATGGGTTGCAAGCTCGTCCCTCGGACCTGTGTAAGGACTGCTAGAGCTATTCCTGTTTTTTTTCTGTGACATCTAAAGAAAAGTCTTGCCCTCTTGGCAACCTTAACACTGGGGTTTGGGTTAGGGCCTCCTTTAGAGCCTGGAGAGCCTCTTCTGCTTCAGGTGTCCATCTTACTAAATGGGTATTGGCTTTCTGAGTTTCCTTCATTTGTATATATAATGGTCTGGCTATTTCACTGTACCTGGGAATCCATGTTTGGCAGAAACCTGTTATGCCAAGGAACCCTCTTAGTTGCTTTAGAGTTTTGGGATGGGGATAAGCCAGTATAGGCTGGATACATTCCTCACTGAGGGCCCTGGTGCCTTTGTGTAATTTTATTCCTAAGGATTTAACCTGCTGTGAGCAGAGCTGAGCCTTTGGTTTGGAAACCTTGTAGCCACAGGTAGCAAGGAAATTTAAGAGTGCTTGGGTGGCTTGATGGCACAAAGTTTCTGAATGGGCGGCTAAAAGTAAATCATCCATGTACCGAATGACAAGAGTGTTGAGGTATGAGAATTGGCTCAAGTCTTGGGCTAATGTCTGGCCAAATAAATGGGGGCTATATCCCTGAACCGTTGGGATAACACAGTCCAGGTGAGTTGAGACGTTGGGTTTGAAGGATCTTCAAAGGCAAACAAGAATTGAGTCAGAATGTACAGGGATGCAGAAAAAGGCACCTTTAAGGTCCAGTACTGTAAACCACTCTGCTTCCTCTGGTATTTGGGAAAGCAGAGTGTAAGGCCTAGGCACAGCTGGGTATAGAGGAACAACAGCCTCATTCATAATCCTGAGATCCTGCACTAACCTCCACTGTCCGTTGGGTTTCTGTACTCCTAAAATTGGAGTATTGCAGGGACTATTGCATGGTTTTACTAGACCTTGGGCTTTTAGCTCCTTAACAATCCTTTGGAGTCCTTGTTGTGCCTCGGGTCTGAGCGGGTACTGCCTTTGGTAGGGAAAGGAGGCAGAATCCTTTATTTTAACTTGAACAGGACGGGCATTTTTTGCTCGTCCATATTGTCCTTCTGTTGCCCAGACTTCAGGATTAATTCCTTCCTCAAGCAGGGGACAACAAACGGGTGTTCCTTCTCCTATGTTCAGGTGTATAATGGCCCCTGCTTTTGCTAGAATGTCTCTCCCTAACAAGGGAGTGGGGCTTTCAGGCATAATTAGAAAAGCATGTGAAAAGAGTAAAGTTCCCCAGTCACAACTTAGTGGCTGGGAGAAGTATCTAGTGACTGGCTGTCCTAGCACCCCTCGGTTAGTGACAGACCTGGAGGACAGTTGTCCAGGACAGGAGAGTAAGGCTGAAAAGGCTGCACCAGTGTCCAGGAGACAGTTAACCTCCTGGCCCTCAATAGTCAAACATACCCAGGGCTCTGTGAGGGTGATGGCATGGGCTGGCGCTTGCCCCAGGCACCCTCAGTCCTGCTGCTGGGTCATCTGGTTAGTGGCTTCTGACTCAGAGGACCTTCATCCCCTGGGGCAGCGGGCCTTCCAGTGATTCCCTTGACATAAGGGGCATGGACAAAGGGGCGGCTTATTTCTACTTGGACAATCTTTTTTAGAGTGTCCTTGTAGACCGCACTGGAAGCAAGCCCTGTTAGGCATTTGATGTGCCCAGCTTTTCCCTTTTCCAGAGCCTCCAAATCCGCTTGCCTGAGGGCCATGACTAAAGCGGTGGCCTTTTTTTTTGTCTCGTTTGTCCCGTTCTGCCTGCTCCTCCTGATTTCTATTATAAAAAACCATGGTTACCAAATTCAATAGGGTTTCTAAATTTTGCTCTGGGCCTAAGGCAGACTTTTGAAGTTTTTTCCTAATGTCTGCAGCTGACTGAGTGATACACTTATCCTTTAAGATTAGTTGGCCTTCAATAGAGTCAGGTGACAGGGAGGTATGCTTCCTCAATGCCTCACTTAGTCTCTCCAGAAAGGCAGTAGGATTTTCATCCTTTCCCTGTGTTATAGTGGATATCACTGAATAATTCATAGGCTTCTTCCCAGTATTCCTTAGCCCTTCTAGCATTCAAGTTAGCAAATGTCTGCGGCACCAATCTCCATGTTCTGATTCTGTGTCCCAGTGAGGGTCTACACTGGGAACTGCCTGCTGGCCTGTGGGAAATCATTCTCTTTCCTCTGTTGTCATCCTATCATTGACCTGACTGAGATACCAGAGATCGCCAAACTCTCGGGCTGCAGTTATGTCAGCACTTCTCTCATTTGGGGTTAATGTCTGATTTAGCAGTAATGTTATCTCTCTCTCTGTCAGATCAAAGGATTATCCTAATCTTTGTAAAACATCAATATAGCCATCAGGGTTATCTGAGAATTTACCTAGGTCTATTTTAATTTGATTTAAGTCTGAGAGAGAAAAAGGTACATGCACTCTGGCTGGATCAAATTCTCCTCCCACTGCTTGCAGGGGACATAATTGGGGAATATCGGCACTCTTTGGTTCATTGTTTACCGCTCTCTTTTTGGACCATTTGGGTTGAAGGGAAGTCTTTATTAGTTGGGGAAGGAGTCAGGGGGGTGCTGGGGTAGGGAGGCAGACTCTGAGGGCTTCCTATAGGGCATAAATCACACTTTTTACGTAATTGTGAGTTGTCTCTTAATGAAAAGAAAGTTTGTACATATGGCACTTCACTCCATTTGCCTTTTTTTCTACAGAAGAGTTCTAGCTGTAAGATGGTGTCATAATTTATACTTCTCTCAGCAGGCCAGGTTTCTCCCCCTTAAAGAGGATATCATGGCCAGGCAGTACTGCAGAAGCATACAAGTAGTTTCTTTCTTAGTGTCTGAGGGTCAAATTGGTCCCAGTTCTCCAGAATACATCTTAGGGGCGTTTTTGCCAGCACCCCTAGTCATTTTCCGATGAGCATTAGTCCTACAGTGTCCTCTATGGTCCTAATGCTTATTCCTTTCCAGGGTGCATAACCACCTGTGGACCTCTACTTATCGGATTAGTTACGTTCACCAGTGTAGCCATTCTGCACCTGTTTTCCCACCTCTCTTGATCACAAAGAAAGGGGTCCGGGCTGCTGGATTCTAGTGTTCCTTTACCAGTGTGCCCAATATTGCCTGTGAGTTCAGGGGTGAGTCCTAGGGCTGGACTGGGTTCCTGAGTATTTCATAACAACCCAGCTGCCCCATCAAGATGCGTTTCTACAAACAACGGTTCTTATGCAAATTCATTTCAGAGAGGGTGTAGCTAACCTTTTGAGTCAGGATTGAGATAGTCTTTTGATTCTGTAAGTACTTTAAGGCTTGGCTGAGTGCAAACAGCTCGCACGTTTGAGAAGACCAATTATGAGGCAACGTTTCGAACTCTGCTTCCACAGGAGTCTCAGTATCAATTACTGAATACTCACTGGGTTTTTTTTCTCAATCACCTGGGAGGAACTGTCCATTGTCCTGTCCTGAAGGCAGTTCCTCCTAGGTCTGGTCGGACCTTTGTATGGTAATTAAGATTTAAATCCCCTGTTAGGAAATCTGCTGGGTTAGGGATTTTTTGATAGGAAAGCTCTGGGTTGTCAGTGGCCTCAGTGTTCTCGGACTAAGCCCTTGTTTACACTGACAACAAGGTAGTATGGGAGTGTTACAGGTCAAGAAGAACTTCAATAATTAATTACAGGTTTTAAATTTACCCTGGCTTTTAAAGGAATAGGGCACTCATTTTACTATTTTATCTTTTCTTTCTTTTCTCCTTGACTCCCTCTTTGTCTCTCTCTCTCTCTCTCAGCCATTACAAACTTGGGACCCTGGCAAGGGTGGCGGGGAACGAGTCCCACATAACTGCCCATGTCGAGAGCTGTATACCTAAATTGGGAGGGACACCAGGGATAAGACTCCCTGGCTTATAGCCTAGAAGCCTAAGGATGCAGCCTAGAGCTTCTTTAGATCTTTTTGGAGATACAACTTGCTAGAGGAAATGAAAGTCTGAACCATTAGTACCTAGGAGACAGGGATCAGAGGAAGTAGATTCAGAGGTAAGGAGAATTTGGGGGCTACACTTTCAAGAAAATCGTGGTCAGGACCCAGGAGGTATGGGTCAGAAGGAAAGGTAGGGGCACATGCGTTGGCGACTGTTAGAGTAGAGACTTCTGGCTGTGCCATGATCTCAACCAGCTACTGCTGGGAGTTCCGGACAACAGCTTTCTGCCTCTAGTCGGCCCTCAGCTTCCCCAAGAAAATTGAAAGTGGAAGCTGGCTCCAGGCAGACCAACAGTCCAACCCAGAAGGGTTGGGGGTTGTTAGAAAGCCTCACACCTGAATCTTAAGTCTGGCAGCCATGCTAATAGTTTTTAACTAGCCGACAGGTGCCCGGTATTTTCCTCCAATTTCTAAGGAAGGATAGGACAGAATAGCAAGCAAAAGTGGTCCAATATTACTCACCGCTTTGGAGGTCCCTTCGTGGTCGCCAAAATGTTACCGGGGTGTCCCTGCTCCCAGAACTCTCAAGATGGTGGCAGGCCGCTTCCAAGATGGTGGCAAGCCTCGTGTTCTGACCCGGGTTCTTGGCCTCACAGATTCCAAGGAATGGAATCTTGGGCCATGTGGTGAGTGTTATCGCTCTATTAGAAGCCGTGGGTCACGGGAGAGAACCGTGGAACCCAGTGACTAGTGTTCAGCTCAGTTAGCACGAACCCAGGCACTTAGCCATGCAGGAACAATGGCAAGCCTTTAGCCTGTTGGGGCATAGCAGTGGGCGCCTCACTGGATCAGGAGCACAACGGACACCCTGCCGGATCTGGAGGGATGGAAGTCAGGAGAGGATCTGCGATGGCGGCAAACAGCAGTGGTGGACGGCCAGCAAAAACTCAGCTCCAGCCGTAACAAAACACGGACCAGAAGAGTGCAGTTGCAAGATTTAATAGAGTGAAATAGAGTGAAAACAGAGCTCCCACATAAGGAGAGGGGGACCCAGGAGGTTGCCATTGCTGGTTCGAATGCTGAATGCCTGGGTTTATATCCTGATCCTTGTCCCTCCTGCTGTGCTCTCAGGCCATAGTTGATTGGCTATTTCTTTACCTCCTGTGTTTGCCTAATTAGCATTTTAGTGAGCTCTCTGGTCGGGTGTGGGCTAAGTTGCAAGCCCTGTGTTTAAAGGTGGATGCGGTCACCATCCCAGCTAGGCTTAGGGATTCTTAGTCAGCCCAGGAAATTCCAGCTAGTCCTGTCTTTCACCACCATGATTTGTCTTGAGTGAAAATGGGAAATTCTTGGAGAGAGAAAATTATGTTTCAAAACTATAGTACCCCTGTTATTAGATTCTAGTCTTGCCTAATGTTTTCAATTTTATTATTTTACACAGTTGGGACCAAATTCTAATTTTCTTGACTATAAGTCTTTAAAATCATGTTTTCAATTTTCCTTCTTTTCTCTCCCCATTTTCCTAATTTGGAGTCACTGAACACTAACCTGTGCTTTCTTAAAGCTCTGTGAACTGAAGCTGGACAACTTAAACTTCAGAAGAAAATAACAGCAACCTATTTACATACATAAGCCCCTTTCATACTGCCTACTGATGTGTGGATTTCAGTGTAATGTGGCCTATATCACTTTTCCAGGATTGTTCTTCTGTTTGTTGTTTTTCTCCCTTCCTCCCCATATTTTCTCTTCATAGGGCATGAGACAGCCTGCTAAAAATGAGCTTTCCTAATAACTTGGGACCTACCTGTCTAGGAGCACACCATCCTAGCCATGAGAAGTCAGACAAAACCTGAGACCAGAGACTCATTTTCTTCTAAAATGTTTTCTCCAAAATATTTTTAAAAAGAAAAGGATTGGGGGGTGGAATATGAAAGGGCAATAAATCTTGGGGCCCCCAGATCACCAAGATAAAGGGAAAAGTCTTGCTGGGAACTGTTAAAGGCAAACCTGTGTCCCATTCCATTCAAAGTCACCCCTCTGTGCATTGAGATAAATGCGTATCTGATTGTCTCCTTTGCAGAGGCTAATTAGAAACTCAAAATAAAACAATCATTTGTCTCTTATCTACCTATGACCTGGAAGCCCCCTCCCCTCTTTGAGTTGTCCTGCCTTTCTGGGCTAAACCAATGTTCATATTATGTATGTTGATTGATGTCTCACGTTTCCCTAAAATGTATAAAACCCAGCTGTTCTCTGACCACCTTGGGCATGTATCATCAGGACCTCCTGAGGCTGTGTCCTCAACTTTGGCAAAATAAACTTTCCAAAATAACTGAGACCTGTCTCAGATATTCAGGGCTCACAGTCTCATCCAAGGAGGGTGCGACCTGGTCATCACACTTTATTTGAGAAATGTTACCATTAAGTCCCCAAATTCCCTGCGAGGTATACGTTTGCTGCTTTCTGAACCTCAGAGGGACAGCTCATTTCTTCACTGCAGTCTCCTGTTCTCTATGTCACTCAGAGACAAGTGGATTCCAGGTGTGTTCCCTAGGACAGTGATGCTGCGTGCATGAGGTTTATGAGGGAGTGCTCTGAAGGTCACCACCTGTGGATGGAAAGAAAGGAAGTAGGCTTGGGCAGAGGGAAAAGTTGCGCTGTGATGCTGTGTTAAAGAAGGTTTCAGCTGATCCCACGAGGACCTGTGAACTGGGACGGCCCTTCATTAATATCCCAAATTGGGGAGAGGGGTCAGGTCTTTATATCTGTGTATCAGACTGCCCTAGGAAAGTTGTGTGATGTTGGGCAAGATGTTTACCTTCAGCCAGGTGATTCCAAAGTTGGCCAAGAGCTGAGGACTGTCCACTGGGAGAGGCCCCAGAAGCTGGCAGGATAAGTCCTTTGGTTCCGATGTTTTTCTAGCAGATATAACACAGTGTCCATAGGAGACTGACTAGGGCATGCTAGTGTCTCCTGAGAAATGGGGTGGATACACACTTGTATTACATTGTAATGTAAAAGAAGTAAGACCTAAGCTGGGGTGAGAAAAGGAACCTGGAAAGGCAACTCCCCCGATGTTCTCAGGCCAAAGATGTTTTTCCCATTATGGACCCACTGGTCTGGTCCCATACTGAAACTGGTTTTCTGTGTACTGAGATTCCGCTTTTAAAAGCAATCAAATTCAAGTGAAGGAGATGAGAGTACTACGCAAAGCTGTAAGGATTACCCTTTTAGATTTGGAAATCAGTCAGTTCTTTGAGTAACTTAATTTTCCCTTTATTCCTACATTATTCCATATTCCTATGTGTATGTGTGTGTGTGTCTGTGCATGTGTGTGTATGTGTGTACATCAGGGTCCAGAGGAGCAGCCCTAGGTTTGACTCAGTTGCACTGCCTGGGTCTCTTGCCTCCTGGGTGTACTCAGTTGGGAAAGAGCAGGATGTGAATTGCTATACTGCACTTCTTCATTCTCAGACCGTCTTTTCTATTGGTACAATTGTGTGTCAGTTTTCTAAAATATGGAAGCATTTACAAGAAAAGGGAAAAAAGGAAAACAAGTTTAAATAAGGAAACAGAGATATAATGATTGCTACTTCATTTACTGAACGGTTAGACCAGCAGGTGCTTTTTTGCCAAATGATAAGTGATTTATTTCCCAAACAAACAGGGTATTGTGCGTGTCACTCAGAAATGTGTTCCTGCTCATTCAGAGCTCCGAAAAGGAGTTGACAAACATCAGAGGAGAATTGTGGCTAACACAGAAATAATAGGAAGAAAAAATCAATGTAGAGATGTAATTGAAAGTAAGATGTAATTGAAAGTGGTAGAGGTAATTGAATGGTAATATTGTGAGCAGAGACCAAGCAGGATCAAGCAAATGCAAGATTAGGCAATTCAAAGATGTTCATCTTTCTCCTTTCTGAGATAACACAGGCCTCTGAGATTATGGTTAAGGGACATTATCAAACACGCTCATTCAAATAGAAATTCCTCTATAGTTTTTTTTTTTTTAAACTTTGTGTCTTTTTTCCTTACAAAGAATACCCTGTGAGCTGGATTGAGTCCAAGGATGTGACTTTGCAGCTGATATAACTGGACGAGGACATGTTTGGTCCTGTCCTTGTGACTGTCTTAGCAATGGAATTCAATTGCTCCAGGTCAGCCTACTCAATCAAGGCATATCTGACCGGAACAATGACCAAAAATACTGAAGCAACCACGTACATTCCATCCCTTCACTTTCATTTTTTTGGAAGCAAATTCCAGTAAAAAGCACTATTTATTTTCCTTTACCAAGTGGGAAGTATTTAAAAAATGCATTTTTATTGGGAAAGTGAGTGCTATTCATGGGCATTGTTTAAAACCAAAATAACTCTCCTTGAGAAATACTCCTCCAGCATTATCTCACGGGGCTGTTGATAGAGTTTGCCTTTCAATTCCAGTGAAATCAATATTGCGTTATAGTTGGAGTCAGGAGACCTGGATTGTGTGACCTTGGGCAAGTCACTTAATCTCTCTGCCACCATCTATGTGAAAAAAACAATAGAAAATAATTCTAGCCACTTCAAGAAGGGAGAGTAAGATTAATGATAGCAGATTTTCTAGACAATGGTCTCTGTGGCTGTTTCTCACACTCCCTGTGTTCTCGTGTGTGCTTTTTAATTTTTGATTCTCTTTTGAATCTAAATTCAGCTGGCCACTTATTGACACAATGACAAAGCTAATTCCCGATGCCGATGGCGATTCCTCTGCTCAGCTGAATTTTATATCTCTAGACAAAGCCCTTGAAATGCTGTATCCCCTTTGTGAGGGGAGGAGGAGGAAGGCAATGGAGAACTCCATTTGGTAAAGAATTCTGGCATATACATTGCTCTCTTCACTCTGGGTGATTTTGTGACTTCTTACTCTCAGGCATCCTGTTTCCTCAATCTCACTATATCTGGCTTCTGCTTTTTACATCCACTGATCAACAAGCTCATGTAAGGGATGACTTAGGTTGGTCTTGCTCTTCCAGCTTAGATCTCAGGATGATCCCCTCAAGTGTTTGCCCCACTTCTTCACAAGCTGTTACTATAGGTGATAAACCAATACTTATTGATTCATTAATGACAACCCGGTTACCTCATCAACTTTTCCAGCTGCCATCCTCTCTTCTTCTTTTGTTATCAGACTTATTAAGGAAACAGTCTATTATTCTTTACCCACTACAGGCCAGTAACTACCTCATTGCTTTATTAAAACTTCCTCTTTCTTTCTGTCTATTCTGGGACTACTTCATTCCAGATATGTGTCATCTAAAGTGGGGTTAGTTTTCTGGTTAAGTTCATTCTGTTGTGTTTCTAACTTAGCTTACCCATTTTCTTAGCTTCAACTACCACTTGTATGTGGATGAATCTCATATCTACAAGGTGGCCATTCCAGCCCAGAATTTGCTTTACAATATCCCTCCCTAGCCTTTGTTAATCTAAGAGCACGTACCGAAGGCCGATTTGAGAAGACCACTTTGTGAGGAATCTGGAATACCGAACTAAAGAGTTTGGATTTTATCCTACAGTGGGAGTTAGAGATATATTTTCAAATAATCTAGAGGAATACATTGTTTTCATTCAACAGAGCAGAGGGTCGGTTGGAGGGCAGAAGGTTGGGGTTTCCCAGCCCAGTGCAGTCACCATGATGTAACTAAAATTCAGATTTTAATTTACACCTAATGCACAGGCATTTTCTGCTATGTTTCCAGTTGACTCATTTCCCAAGTCTCTGATCTTGGTATAAACAGGGCAGGAAAAATGCACATGAGATTCAAAGCATGAATTGGCCAGGGGTTGCTTTTTTTTTTTCAATCCAGCTTTATCAGCCGTCAGCTCATGAATATTCACTACTATTCTTAATTTTCACTGCTACTTCGAGTATATTTTCTATATCCTCAGAGATATTTCATTTGGAAGTTTACAGGAGCTACATTAGGCACAGCCAAATAGCTGCTATTTTAAAATGGAAATCCCTTCTTGTTGATGTTTTGAGACCTCACTGCAAACAGATGCTCACAAGAAAAATATGGGCTATATGGTGAATTAAGATATCCTGAAAATGGTCACTGTTGTGTTAAAAGCAATTATATACCTCACGCCAGGCACACTAAATTCTTTTGTTTCCTTGACCACATGAGTTGTTTTCCTCCTCTGGCCTAGACATGGGCTGCTCTCTCGGCATGAACTCCCATCCCTATTCCCATACAAGCTTCCATCTGCCTGCATCCTAGACTCTGTTTGGTCCTTCATGACTCGGTTTAAATGTCACTTCCTCACAGAGGCATTCCCAAACCTCTTTATACTTGTTTGATTGGATTCTTCTGTCATTCTTTCTTCTAATATCACATATCTTCCTTCAGATGCTTATCACAATCTGGAATTATGTATTAATGTGACCATTTGTATAATCTCTATTACCTACTTCAACTTCAACCCCAGCTGCATAGAGTGTAAGCTCTAAAATGGCTGAAGTGATGTCTGTTTCATGTGAAACTGTGTATCAAAAATTTACTGCAGCTTCTTGCACATGATAGGAGGTAGGAAATATAGATGTGTTGTGAACTGATTTCTGAAAACACAGGAATAAAAACGAAGATAACATGTATTTTATATAGCTTTATATACTTAATGTAAAACTGGGTTTGAAGCTTCCTATCCTTGTATCGCTTCCTTTCTTATGAGCGCTTATTTTGAAATAATGGTCACTCCATGAGGTAGACGACACCATAAAGCTTGAAGTCTTTAAGGACTGAATCAATTTCAACAGTTTTCGATCATTTCTCCAGAAAGAATTGCTGCTGACAAAGCAAATCACACAAAAAAAGAAAACTCTCAATTTTAAAATAGGGGTTCATCTATATTGGTTAGAAATAATTT
>NW_016804139.1:5264508-5269715 GCF_001698545.2 Rhinopithecus bieti
TTTCTGAAAACACAGGAATAAAAACGAAGATAACATGTATTTTATATAGCTTTATATACTTAATGTAAAACTGGGTTTGAAGCTTCCTATCCTTGTATCGCTTCCTTTCTTATGAGCGCTTATTTTTGAAATAATGGTCACTCCATGAGGTAGACGACACCATAAAGCTTGAAGTCTTTAAGGACTGAATCAATTTCAACAGTTTTTCGATCATTTCTCCAGAAAGAATTGCTGCTGACAAAGCAAATCACACAAAAAAAGAAAACTCTCAATTTTAAAATAGGGGTTCATCTATATTGCTTAGAAATAATTTCAGAAAATCTGTAGTGAAAACAAATTCCAAAGATGATTGAGATGGTTATTATTCAATGAACACATCTTAAATCAAACACATGTCAGACCCCCATGGCGTTTCCTGATGGTGCCTCATTCATGTGAGAATTTAAATTAAACACATTAGAGATTTTAGCTACTTTATCATTTCAGATTACAATGTACATTATTCCATGTAGTAGCTTTGATTCTAAAATGCATGAATTTTTTTTTGTTCTAATGCATAGAGTTCTGTTGGATATGCTCTAGAATAGTTTCCTATTTAAAGTAATCCTATTGGCAAGACCTTCTAAGTAAGGAACCTTTTATAATATTAATAATTACCCTAAATTTATCTTGTTTGTTAGTAATTATTTGGCTACTGGATTTTTTTTTAAAGGGTGCATGGACAGGAGGTAGTCACATCTCAAGGCAAAAAATCCCCTAAGAAACTTACTAACTCAGCTCATATCCCAGACAGCTATCATTTTATTTTTTGTCTTAATAAGCAGGAAGGAGAAAGAACACACTCTGGAAGCTATGAAGGTTTCACTTTTGTTTTCCTTAAGAAATGAAACATCAAATGTAAAGTCTCTAGTCTGGATTACTTAAACCTACATAATCAAGAAGGAAAAATTATTGGGCTGTGGAACAAGGCTCCAAGGCTTGAAAGTCCCTAAGTAGAGGTAGTAGTTACTAAGCTGTTGCCTTAATTACAGACAATGTGGTCTGGAATACCTGACTGAGGTGGAATCCAGCTCCTCTGTTTATGAGCCCTGTATGCATGTGTAAAGCAGGAAGCACAATAATCTCATGGTTTTATATAGATGAATGAGATATTTCATAGAAAACCCTGAGCATAGTACCTGGCATATAAGTAGCATTCAAAAAACAGTGGCTGTATGGATAATACATGCCTGTAAACACAAATCTAAATCATGTCATCTTCACAGATGTTTCTTCGTTTAATGAATGATTTAAACCCCTTGGAACAAAGAAGCAATCAATGGGACTAAATAATTTAGAGTAGCTATATAATTGTTTCTATAATTAAAATTTAGACATTTTAAACAAGAATGAATAAATGCTTAGATGTCTGCGTCTGTGAGAGAGACCGAGTGTGTGTGTATGTGCATGTGTATATGCATGGTTGTTTTTTTGCTTGTTTGTTTACATGGAAACAAAGGCATCTTATCATGGTTGATGAGGATTATTATTCCTCCCAGACAATGTTGTTTCTCTGTCCTGGATAGTACACCTTGATGTTACCAACACTGGTCTAAGAGTGGCTTTTACTGGTTTCTCCCTGGTTCTATTGGGGAGGGAGAACCAAAGAAGAACAAAAACAAAAACATTTCATCTTAGTTAGACTTCATCTTACAATTTTTTTGAAAAAAAATGAGTATCTTTTTTTCAGCAAATTGTGTGTTTTTATATCCATCTCTTATGTGGCCATTCCAGTATCAGTCCCCAGAAATAACAACATGTGAGTGAATCTCACACCAATTTTGGCAACAAAAGGCATAGGTTTTCTTCCTTATTCTTTCTGTATCATTTTGATTAATAAATTCTTAAGGAGTGGCCTATTGTGCAATTTCTAAAAAAACCACCAAGCTGTTAATGAAGTAAATATCTGTTTAATTTACAAACATCAGCGGTGTAACTGATATTAGTCTGGAGAAAGACAAAGCACACTGAATTATACATGTACATCTAATTTTCTTTGTAAAAAAAAAAAGAAGTTTTCAGGAAGAAACATCTGCATCTTTACAGGGCACCCTGGGATTTTAATGAGGGAAGAGCACAGTCCACTATAAATCATTATCAATTCTACATTGTAATTTAGCAGCAAACATGTTAACATGGGAACATTAAGATAATAAAGGAGTTTTATTGTTTGGGGGAAAAAAAAAATCACAGTTCTTGACATGACAGTCTTTTTATCCCCACCCCACCCCCAGAAAAGGGCAAAAAAGGTCAAGGACATATTAATTTGCAAAAGGTCTACTTTCTAGTGTTGATTGCTACACACCATTTCTTTTCTGTGAGGACATGTTGCAGAGGGGCCACTTCTTTCTGTACAATGACCATCTCACATACAGATTTGTGTTTTCCTCCCTTGGACTTTGCATACTCTCTGCAGGTGTCCTGAATGAGGCCAGTAGGTCAGTGACATCAGTGAGCAGATGTCAAGGTCAACAAACAGACCAACACATATTTATCCCAAGATAAAACCCTATGTTAGTACTATTGCCAAAAAAAAAAAAAAAAAGTCCTGATTTTTTTAAGTTTGAAAATGTACAAAATATCAGGATAATTATAAATTAATATATATTAAAGCATCAAGGAACAGTAAAAGGATGGCCTAAAATGTTAAGTACAATGTACTTTGATACAATAAATATTTCTCATGGAAACTGAATACTGTATAGGGCCGTTTAGAACTCATAGAAACAAAAAATCATATTATTACTAATTTATTTATCAATAATCTATTGGTTCTTTATCATCTCCTTTATCATTTATATTACAAAAAATTAATACTGGAAAATGGTAAAGACTTTTGTGTGCTGCTTCTGCTGACATGCTGACATTTAAAAGGAATATAAAATTTATTTTATCGCTTTCATTTCCTCTTGTGAATGGAACCCAGATCCTCAGGACACTTTATATTTTGCACGAAATATTTCTCATCCATTTGTTCTATCTGTGAATTCTGGAGTTCCATTCTCTTGCCTTGCATCCTCATTCACATGCATGTGCTTGGTATGTCCTAGTGAACTTGGTTGATGTGAAGGAGGGTACACAGGTTTTATGCTCTGGGCAATTTCACAGCAGTGCACAGTAGCTCCTCTGCCCCTCGTGCGTGTGCTTCTGCTTGTCTTCAGCATGTTACAAAGATGGACCCGAGTTGCAATGGTTCCCATCGCTGTTCTAATGCCTCCAGGTATATCTTTCTTCATACTTCTCCAGCATAGGGGAAGCTTTAGTTCAAGCATTTCTTTTTTTTTTTTTTTTTCCAAATGCAGAAAAAAAGTCTTTATTCTCATAATAAAAATAAGTCTGTTCTGTATTTTACAATATATTTCAAATATTTCCACTATGAAGCATTAATTAGTCCAACATGGTCAAGAAGTATACAACCTTTTCCAGAGACAGAGCTGCTGGGAGCGTGTTTAGGACGCACACCTCGTACAGCCGCACTTCACCACCTTCTCAACCTCGTCCACAAAGGAGGACCCGTCAGTGCATTCGAAAGAGTATTTCCGCCGCTTGCTTCTCAGAGGTCCACAGCACTGCCCTCCTGCACACCCACCTCTGCACTCTAATCGGGACACCTTCTTGGTTGTTTGGCAAGCAGCATAGCCCTGCTGCTTTTGGTAATAATCTCTTATCCGTTCCCCTCGACAAGAGATTTCTGGAAAAGAACAAAAAGCACAAGCATTTTAAGAACAGTCACTGTAAGTCATGCAGAGTGACTGTGAATCCACAACTTAATTCAGAAGCCTTTGCTTCCCCTTTGTAACCTGCTTTACATATTATTAGCTGGTGGCATGGCCTCCTACTCTTTGAAAATACTTCTTTTGGTCTTTATTTTCAGCAAAGTGAAAACTATGTATGTAGAGTATAAATACAATGCTATTGCAGTGACAAGAAAATTGGATTCCTAAATCTTTTCTTTCATTGCAAAAAAGGAAAACAAAATACACATTTTCTGTTTTTACACTACTAACAGCTGGTTTTGTTTACCACAGGGAGCAGTTTCAGAGAGTATGCAATTTTATTTATTAGACCTGGAGTTTAGTATTATCCAATCTGTTAGTTAATACAAGTAACATTCCACTAACTTCATAAATTACCCCAGTATGAAGTACGTAGTTCAAAAAAGAGACATCTGCTAAAAGCTTCCACGGGCACGTTCTTCTTGTCTCGTCCCTCTGACACACAAAACAAAATCCGTGCCAGCTGGAGACCAGGCGAGCTCTGATCATGCAGACAAAGGAGGAGGAGGAAGGTGAACTAAGAAGTCAGCCTGTTTCCGTTCCTCTCACCCACATGATTTGCTGTGATAAATCAGTCGATTCTAAGGTCAAAGGTCATTTTGTACTAAAACTAGGGCAGAATTATGAGGACCATCTTCTGTGTACCAGAAGATGTATTAATAATATATATGGATGAGAACAGCCGGTAAAGGTAAGACAGGAGTAAAGTAAATGTGCTTCAGGAAAAAAGAAGTATTTCTTTTACAGCAAATCAACTCGTGAGAAGCATCTGAAGGCTGCGTACAATCTTGTGGTGGAGGTTTAAGGCCATTTCACATCTGGTGCCTTCATAATACTTGAAAATAAATCAATAGCAGCAACTGCAAGTAGTGCGAAGACCTGGTATTCTCTCCTATCACTCCCCTCTCTGTTGCTCCTGTTTTTTTTTTTTTTTTTTTTTCACCTTTTCTCTCTCTCTTTTCAAAGATGTGGTACCCCTCTTGCTTTGCCATGAGCGAGGTACCCGGTGGGGCTGGCTTACCTCGATCGCAGCTGTCCCCCGTGTATCCGCTGCTGCATTCACAGTAGGGCTGCCCCAGGCCTGAAAGCCTGCACTTCCCATGCTTGCACTTGATCGCCTGGCACGGGTTAAACAGATCCTCCTCTTCATCACAGAGGACGCCTCCATGGCCCTCCAAGCACTTACAGCTGTAGGAGAATGCATTGATGGGCAAGCAGGTGCCATGTACGCATCTACAGGGAGGAGGAACACAGGAGTGGGGATGCATTCAGCAGAGGAGGTAAGAATGAACGGAGGTGATGTAAGAATGGAGGATGATTGAGAAAATATGAGGGACAGAGTGCTAATGCCTAATGAACCTCCCCTCCCCGCCCTTCCCCTCTCCTCCCCTG
>NW_016804139.1:5272964-5277347 GCF_001698545.2 Rhinopithecus bieti
CCTCCCCTGCTCTCCCCTCCCCTCCCCTCCTTCTTTCCTTCCTTCCTTCCTTGGGTTTGGCTTTGAGGCTTTCAGGTGTGTGCTCAACTACCAAGCAGCAGGAACTTACTTATTTCCAAGGCAAGGGTCGTTGGTCCGTTGGTCACAGAGGGGTCCCATCCATCCTTCCTGGCACTCGCAAGTGAAGCCTGCCTGGCTGCTGGGCTGGCATGTGCCATGGGCACACACCTTCTTGTGGCATGGCTCACAGCCAGGCAAAATGCCTGTTTGCATCGGCACCTTCTGGAAGTCCTGCAGCTCACTGTTGATGTAAAGGTTCCGGATGCAGCCGTGGAAGCTGGTTCCGTTCTGCCCAGGGGCCTGGCGCAGAGATGCCACGTTGCTCTTCCCTGGCATGCCTGGGGAGGAACACCGGGTCAGAGGTCAGGCTCTCTGGGGATTTCTCAGCCATTTGCTACCCAGAAATACGGATGCTTAGGACCTCACTGCCAACCTATTATGGCAGGATATTTGGACAGGGTGGTAGGGAAGTGAAGTGGAGAAGAGATGTGTGTTTTTGTTTTGTTCTGTATTGGAAGACTCTCCAGGGAATTCTAATCCACAACTAGAATAAAATACCTAGTTCACTGGTGGTTAATCTTTAACTTTTAAAATTTGCTTCAAAGAAAACTTTACATGTACACAAATGTATAAAACCTAGAGGCAGAGCTACTGCCCTTAAAGGCAAGACTGGGGGAAGGGAATGCTCCCTCTCCGTTTGTCCTCCACCCCCCACCTCCAGGCACACACTCCTGGAAGTCTGGAGCTCCACAAAGCTCAGTTTGTAGTGCTCTAATTCTACTCCTTATCTTAAAGACAAGGGGCTAGGGCTCAGAAATCCCTGGCGACATGCTCAAGGTGACCCAGCGAGTTCAGGTTAGAGTTAGGCTGATGAGAAGAACCTCCTCTATCTCTGGAATCAGGGTTAGGTCCACCAGGTCTCAGGGGCTGAGAACTGGGGTTCACAGTGACCATTCTCCCCAGCTCTGCCACATTCTAAGTTGGCAATGAATCCAGCTCGCTCCTGGCAGCGTCCCTGAGCTTGGTCAACGATGTCAATGTCTAAAAACTCACTCCTGATTCTCTTCAGGACAGCACCTCATTCACATCATTTTTTCTTTCTTGCTAATTGAGAGTGAAGACTTCATAGTCCAAGAAATCAGAAATAAAAAAGAAATCCCTTCAAAAACAGAGTATCTGCAATCTTTGTATATATACATTCCACTAGTGACAGTCATCTGGTAACACTCATCTTGGCAAAACGGAAGAAACTTTCCATGGCCTAAGCCAGACCCTTAGTCCCTGGAAGGCATCCTGCAGGAGGCACCCATCCAGGGAAGTGGGGAGGGTGCTGGAGGCTTTCAGAGTGCTGGCGACACCACTACCACCTCCCCACAACCCCCCAGTTATGCTTTAGCTGTGCCTAAACTCTGGACTACTGGCTGGAAGTTCTAGGCTGAGGAAGACCCAGTTTCTCACTCTTTAGGGGGTTTGTTGGTTATAAAGACCAAGAACTGTAGCACACTGTGGGTCCGAACTTATGCCGCCTTCTCCTTTCCCATTCATAGGAAATGACTCATCCATTGGCATTCAAAGCAGCCACCAAAGTCAGGCAGCTAGCTGTATGAAACCACTGGGTAGAGGGTAAGGATTTCTGGTTCTGTGTGCACTTGCAGCAGTTATTTCTTCTCTCTGGGGCTTAGTATTGTCATCTATATACCATGAGCACATGGACCAGAGAAGCTGTCCTAAGTTTGTCATACGTAAGAACCAACAGCAGTGCATGCTCAAAGGCAGTTTTGCAGGCTCCACTCTCTCCCCCTTCTGAGGTTCTGATGCTATTGGAACAGGAGAGGTGGAGAAATCTAAATATCTACATGCAGCTCAGATGATTCAGGTAGTCCATGGTTACACTCTGATAGGTACTGAACGAAGTCTCTTGGCTGTGAAGTCCTGTGAGTACAGGTCTCTAGTCATGTCCCTCTTGCTGTGGGTTGCTTTCTAGAGCAGAGTCAAAAGGATGAAACTTACCATTTCCAGGAGAGGACTGGTGACAGAAAATTCCTTGCCCTGGGATAAGTTTTTCTAATTTAACCACATCCATCCATCATAAGGACTTTAATGACCACACATTTATGGTCCTTTATTCAGTGGTTAAAAATGAACTTCTTCCAAAACTATTTTTAATAGCTCATTTTGATATAGGCACAACACGCATATGTGCACATGTCAAGAATAAATACAGATTGGCAAAGCTCCACAGCACAGAGAAACAATTAGTAAATCTGTTCCTTTTTGTTCCAAAGTTAACAATTAGAAAAAGCCCAGCTTTGACTAAAGTAATCTGTAAATGAAAATGTTTAGACATCATACATATATTTGACTTTCAATAGGCTATCATAAAATCAAGAATTATTCTAAGTCAATCTTTTCATGTGCTAGCTAGGAAACTAGGTCTTCATTGACAAATAGAAGTAGATCCATGAATTTTTTTTTTTGAGATGGAGTTTCACTCTTGTTGCCCAGGCTGGAGTGCAATAACACGATCTCGGCTCACCGCAACCCTCGCCTCCTGGGTTCAAGTGATTCTCCTGCCTCAGTCTCCTGAGAAGCTGGGATTACAGGCATGCGCCACCACGCCCAGCTAATTTTGTAATTTTAGTAGAGATGGGGTTTCTCCATATTAGTCAGGCTAGTCTCAAACTCCTGATCTCAGGTGATCCACCCGCCTCGGCCTCCCAAAGTGGTGGGATTACAGGCATGAACCATCACGCCCAGTCAGATCCATGATTTTTTTAAGCCTTTCCTCTATGCCATAGACCTAGTTGGAAGTCATTCAATCAATCAGTCAATCAACCAACAGATAACTTAGCAAACAGCTTTTAGCCTTATTTCTACAGGCCTCAAAATGGCAATAAAGAGACCAAGCATCAAGCCTAGGTCCTCTGTCCCGTGGCAGGACGAGGAGGGCATATGTCGTATATATGTGGATTTCCATGCATGGGGCTTATTTCTTGATTTTTTTCCCCATTAGGTAATAAGGGTTCAGTTGGACTATAGACAAAAAAAAAAAAAAAAAAACACGAACATTAAATTATTTTGTGTCAGCCGAGTGCAGTGGCTCATGCATGTAATCCCAGCACTTTGGGAGGCCGAGGTGGGTGGATCACATGATGTCAGGAGTTTGAGACCAGCCTGCCCAACATGATGAAACCCTGTCTCTACTAAAAATATTTTAAAAATTAGCTGGGTGTGGTGGCAGGCGCCTGTAATCCCAGCTACTCGGGAGGCTGAGGCAGGAGAATCACTTGAACTCGGGAGGTGGAGGTTGCAGTGAGCCAAAATTGAGCCATTGCACTCTAGCCTGGGCAACAAGAGCGAAACTCCGCCTCAGGAAAAAAAAAAAAAAATTTGTCAAGTAAAGCACATATCCTGGGTAGTTGATAACCCAAGAGTAGATTAAGCTGCCCCTCCATATACTCACCAAGGGGCTGCCTCTCCCCAGATGCTGAGGCAACACCTTCAGGCAGTCCTCCTTGGGCAGCATCCCTGTTTTTTGTTTTTTGTTTTTAACTTTTATCTTAAGTTCAGGGGTATATGAGGGTTACACTCCCACCAACAGTGTATATGTGTTACCGTATAACAAACTGGGTAAACCCATGTCACGAGGGGTTTGTTGTACAGATTATTTCAGCACCCAAGAATTAAGCTTAATGTCCATTAGTGATTTTTCTTGATCCTCTCCCTCCTCCCACCCTCCACCCTCTAATAGGCCCCAGTGTGTGTTGCTCCCCTCTCTGTGTCCATGTGTTCTCATCATTTGGCTCCCACTTTTACGTGAGAACACGCGGTATGTGTTTTTCTGTTCCTGTGTTAGTTTGCCATCGATAATGGCCTCCAGCTCCATCCATTTTCCTGCCAAGGGCATCAGCTCAATTCCTTTTTGTGGCTGCATGGTATTTCATGGTATATATATACCACATTTTCTTTATCCAGTCTAGAATTGATGGGCATTTAGGTTGATTCTATGTCTTTAGCATTGTGAATAGTGCTGCAATGAATATACGCATGCCTGTGTCTTTATGATAGAATGATCGAGATTCCTTTGGCTATATGCTCAGTCATGGGATTGCTGGGTTGAACGGTAGCTCTATTTTTAGGCCTTTGAGGAATCTCCACACTGTTTTCCACAATGGCTGAATTAATTTACATTTCCACCAACAGTGGTATAAGTGTTTCTTTTTCTCCACAACTTTGCCAGCAGTTGTTATTTTTTGACTTTTTGATAATAGCCATTCTCATTGGTATGAGATGGTATCTCATTGTAGTCACTTTACATATATA
>NW_016804139.1:5277754-5286605 GCF_001698545.2 Rhinopithecus bieti
TATATATATATATATATATATTGAGATAGAGTCTCCCATTGTAGCCCAGGCTGGAGTGCAGTGGCGCGATCTCAGCTTACTGCAAGCTCCACCTACCGGGTTCATGTCATTCTCCTGCCTCAGCCTCCCGAGTAGCTGGGACTACAGGCGCCTGCCACCACGCCTGGCTAATTTTTTGTATTTTTACTAGAGACGAGGTTTCGCCGTGTTAACCAGGATGGTCTCGATCTCCTGACCTCGTGATCCGCCCGCCTCGGCCCCAAAGTGCTGGGATTACAGGTGTGAGCCACCACACCCGGCTGTAGTCACCATTTTGAAAGGGAACCTAGTCACCTCGCTCTCCTTTTCTCCCTCTGCTTCTCATGCCTTTGCCATACAGCATTCAAGGCTGTGGTCTTACAGGTTCCTTGTGCTTTGAAAATCTGAGTCACCCTTGAGACTGCACTGTAAGCAGGGAGAAAGTGGGCCCATGGTGATCTCTGGCAGTGGGACTGGGATGAAAGTGGTTTCCTTGAGGCCTGGGTGCACAGAGGTGCTGTTTGAATTCTTCCAGGCCCTCGACCTTCAGAAGGATAAATACTTTCCATTTTGGAGTTTAAAACTTTTTTTCCTCTTTTTTTTTTTTTTTTTTTGTGGGCTGGGGACTCGGGGAGAAGGAATGTTCTGACTTAAACAGTCTCATCCTGTATTTTCTTTTTTTTCTTGAGATAGTGTCTGGCTCTGTTTCCCAGACTGTACTGCAATGGTGCAGTCATGGCTCACTGCAGTCTCAGCCTCCCGGGCTCACATGATCCTCCCTCCTCAGCCTCCCAAAGTGCTGAGATTATAGGTGTGAGCCACCATGCCCAGCCCCCTGTATTTTTAAAATGTGTTTTGTACTACATTCTAAAGGGGCTTTGAAAGGTTTAATGAAGTGGATTCTAATGGAAGCATAATAAAATCAAGTGAATGAAAAGTCCATGAATAAACAACAAAGGCCACAACACTTAGGTTTGCTCCCTTTCTCTGCTTTATGTTAAGAAGTGAATGGCAATGCAGGTGGCTCTGGAGTCAGGCGGACCTGGACTTCAATGAGGTGTCTACTACATAATACCTTTGTGAACTTGGCCAAGTTATATAAAATCCTTGAGATTGCTCTTCAGGGAATACAAAACAGAGAAAATCATATCTATTTCCTAAGGTCTCTGCAGATTAAGGCTATAAAACGAGCACTGTGTTGGGCACATAGCATGGACTCAATAAATATAATTTATGTTGTCTCAAATCAAAGGTACACTTGTGACTTGGCTTCACCCACCTAAAAGCAACCTGTTACCTGGAATGTTGGCAAGAATGGACGACTTGCTTTGTAATGAGACTCTCCACTGTGAAGCAATTAGATCAGTCAACTTGCTGAGTAGACTCACTATGCAATACTTTATTGATAATGCATTATAGTTACTTGAAGATGCCTCTGCATTCCTGACTTTTTAGGGAGTAGAATGGACTTTGCTTCTTCAACTTTGTATCCTTTATGTATCCATTTACTTAGTTCCTAGTATGTGGTTAAGTACTCAATAAATATTTACAGAATTGAATCAAAGACTTCGAACTGTTTCTAAAACAATCCAACTCTGTCAAAGTGTTAAGATTGTCTACTACTGAAATTATTAAAACAGAAATGCCCTAGACTTAGAGGCACTAAAAAGAAGGCTCTGAGTGGTTGAGATAATGGTGTAGCACAGGTCATTATTTTTCAGAAAATGATGTGAAACTCATGAAAATATCTGTCATGGTGATGGAATTGTACACTAACCTGTTCAAAGCTTTTACTTATTCATCTGTAAGTTAGTTTTATCAGTCAATTCAAATAAATTCAACATAATTTAATCCAATGCTTCTCAATTCAGCATTAACTGCTTTCTTGCTCCTTTACTAGAATTTTGAAATTCTATGCCTCCAGTTTATTTTTGTTCCTCCAAATAGAGGCAAGATTGGGACCTCCCTCCTCTGCAGGTCCTCTCCGATGGGCTCCTACAGAACTTTGCTTATATTTCTGTCCCTCATTTATTCACTGATCTGCCTTCTTTACACTTAAAAATAAAGCCCAGGGTCTTCACTCTATGATTTCAAGTCCTAACCTACCTTTCCAACCCTTTCTCTTGTTCATTCACCTTAAGGTCTTAGTGGAACAGAACTATTTCTTGTTATTCCAATACAATTTGTATATTTAATTTGTTCATTCATTCATTCAGTCACTGGATTACAGTGATACTTATCCTGTCATCCACACGAATTAGCAACTAGAAGCTCCAGCATGGTGACATTCGACTGAGCTGATAGGGTTTGCCTCCTTAAGGGGGCTGGAGTGGGCTCATCTACTCCCCAGTTTGCATTGAGCTTGTTTTATCATTTCTTGATTGTATGATTTAACCTCTAACCAACTTTCCTTTTCCATAGACCAGATCAAATATAAGATTAAATTATATAATGTATAAATCACCCAGCATGTGATTGATACAAAAGAAATATTAATTAATGTCCTTCTCTACCCAGATGACACATTTACTTAGAACCAGAGATGTGATTATAAAATGATCCCTTAATACCCACCTAGAGATCTTTCTGTTCTGTCTTTGCCATCCATCTTTCAATGATTGATCACTATTGGTCAATGACAAATACTGATGCACTAGGGTTAATAAACTTCAGAATTCATCCATGATGAGAATCACAGGGTTTGAGGACCAACTGAACTTGGAAAACAGCTTACCTCCTACATAGAGTGGAGAGTCAAAATTCAGAGTGGACTGCTTTGACAAGTTGGTGATGATTTTGGGGCTCCCACCATCCACGGACAGAGAGAGACTCTGATCCAGGGCGAGTAGTTCCACGATGTGGAAGTTTCCATCATTGATTGTCTCCACACTACAATGGAAAAAAAAAAATGGCGGATTCTTCCCTTTTCTTTTAAAGCAAGGCAGTTAAAATACAAACGTTAATAAGCACTCCTTGGGAAATGAGATGGCAATCTAACACTACTGAAAATAAAGACCAGTAGTTGAACTTTTTTCAAAAATAGGTATTTTCAAGGAGATGTGATTGATTTCAGCTTCTCAGGAACTGAATACAAAATAAGTTTGTTCTTTTATGATGAGAAGTAGAAATAACTGGATTTCATCATCATCCAGCCACATTCTCTCAACATGTAGCAATTCCAAAGGATAATTTATACATTTGCTTTTAACTGCCATAAAAGTTCCATTTGCCGAGATACTATTACTTCAAATTGTACTGAAAAGACAGGGAACCTAGGCCTGTGTTAAAAACACTCTAACACACTGACCTTAGGCAACTGCTGGCTTCTGCTCTTAAATAAACTGTATATTATGACTTATCAGAATCAAACATACACACAAATGCAAGGAGAACCAACTTGGTGGGATCTCAGTACTTTTTGAAATTGGTTAATAATATCCTCTTACTTTCTGTGCATTTTCATCAACTGATATTACTGTGAAGAAGATATCTATGCTCAGTGGAGACATGGGAATAACAGATTATATAAAATGCTTAACATAGTGATATCTAGGAAATACTGCAATGACAATGGCTCTCTAGATTCTTTTCTATAATTTTCAAGGGCCAGGTCTAACAATTATTACTGTCACCTTCTAAAAACCTTGGAAGGGCCTATAGAAATTGATGAAGTGAATAAGAACAAAAAGATGAAGAAAGGTAAATGGAAAATGAGAATTAACAAATAAGATGAAGTTGAGTATAATTAGTAAATATGTGTTACATGGTTTTTAAAGTGTAGTTGCATACCTAACTCTGGTGTGACAGCAGGCAAAAAAGCAAACCAGACCAATGAAACAGGAACAAAGAAGAAATAGGACCAATACACAGTGAGGTGTTAAGAACATACTTACCTTTCGCTATACAGGAAAAATATGGCATAACGGAAGTTGGGATCAAAAAGTTAATGGTGATGATTAAAGATCTAACATGCTGGGATACTGAAGAGACTGAAAAAGGCTCCAACATGGAAACATGGGAGCATGTGATCGCTTATTACTAAATGTGAATACTTAATACTCTGTATGCAAGATGACTGATTAAACTTCTGGGCACTGATATTTAAATCTGTAAAATGGCAAAGTCTAAGGAATGATAGAAAAATGCATTAACATATTTCTGCATGGCTTTCACCACTGGAGTCTAATCATATTCCATTGTATGCTGATAGATAATAGAACGCTTTTTTTGATTTGAGAACAAGAGAAATCATTCTGCAGAAATGTGAAAACATTTGACATTCTTTCTGTTTAAGTGGTTAGAAGAGTCCACGTGTGCAGGAATCTTTGATAGCCTGTCTCAGATAACAACTTTATAAAATTAAATGTTAGATATGTCAATCAATATTTTTGCCTTTTACACTTTTAGTTATCCTAACACTTAACATCAATACAATTGGCAGAGGAAAAAATAGATCAGAAAATTATTTTCTAAGTAAAGTTGCACACCATCCATTAGTGGTTTTAAATATGACTCTCTCCTAAGAGGGTATGCCAAGTAGTAACGTCAGCTAATGGTTAAGCATATAGACTCTGTAGTCAGATAATCCTGGATTTGAATCCTGGTCTTGCATTTATGAAGTGTTTGATTTAGATAAGTTACTTTATTACTAATATATTTCAGTTTTCTCTTCAGTAAATGCTAATAAATATTTCTGCCTTCCATGGTTAATTTGAGGACTATGTAAAATGACTGAAAGATACCCAGCATAGCAAAAATGAATGTTAGATATTAGTATCACCATCACTATCATATCGGCCCCCCACCCAACCACGATCATCATGATACAAATAATTCAACCCTATTTCTGAATCTTCTTGATGAAAGAATTTAATTTAGCTTTATTTTAAATATTAATTGTACGATAATATTAAAGCCTGGCAGAAATGTAATAACTTCTTTGGGGGCATATCTTATTCAAGTTACTAAAAGTTTTAAAGTAAAACATTAAAATAAAGACAGACATAGAGAGAGTAGAAGCCAATTCCTTTTTACTTTGAGGTTACACACAAGTTTCCAAGTAGTTTTATATGGATGTCCTATCAACATCAACCTTAATAAATATTAATAATGAGGTCCCCATTTTCTCTTTAAAATTGCAAAGAAAAGATGCATATATTACCAAGGAATGGATTCTTGGTCACATATTGGTCTTAGACAGTCAGTTCAGGCATGTCATCATCAATGACGGTGTCTGATGCAGTACAATTGTATGGTTTAAGTTAACACACTTTACAGTTTTAAACACCCGGATGCAGCTGGAACTGGGAGGTAGGTAGTTTCATCATCAACTCACTTTACTTATTGCTCTTTTATTCCCTCCTCTGTTCCTTTTTATTCTTTTTTGAAGTACATGTCTTAAACTCTTGCTAATTGTAAGCTAATTTAAAGTACTGGCCATATATTATTTATTTCTGAAAATATATGGTAAGTAAATATAAGGGAGATGTATTAGGAATAACATACATCAGTTGTTTTTAGCAATACTCCTAGATGATATCTATAGATAATCATTACGCTTCAAGCACGTTTAAGACAAGACCTCTGAAAATTCATTTTGTAAAACATAGTTGGAATTTTCAGTGGCAGTATCGTGAAGGATAATGCTGAGAGATAAATCTTGCTCAGCTTGTCCTAGCTCTCATTAGACATGTTATCTTTGGTTAGTGTGACCTTAGGTGATTTTTCTTCCTTTTAAGAGAAGTGCAAAAAATAAGAGCAAAGGATTATATATCACATACTAAGGGCCAGGTACTAAGAACTTTACAAGTATTACCTCATGTAAGCTTCACAACAAGAGGTGGGCACTTAGGACATCCAAGGTGACACATCTAGTTAGTGGCTAAACAGTTCTGAAGCCAGGTTGTCTGGCTCAAGTGTATGTGCTCTTAATTATTATGTACTACTTTTATAATCGAAAACCTGAGGAATACCTATTCCTAGACAAATGGCATGTGTTTTCACCACTAACAAGCTTTTAATATATAATTTCTGTCCCAAATAGCCTGGGAATTATAAAGTTCTATAGTAAATAACTTTGTATGATAGCAAAACTTGATTCATTTACTAAAAAACACTGAATTGTTAATAAAAGTAATAATCTCACAATGAGACTTTGAAGAATGCATAGAGATTATATGGATTTAAAAACTGAGTTGGATTTTTTTTTTTTTTTTTTTTTTTTTTTGAGACGGAGTCTCGCTCTGTCGCCCAGGCTGGAGTGCAGTGGCCGGCTCTCAGCTCACTGCAAGCTCCGCCTCCCGGGTTTGAGCCATTCTCCTGCCTCAGCTTCCCGAGTAGCTGGGACTACAGGCGCCCGCCACCTCGCCCGGTTAGATTTTTGTATTTTTTAGTAGAGACGGGGTTTCACCGTATTAGCCAGGATGGTCTCGATCTCCTGACCTCATGATCCGCCCGTCTCGGCCTCCCAAAGTGCTGGGATTACAGGCTTGAGCCACCGCGCCCGGCCCTGAGTTGGATTTTATTTTCACAATTATGAGTGGGATTCAGACTGACTATACTTTTCTCTCCCTAAAAGCTTTAAATGTCTAATCTGATCACACCAGAACTTCACAAGACTTATCACTGAGATTAATTCCATTTATATCTCCCTGAAATTAAATGAAGTCTCATCTTGACCTTTTAACAGGTAAGCATAGTAAAGTTCATGATTTTAGATTCCTTCTTTTTTTAGACAGTCTTGCTCTGTCAGCCAGGCTGGAGTACGGTGACATAATTATGACTCACTGCAGCCTCAGCCTCCTGGACTCAAGTGATCCTGCTGCCTCAGCTTCCTAAGCAGCTAGGGCCACAGCTGCATGCCACCATGCCCAGCTACTTTGTAAATTTTTCTGTAGAGATAGGGTCTTGCTGTGTTTCCCAGGCTGGTCTCAGGTGATCTTCCTGGCTTTGCCTCCCAAAGTGCTGAGATTACAGATGTAAACCACCACGACTGGCCAATTTGTTTTTTAAGATGATATTTTACACATGGGACCTAAAGAGAATTTTTCAGAGTTAATAACATTCTAATTTGGTGTTTCATGCTGTCTTTTCTAGCATGAGATAAACTGGGGGATGTCCAGGAATCCTTTGTCTACACATTCATTTAAAATTAAAGCAGTGGGCCAGGAGCGGTGGCTCACACCTGTAATCCTAGCACTTTGGGAGGCCCAGATGGGCAGATGGCTTGAGCTCAGGAGTTCGCGACCAGCCTGGGCAATATGGTGAAACCTTGTCTCTACTAAATTACAAACAAAATCAGCCTGGCATGGTGGTGGGCGCCTGTAATCCCAGCTGCACAGGAGGCTGAGGCACGAGGATTGCTTGAACCCGGGAGGCAGAGGTTGCAGTGAGCTGAGACAGTGCCACTGCAGTCCAGCCTGGGCAACAAAGTGAAACTCTGTCTCAAAAAATAAATAAATAAAATAAAATAAAATAAAATAAAATGAAAGCAGTGATCAACACACTAGTTGCTACATTGTAAGACTGCCTGAGCTATAAAGCCATAATCCACTTTTCAGTCTGTAGCAGCTGTCTCCTACGTACCCACATGCAACGCATGGCATCCTTCTGGGTTCTGGTAAGTATTGATAAACGCTCTCTCACCACTCCCTAGGGAACAATATATTTTAAGACTCACAAAAACTACAAGCGAACCACTTAACTTTGAGCCTTTCCACTGGGAATTTGAATTGCAGTTATTACTATTACTATGAGGTTTAGTTTTACTACGCTCACCTATTTCTTGAGATTTGTTTTCTTGAATTTATATACCGGAAGTGGATACATGAAAACAAAGCAGTTACCCCACTGTCTGTGGTCTGCTACAGAAAAATAATTCAGAACTTTGGGGCCTAAAAGAGGGGTTTTAAAATGTCTCTGATTTTCTTTCTCTACTTTGCTTACACACAACACATTCACAATGATAAACATAATGTATTTCTGTAGTTTAACAAACAGATTGTTTTTCCTTATGTGTGCTCCAACTTCTTGCCTTAAAATTTTAAAGTATCTGGGCTGGGTGCAGTGGCTAACGCCTGTAATTCCAGCACTTTGGGAGGCCAAGGCCAGTGTATCATGAGGTCAGGAGTTCCAGTCCAGCCTGGCCAAGATGGTGAAACTCTGTCTCTAGTAAAAATACAAAAATTAGCTGGGCATGGTGGCACATGCCTGTAATCCCAGCTACTCTGGAGGCTGAGACAGGAGAATTGCTTGAGCCTGAGAGGTGGAGGTTGCAGTGAGCCGATATTGTGCCACGGCTCTCTAGCCTGGGTGACAGAGCAAGATTCCATTTCAAAAAAAAATTAAAATTGAAGTATCTAGTGGCATATTCCACGCTTTGGAATAGGAACTGGAAACCAAACTCAACTGGTCATCTCATTTTGGTATCTGTGGCCTGATGACACTTCACCGGTGAAGTGAGACTGATACTAAAAAATATTCTTGCATATCTCTTTAGTCAAAAGGAATGGGAAGCCAAATGAGATTACAGATATCTATGTAGGCCGGGCGTGGTAGCTCACGCCTGTAATCCCAGCACTTTGAGAGGCTGAGGTGGGCGGATCACAAGGTCAGGAGATGGAGACCATCCTGGCTAACATGGTGAAACTCTGTCTCTACTAAAAATACAAAAAATAGCCAGGCGTGGTGGCGGGCGCCTGTAGTCCCAGCTACTCGGGAGGCTGAGGCAGGAGAATGGCGTGAACCTGGGAGGCGGAGCTTGCAGTGAGCAGAGATCACCCACTGCACTCCAGCCTGGGCGACAGAGCGAGACTCTGTCTCAAAAAAAAAAAAA
>NW_016804139.1:5288600-5339658 GCF_001698545.2 Rhinopithecus bieti
GAAAAAAAAGATATAAGAATTTTCAAAAGAAAGCTTTAGAAAATACTTTTTCAAGTAATATTTTAATCAGTACTTTTAAAACAGGTTAATATGAATAAAATTCTCTAAACTAGAAAGGTTTCTCTAAACTTGAACATACTGTAGACTGAGATGTCAGGCTATAAAATTCCCACTTGGGTATTTATTCTTCTGTATCCGGATATCTGAGCAGGAAGAGTATCCATGAGTCATCAGCACTACTCACTATTATGAGCTGACTCTGTGCCAAGCACGATGCCAGGTGCTTTACATTCATGATGCCAGGTGCTTTACATTCATTCAATTCTCATAACCAAACATGAAAAGCAGATGTAATTGCATTTATTGAGATAACAAAAATGAAGCACAAAGAAACGAAGCAATTTGCCCAAGGTTATAAGCTAAACAGGGGGATCTTTACATATGGCATATCAAGAATGGCTGAATAAACATCTTGGAAACAAGAATACCATATCGATTCTGTCTACTGTCTGTCTCCCCAGTGAGACTGAGCTTCTCAGATACAGAGATAATCTTTGTTGACTTTCTTTTGTATTTTTGTTGAAATGTAAGCCCATAAACTGCACAGTCCAGAGTGTACGTAGCCAACCAAATGTAACAGTAGGTAAGAGAAAGTCCCCTGAATTTAAGCAGGTTGCCTAAATATGAAAACTTGTACACCGGTAAGGTGGTTCATCTGATTTTCTTATTTTTAAACAGTAGTTAGCTATGTTTCCAAAGACGCTGCCTGGTTTGGAAAATGACATTAATTTGAATCTAAAAAAAGAAGCATATATTTTTCAATAATAACTTTCGTTTAAAAAAAGTTTGTTTTCTAGATGAAAAGAAAGTCACTTTGAAAGACAGCAAATTATTACTCTACTTGAGAATAAAAATTTAATACTCCAGCCCTGTCTGAGGACCTACCGCTTAAATTTAGGCTGCTATTCATTTTTCCATTTATTCATGGCACTATTACTGACATGGTTTGGCTGTGTCCCCACCCAAATTTCATCTTGAATTGTAGTTCCCATAATTCCCCATGTTGTGGGAGGGACCCAGTGGGATATAAGTGAATTATGGGGGTGGTTTTCCCCATACTGCTATCATGGTAGTGAGTGAGTCTCATAAGATGTGATGGTTTTATTGGAGTTTTCCCCTTTTGCTTTGTTCTCAATTCTCTCTTGTCTGCCACCATGTAAGACATGTAAGCCATTCCTTTCGCCTTCTGCTATGATTGTGAGGCCTCCCTAGCCATGTGAAACTGTGAGTCTATCAAACTTCTTTTTCTTTATAAATTACCCAGTCTTGGGTATGTCTTTATCAGCAGTGTGAAAATGGACTAATACAATTACTAAGTCCCTCTTTATGCTATTCTCTAAGTGCTGTAAAGATTAGGCCCGTGCACCATACTCCAAATCCATTCCCTTGTTAGGCAGGTAATTTCATCTATGTTGCTGGTTACAGCCCTTTAGGCAGTAGGTTGTTGGCAAATGTTTAACAGCTGGTACTGTTAAAAAAAAAAAAAAAAAAAAACAAGAACGAAAACCTGGATTTGTAGGCTTTGTTGATTTTTGTGGTGGGAATACTCCTAACACGGCTGATTTCATTGTGAGCATCAAGCATGATGTTGTAGAACTTGGATATGGGAAGAGATGCAGACAATCAGCTCGCGAAGTATGTATTCCTTTTACACAAGGGGTTCTCAAAGTGTAGTCCCTGGAGTACAAGATCTCCTGGAAACTTGTTAAAAATGCAAAATTTCGGGCCTAGCTAAGACCTACAGAATCAGAAACTAGGGGTGGTGCCCAACAACCTGTATTTTAACATATCTTTCAGGTGATTCCAACGCAGACTTTTGAAAACAACCATTCTACACTACTGTCTGTACGCTTGATGCTGTTAACAGCAGGTATGTCTACAAAAAGCCATGATCTTCTATTCGAATGTAAGAGATAAGATGAGAAAATGTGCATACTACTCTATTTCTACTGCTAAAAGAATAATTACTACATCTTGAATTTTCTTAAACACACTTGAAGCTATGTTAACTAGTGTCTTTTAACTTTGAACATAGTTGGCTATGTTTTCAAAGAGGCTGTCTGGTTTGGAAAATGACATTAGTTTGAATTTAAAGAAAGAAGCACATATTTTTTATTAATAACTTTTGTAAAAAATGTTTCCCCTTATCTAGATTAAAAGAAAGTCTTTTTGAAGGGCAACAAATGACCAGTCTAGACATAATTTCATAAAATAATTGTCTTTATACTGATTTATGTGAAACAATATTTGACATATAAAATAATTTTTTAACCAAAAATACCCTATAGAAATAATAACAATTAACAATATATTCATTACTTTACACTCATTTTATCAGATTCTCATTTTGGCTAAAATTAAAATCAATTTTCTTCATGTGGAGAATTAAACCAGGCAATTGAAATGTTGGCACGCAGGCTGGCCGCGGTGGCTCAGCCTGTAATCCCAGCCCTTTGGGGAGGCGACCCGAGACGGGCGGCAGTCAACGAGGTCGGGAGATTGGGACGCATCCTGGCTAACAGCGTAAATCGCCGTCTCTACTAAAAAAAAAAAATACCAAAAAACTAGCCAGGGGAGTGGCGGGCGCCTGTAGTCCCAGCTACTCGGGAGGCTGAGGCGGGAGAATGGCGTGAACCGGAGAGGCACGAGCTTGGCAGTGAGCTGAGATCCCACCACTGCAGACTCCCAGCCCTGGGTGAAGAGCGAGACTCCGTCTCAAAAAAAAAAAAAAAAAAAAAAAAAAAAAAAAAAAAAAAGAAATGATGCACCTTGAGGTAATAAAAATTATTTCCAAGTGCAAGACCCAATAATTATCATTAAACTAATGAAGAATTTAGAAAAACAATGTTTTACCAAAGTAAATTTTATGTAACAGAATTATGACAATAAAACTGAACTTAAGTGGAAACAAATCAAAATTTGAAAATGTACTTCACCCAGACAGAATATTTATTAGCCACTTACGGGACAGCTGATTGCAACACTGTTATTGATAGATTTTACTACAGGGGATGGAGAAGTACTATCTTTCATCAAAGATTTTACATTGTAGTAAAGGCCTGGCCCAGGACAGAGGTTACCTTGCTTGGCATTTTCTGGCATTTGAAAAAAGGTCAAAAAATTAGCTGTATCAGAGTTAAGAGTTAGGAAAAACTGCAAATTGAAGGTAAAGGAAAGGAGAGGATTAAGAGTAGATCCATTGCACCTGTGATGCCTTTCCATGACAGAAGGAATGCCATGGGAACACAGGTTCGGCTGAAGCAAATGAAATAACTCAGTTTTGAACATCCTGAATTTGTGATACCAGTAGCCATCATTGTTTATGGTTTGCCAAACATCATTGCAAATATTTCACATTTATCATGTCATACAATTTTTACCGTAATCTCACAAAAAGGAGACTATTATTTGTTATCCCCATTTGCCAGATGAGGCCCAGGGAGCTGAAGCAATCTAAGACGCACAGTTAGTTGATAACAGAGTCGGACTTGAATCAAGCCACACTATCTTCAGAGCAGCTGCTATTTCTATTATTTCAATTTGATTTTTGAGTGGTAATGACATTGAAATGGCTCAAAAATCAAATGGATATAAAATGGTATTCATGCAGAAGTCTTGTTTCTATTTCTTCTTGTCTATGTCTAGTTTTTCTTAGTGCAAATACATGAAATTATAAGTGCTCATATTTATCTCCTTCGATACTTGTTCTCCCTTACATTTCCTTCCTGTCTTCCTTCTTTTTTCTTCATTGCTTCCTTCCTTTCCTCCATTTTTATGTTAATTTTCTTAATGTAAACATAACATTCTATATTTAATATATTAATAAAATATACATATCTATATATCTGAATTCTTGGTAATTGTTGCCTCTTTTATTAAAAAATAAGGTCATAGCTTTTCTTGATTGGAAAATCAAGAAAATTTTTTGGTCATAAGCCAAAAGGCAATAATTAAATTAAAGCTATATTTGCTCTAGGCCTCACATTTTGTATCTCTATTAGATGATCTGCCAGCAGAAACATAGGCTTGCAGCTCCTAATAAAGAATATGCAACATAACAGTCCTTTGATAAATGTCATGAGATACACTCCATTCTTTATTAGGTGAAATGGCAATGAGCATAAACTCAAAAAACTCGTGATGGTAGGTCCTTGTTTGGATGTAATCACTTGGGCTTCTACAAAGTATTTAGAAATATTTTGGCATGTGTGATATGAATGCTAGCTTTAATAAGCCAAACCAAAAACCTTTACTATGGCTTCTGAGGGTTCTGTGCTGCAGCGTTACATAAAATAAATTAAAAAATAAATAAAACAATGAACCACAAATTTCTGAAATCTT
The DNA here is from genome assembly GCF_001698545.2 of Rhinopithecus bieti. Taxonomy (NCBI): domain Eukaryota; kingdom Metazoa; phylum Chordata; class Mammalia; order Primates; family Cercopithecidae; genus Rhinopithecus; species Rhinopithecus bieti. Next base: position 5,293,002 of record NW_016804139.1, read on the forward strand.
TCTATGGGCCGAAACACATTGAGGCAAGAAAATTTAAGGCCTCATAATATCTAAAATCTTGGCACTAATTCATCACCATTTGGAGATAAAATAATATTGTATTCAACTTGGAAATCAACAATTATGTGTTTGTTTCCATGCTCCAAATATTCACAAGTGGTGGATATTAAATTCCATTCATGGCTACAAGTGGCATGTACTTTCCCAGAACTACTACGAAGCATCAAATAAGATGTGAAGTCTTTGGAAGCACATTGATACATACATATGAGATTACCAATAACATGCAGGCCAGTGTCTCCACTTTACGTCATAATCAATGCTTATTTATTTGTTGCCAAGTGTGCTTGACCTACAGATATGTTTTGTTCATCATATATAGTATTAAAAATGCACACGGATATCTAAAGGAGAGAAAATTTATATTAAAACCCCCCAGATTTCTGCCTTTTCCTGAAAACCAAGAGTCTGGCAAAACCTAAGTCCGTATTTTCCCCACAGAGAACTGAGTAGATGCATTCCTGTTTTGACAAATATTTACTATTGGTTCATTCCAGTCACAACCACTTATTTTATATTGCCAACATCAAGGCTATTTATAATAAAATAATACTTATGTAAAAAATTAGATCTTTTACAGAATAAAAGGGTGAGAGCATATTATTTTCTGGCACTTGACCTGTTTAATCATTTATGATACTTACCTGGAAAAACTGACTACTTAGGAGTTTGTGACCCCTTCTCTAAAGGGTGAATTTCTACATGTGAAAAAATTAACTAGCTAAATAGTCTGCAGGATGTTAGGGAATTGGTGTTGGGTTCCAACAGAGGGGCTCTGATAGTTAGTCTTATGCAATAAGGACTAAAAACTATACCCCACGACTACCACCCATTTCACGTCTCCAGTATATTATGAATATCATTAATCACTAGAAAACTTCCACAATGAATGGTCAAGATTCCCTATGACAACACTGTATGAATCCATTTGCTTATTCTGTGTAAGTTCCAAATGAGCTGGGGCTTTGTTCCTTAAAGCTCGGGATAGGTCTGGCACATAGTAAGTGCTCAATAAACCTGTGAGGCATGAATGGCAGCCTGAAGTCACTCACAGTGCTGGATATCTTCATTTGATTCTCTGGACCTCCCTTCCAACTTTCTTTACCCAACACTGAGTCCTGGGAGACTCATGTGCAAGCTACATTACTAGAGTCTATAGATTCCTTCTTTCCTGGCATGCAGTGTGGCCAGTGGGGAACACAGACAGGCGATTGTTGGGAGGAAAGAGAGTGAGGTTGTGTATTTCAAAAGCTGGTTGTTTCCATGGGAGCTTACTGCAAACCTCTAGTAAAGGTCCCAGCTTCTGGCAGGCAAGCCTCTCTACAAAGCCTTTACAGAGCGTGAGTTTCCATAACTGCTCCCTCCTCTTGATCCTTCAGGCAGATGGGTAGCAACACCTCCCTGCATCCCTTGTTTCCAGGTTACTGTACTATCCCAGTCACCTCTTTGGACATAGCAGTCCCCTTACAAATCCCTCCTCAAACTCTCCAGTTTGAGCATGCCCTCCGTTCCTGCCAGGTTTCTCACTAATACCCTCATCCTAAGACCTACTGGAGCCAACTTAGTCTCTCTCCTCCCCATAACAAAATAATACAGGAGACGCAGTTCTTCATTACACAATTTTTTTTTTCACCTTTACCAGTAACTGAGAGATCTTCACCTGTAAATGGCAGAAGCCGGGTGGGAGCCGGTGTCGTAGCTGGCACGAACACGCCCCCGATAGAGTTCTACCGCGATATGGTCCTTGTCACCCTTATATAGGAGGATGCCGCTGTCTTCATCTGTGGCAATCTAGTAGAAAGTAACCCTGGCATTACTAGGATGTGTAGGCAACCAGACGTATTTCATCAGAAAGAGACTGCTAAGTGAGGTGAAGAGGTTTTACTCTGGTTTATGTTTTCCGGATGGCTATGAGAAAATAATGCTGAAATTATTACTTGAAAGGTGACTTGTTCTTAAATTGCTTTGTTGCAAATAAATCCATAAAGAAACTTAAAAAGAACAAGAAGAAATCCTCAAGTAAACATGTTGGATGTGCTTAGAACTTTCTTTGCTGGAGATTTTGCTAAACCACTCCTTTTGCTCCTGTTATAAGCTTTATTTATAGCATCTGTGAAAATGACTACATTGTCAAAGATGGATTTTATATCCCATATTAAAAAAAACACAAATTTTCACAGTTATGCCATGTGGAGGGGAAATCTTTGTTTTATCCTGCTCTTTGGCCCATTTTGGCTTTTAAAGGATTAATTAGGTAAGTTAAGACTTAAGCCCCAACATCACTGTGTGGTTCTCAAAACAATTTGGTGGGGCAAACACTGGAAGGTAGGGACTCATACCTTCCAGGATTCTCCTCTTCCTGACTTCAGAAGGACCCCCTGTCCCTCACTAGAGTATCAGGGTAAACCAAAACAGGGGTGGCATTTACAGGAAGCTGACTAAAGTTATTTGAATTGAAAACATATTAAATGATTTTGCTTATCAGATAAAACAAATATGTAGACCTAATTTGTCCCATGTACACTATATTTATTATCCTTAATCTAGTGCAGCTTCTTGCTCAAAGGTACACAGTGCGTTGATGGAAAGACTTAAAATTTGAGTTTGTTAATTTCATGTCAAGTCTTCAAAGTTCTGGTAAAGAGTTAAAAGGTGCTGGTTGGCCAAGTGTGGTGGCTCACGCCTGTAATCCCAGCACTTTGGGAGGCTGAGGTGGGTAGATCACATGAGTTTAGAAGTTTGAGACCATCCTGGCCGACATGGTGAAACTCTGTCTCTACTAAAAATACAAAAAAATTAGCCAGACATGGTGGCACACGCCTGTCATCCCAGCTACTCGGGAGGCTGAGGCAGGAGAATCGCTTGAACCTGGGAGATGGAGGTTGCAGAGAGCCGATATCGTGCCACTGAACTCCAGCCTGGGTGACAGAGCAAGACTCCAGCCCCCCCCGCCCCCCCGCAAAAAAAGGTGCTGGCGGTTGAATCCAGGTGTTCTTTCTTGACTGCACCCTTCCTAGCTGCAGATTTCCTAGGAAAAGCCTCCGCCTGTGCACAGGCTGAACTGCAGAGCCATAAAAGCAAACGAATAAAATGTTTTTATCTGAGCACAAAATAAAGAGACATTTTTTTTTTTTTACTGTCTGCTTATCAAGTAATGAATAAATAAAAATACTTGGTTTTCATTTTGTCTTGAAAATACAAATGTTGAAGAGAATAATTACACTGTCCACACAAGGAGCATTTTCTGTTTTTAACTGTCTATTTAAGATATCCTGTCAATCATTCACAAGCTACCACAAATGTTTATTCTCTGAAGTTGAATTTTAAGATCAGATCAACTCTCTATAGAGAGAGATCTCTTACCTGAAGTGTGATGTTCGTCTGAGGCCGAACCTTGGCCGAAGGAATCTGAAGATAAGACTCTTTGTTTATAAAATTCACACTGACCAATTTTTCACACTTTTCTCCCTGATAGCCAGGCAAACACTGACATATTGGCTCATTTATTCTGACGATGCACTGAGCTCCATTCTGACAATCAAAATTATCACAGGGGCTGGTACGAGGGAGGACCATGGGCGGAGAAAACTCACAGAACAAGCCACTGAAGAATAAGGAGGAAAAAAAAATATGTTAATACGATTTTACTTAATTGCCAATCTGAATTGAGAGCCGTATGACCTAACTGTATACTATATATGTGCACTTCCTTGTTTTTCCAATTTTCAAGTATTCTTAACTATTAATCAAAATCATCACTGTGCTGTACAATAGATATTCCAAACTTACTCATCCTGTCTAAATGACACTTTGGGCCCTTTGACCAACACCTCCCCAAATACCATCCCTCTGTCCTCCTCCCTGGTAATCCTCATTCTACTCTTTGCTTCTATAACTTCTACTTTTTTGTCTTAAATTTTTTTTATTTTAATTTTTGTGGGTACCTAGTAAGTGTATATATTTATGGGGTACATGAGGTATTTTGATACAGGCATGTAATGCATAATAATCACATCATGTAAAACGGGGTATCCATCTCCTCAAGTATTTATCCTTGTGTTACAAACAATCCAGTTATACTCTTTTAGTTATTTTAAGATGTACAATTACGCTATTACTGACTATAGTCACCCTGTTGTGCTAGGTCTTACTGAACACTAGGTCTTACTCATTTCTGCTTTTACCTGTAACCTTCGGGGCATATGCACGTATAGCCGTTCACTGCATCCGTGCAGTGGGCTCCGTTTTTACATTTGTTGTCTTGGCAGTCATCAAAATCAATGTCGCAGTGCTCACCTATGTACCCTGGTGTGCAGTCACATCTGTTGGAACAAGCAGGTAATGGTTTCAAACCCAACTGAGCCAAAATAAGTAAACAATGCATTTTATCTAGACACATGGCACCATCTTTAAAATACTTATTTAGAATAGGCTCATAGATCCCCCACGTTAATGGATACCTAGAAAATTGAACTGTTTTGCAGTATATTCCATGTTCTATCACTGTGGTCTACCAGAGAAATAGTGATTTTTATCTCCTTGATGATAGTGAATATCCACAGTCCAAATAACAACAGGATAATTGTAGCAGGGTCACTCCCTCCCACTCCCTCTCCTCCCTCTTCCATCCTTTCTTTCTCCCCATTTTGTTTGCTTACGGTGCCTTATATTTTCAGTTTGGCCTAATTCATTTGCTCATTGAGATTATAGAAGTGCTATGTTGTAAAATGTACTGGAATATTAAACATATTTTAAAACATGATTAACATTTTTAATTTTACAATAGAGACTAGATACATCAGAACAAGGTATTATTTTAAGAAAAGCAAATATATTAATACCAAATACCCTAATTCACAATGAATCCAGATACTCATTATGGAAGAACAGGACTGATATAATGGGTTAGGATAGAAGAACTGGTAGAAAATTCATGGGGCTGATCCCATGGACAGTTTTCAGCCTGTTCACCATGGTGGTAAAGGGTCTTGGCTGCATTGAAGGTGAAGAACCGGGAGTAATAATACAGCTGACATTCACTGAGCACTTCCTCTGGCCCTGCTCTAACCATGTGGCATCTATGGATTCACTGAATCCTCTCCACAGTCCTGTGACATTGGTGGTATTATTTCGTCTGCTCTACAGGTGAGGAGACTAAGGAACAAAGAGGTGAAGCACTTTGCCCCCAACCACTCAACTTCTAAGTGCCACAGCCAGGAATCAAACTCAAACAATCTGACAAGAAAGCTTGTATCTCGAACCACTGCACTATGCTGTTGGATAATTAATTCCAGAGGCTCCCTTTAAACCTGTACTTCTCCAGTGCTGACCACTGGGATCTCTAGTTATGATACCAAGGATGCAGGACTTTATAGCTGCGTGGAGAAAGGCAGTGTGGCACGTGTAGCAGTTTTCAAACTGCATTGTGGACCTATAGGGGACCATGGAATCCCTACAGGTATGGCCATCAATGAGGAGGGGGCTTGTGGAAGCCTCCCTCTACCCTCCACCTTTTCCTCAACACTCTCCTGTTGTGATTTATCAGGCTTACACATTGGCTTCCAAGAGTGTTTTTGATTTAAGAGAGGGTTCACTGACTTTATCTATATATATACACACACACATACATATACATATATACATATATACACATAACTGCAAAGCCTGAATTCTTCACAGCTAAGTTACAGTTTCCTCATATATACACACATATATACACATGTACATATACACACACATACATGCATGTGTATGTGTATACATGTGTACATGTATATGTGTGTATATATATGTGTGTATATATGTATATGTGTACGTATATGTGTATATCTGAGTATATACATATGTGTATATATGAGAAAACCAAAACTTAGCTCTGCAGAATTCAGACTTTGCAGAATTCAGGCTTTACAGAACTGCATTTGTACCCTGGCTTCATTCTTAATTGTACCTTACGAACTTTATTTTATTCCAGATTTATTGAGGTATAACTGAAAAATAAAATCTTTATATTTTAAAGATGTACCTGGTGATGTTTTATACATACATACATTGTGAAATAATTACCACAGTCAAGCTAATTAACATATCCATCACCTCCCATAGTTACCCTTTTCCTTTTGTGGCGAAAATATTTCAGATCTGTTTTCTGGGCAAATTTCAAGTATATAATACAGTATTATTAACTATAGTGACCATGCTGTGATAGTAGGTTTCTAGAACTTATTCATCTTGTAACTGAAAATTTGTACCACTGACCAACATCTTCCCATTGTCCCTACCCCAATTCCTGGTAACCACCCTTCTACTCTCTTTTTCTATAAGTTTGACTTTTTAAAATTCCACATATAAGTGAGATCATCCGGTATTTGTCTTACCACGTCTGGCTTATTTCACTTAGCATAAAGTGTATATAATATTGACTAAATTACTTAATCTCTGTAAGTGTTCTTTTCCTCATCTTTAACATGTATATAATTCCACCTCACAGGTTTATTTAAAGATTAAATGCAACTATCTGTAAATTAATTAGTATAGTTTTTATATATACTGCATGTTCTATAAATGGCTGCTTTTAAAATAATTCTCTATATACATCTTTATAATTCTATAAAAGTTGTTATGGTTTAGTCTGTATTAATTATCCACTTTTCTATTTCAAAGCTATTAGAATTTGAAGTAAGGTTAATTAAAACCACCCAAGGGAATGTGGCATTACTGAATGCCAAAGGTTTTGTCTGAAAATGCAAAATCAGGATTTGAGAGTTGCTGGAGAGTGGATGAATTAAAACAAATGGGAGTATATAGCCTCTAAGAGTAGCAAACAGACTTTCAGCTCTGCATGTATGAATTAAGAAATCAAATGAGCTCACTGCATAAGCATGCTTGCTTTGCAGCTAGTTGGTTTTAATGCTAAATCATAACAAAGCAAAGTAAACAACAAGTCTGAAGTTAAATGGACTCTAAGTGGCCATATACATTCTCAAAGAGATGGACAAGGCCCGAGAAGAGAACTTCCATCAATGTTAATGTGAGCAGAGCTGTTGAAGTGCCAAGCATTAAAAGAAAGAAGAAATGCTTTGAAACACTCTGAATTATTTATCTGAAAAAAGAAATCAAAGTGAAAGATAAGAGAACCACACATCCACCATAGTGGCTGTCTAAGAGCTATTTTATATTCTCTTCTCTCCAAATACTACTTTTCAAGACCATTAGAGCTTGGAGTTACATTATGCCCAACATTTTTGTCTTTCTTTTGCTCCTCAGACTGAGTTTCAAAACAGAAAGAAAAAATTTAAATAAGAATTCCTTAGTTTGTATTATCAATAAAACCTATCACATTCCTTCAACTCTATTATCTGACAAGGAGGAAGAAGCAAAGAATACAAAATACGCTGTTTAGAAGCCCATGGCTGGCTATTTAAGATGCATGTTTGAAAACACCGGTTATGGCATATCATAGTCTAAAAATATCTCAAAGCAATTTGGGAGATTTATGAGGTATATAATAAAGCAATAAAAGTAAAACCAGCTCTGTTAGCTTAGTAATAAGAAAATGAAGTTGAAGTAACATAGTATAACTTGTCTAAACAACATTTGTCAGTAGAGATTTTCTTTAGCAGCTTCACATCATTTGATTTTTAAGTCTATTTTCTTTCTGCAGCTACCTTTCCCACAATGTACAATCATTTATAAGTCGGGAGTAACAGCACACACACTGACTTAACCTGTTTTCTGCTAACCTACATACACACAGCTATGAAATGAGCTCTCAAATTACAACTGAAAACAGTGGGTTTCCAAATTAGTTAGTCCATAGTGCAGCAAAATGCACTTTTAAGGGTGTCTAATCTATTTGATAGTGAGAGGAGATATTTAATTAAGGATTAGTCTTTTTACAGACAAACTCACTTTCTTTTAATAGTTTCAATTAAGTCTTACTAATACTTTATCTTATACTTACAATGCACAAAGTGCTGTGAAATCTGCTCAGCAGATGAGCAGTTCTGGAAAACTTTCCTTACTAGCTAATTTCTCTAAGAAATGATATTTATTATGTAAGTGATGTGTTTTCAATTTGCCAAATTAAATTGTGAGTGTATCATTGATATGAAGACTAAAAACAACTTACCTACAGTGTTTGGTTGAATAAAATATAATGTAAAGTTTTGTATAAAGTGAAAATGGAATAACACTGGGTTTTTGCCTAGGGTTGTAAACTAAAATATAATGCAAAATAGAATTAAATTTATTTTTTCCTTTTACGAAAGGACATTGTAGGGAATTAGCAGGTGCTACAACTATACCTACATATTCTGTTTGGATTTTAAACCAAATTAAAGCAAAAGCACACTGTCAAAAGAAAGCTTGAGAATAAATATTTAATTAGATTGATATTTGAAAAGCAGTGGAGATCTGGTGATTCTGACCCCAATCTCCCACTCAACTTAAAATATCTGATGATCTGTTTGGTAAGTATAAATATCTTAGCAATCCAGCTCAAATCCCATCTTCTCTTGTAAAATTCATCCTGACCTGTGTAATTGTTAATTCTCTGAATTCTATGGCAATTGAGCTTGGGTCATTTCACTAAGAAGATGAAATAAGTGAAGGTGAATAGCTATAAAGGACTACAAAATCATATTATTACCATATACTCTGGCCATGGCAGGCACTCAATAAATATTGCTTGAAGGAACAAATAATGCTGTTTGCTAGCTGTCCGATGAAAGCACAGCTCAACCCCTGTACCCGACTGTGTAATTTCTAAGAATCCAGCCTATTTGCTATACAATACCAGCTGTAATGTTAATAAACTCTAAAACTTCTTACAGGTAACACATAGTAGAAAAATCACCCAACTGGAAAGTATAAATCCTAGCTCTAGCTCTGCCAATAAATAATCTTAAGATCTCTGGACAGTCAACTAACCTCTCTGGGCCATGGTTTCCTCATGTTTAAATGAAGAATTTGGACTAGATGATCTCTAACTACTGCCAACTCTAACAAGAGAAGTGCTGTTGGAAGACCCTTACAATATTTCCGGATGGTGGCAAAGAAATCACATAGTTTGATAGCAAACATATTTCAGGAATATTGCTGGGGAGACAAAAAGAAGTGATTTTTGAAGTTCTCTGTTCACTTGAGGGAGTACGCTTAGCGGGATTATAATGCTTTGTCACCCCATGCAAAAAACATTTCAGTTGGAAGAGGCACTATCAATAATTACAGCGATCATCACAGGCATAGCCTGGGACTCCCTGGGGCAGCCTGAGATATATAGTCACTCTATCTTTCTCACCTTGGATAGTCAAATTATTGTTTCAGACCGTAACATCTTCAATTACATTAAAATCAAATTCTCTATTTTACCACAGACTTACCTTCAGACAAAGAAGCAACTAGAAGGTATTATAAATGTCAACAGATGGGCCTTTAAATAAACTCAAGTAAGCATTTTCAAAGGCTGCTCATTGCCATAGGTGACTTCACAAAAAAAAATCATGCATGAAAAGGAAACACTTTTTCATTTTCTTTAGTGTACTAAACAAAAAGTCTGGGGCCGGGCGCGGTGGCTCACGCCTTTAATCCCAGCACTTTGGGAGGCCGAGGCAGGCAGATCATGAGGTCAGGAGATCAGACCATCCTGGCTAACACGGTAAAACCCCGTCTCTACTAAAAATATAAAAAATTAGCCAGGCGAGGTGGCGGGCGCCTGTAAGTCCCAGCTACTCGGAAGGCTGAGGCAGGAGAATGGCCGGAACCCGGGAGGCGGAGCTTGCAGTGAGCCGAGATTGCGCCACTGCGCTCCAGCCTGGGCAACAGAGCGAGACTTCGCCTCAAAAAAAAAAAAAAAAAAAAAAAGTCCATTTTGTATATGGACATTTAAAAAACGTCATTGATACTAGTGAATAGGTCCCTTTAATCCCGAGCAGAGGTGTTGAAGCTAAGGATGGAGGAGAAGGGTTTCTAAAATAATGCGTCCCCTGCTCTGACCCTGAGCAAAAGGGCAGCTTTGGACTTACTTGAATCCCTTTGGAGTTAGGATGCACTTTGAGTCATGCTGGCAGGGGTTCAGGTCCTGGGCACAGAAGTCCAGCTTCTCCTCACACAACTCACCTGCAACATGGAAAACAGTGTTAGCTCACAGAAAAAGGTCAACAGGCTTCCTGCCAGCAGACTGTGTCACTGTCATGGGTCTTAGAGGTTAGGGCAGCTTGTGATTTAAAACAAAACAAAGCAAAAAACCCAAAACAAAAGCCACAAGGCATGGAACCAGATGGTCCATTATCCCGTTCTGGGTCTGCTGCTAAGTAGTGTTGTGGTTTTGGACAACAGGACTATTGCGATCTGTGACTAACATAAGCCCCTTCAGAATATACTATGGGAATCAGGAAAAGGAAATCTGAATGCTTTTCATTCCTGTTGTTTATTTTGGATTTTTTTCTTGATATATAGCATAGATACAAAGGATAAATACATTGCTAATGTTATTCACAAACTGAACCCACTCAGGTCACCAGTACCCACATCCAGAAACACACCATGTACCACACCCTAGAAACACACCATGTACCACACCCTAGAAACACACCATGTACCACACCCTAGAAACACACCATGTACCAACACCCTAGAAACACACCATGTACCAACACCCTAGAAACACACCATGTACCACACCCTAGAAACACACCATGTACCAACACCCTAGAAACACACCATGTACCAACACCCTAGAAACACACCATGTACCAACACCCTAGAAACACACCATGTACCACACCCTAGAAACACACCATGTACCACACCCTAGAAACACACCATGTACCAACACCCTAGAAACACACCATGTACCAACACCCTAGAAACACACCATGTACCAACACCCTAGAAACACACCATGTACCACACCCTAGAAGCCTTCCCCCGGGTCCCTGCAAAGAGGATCACTATCATGACAAGACCATAGGCTAGCTGTGACTGTTTTTGAGCTTGACATAAATGAAATCATTCCATATGTACCCTTTTATGCCTGGCTTATTCCACAGTTTTATGTTTGAAAAAAATATTCTCAAATCTTCATAGTCTCTGGTTTTAAAAGTCTCAAAGAAAAACACTTTGTTTTCTTCTTATGAATCATTGCCACAGCTCAACAGAATGCTTCTTAGAGTCACATCCTCTGACACAAAAAGAAAAAAATAAAAGGAGACTCAATCCAGAGAGAGAGAACATATATTTTTTCCATGAAAGTCACCTAACTCGGCCGGGCACAGTGGCTCAAGCCTGTAATCCCAGTACTTTGGGAGGCCGAGATGGGCGGATCACGAGGTCAGGAGATCGAGACCATCCTGGCTAACACGGTGAAACCCCGTCTCTACTAAAAAAAAATACAAAAAACTAGCCGGGCGAGGTTGGTGGGCGCCTGTAGTCCCAGCTACTCGGGAGGCTGAGGCAGGAGAATGGCGTGAACCCGGGAGGTGGAGCTTGCAGTGAGCTGAGATCTGGCCACTGCACTCCAGCCTGGGCGACAGAGCCAGACTCCGTCTCAAAAAAAAAAAAAAAAAAAAAAAAAAAGAAAGTTACCTAACTCATGAAATAGAACTTCTATCAACAAATGAGAGCTGAAGGCATAACCACGCAGATTCTAGGTATTCTTTGTTGAATCACATGACTGATAATTTCTTTAGAAAATTTCTTCTGATACAAATAACATGGTTATTATTTCAGATACATTAGACCAAATGTAATTTTCATTTAAAAGACTTTCCCAATTGCTGTGAAAGTATTAAGGTGACTGGAAAGGTATTCAAATACATAATATATATTAACTTATATAATACATTTTAAGTTATTTTTACCTTTTCTACTTCTACTTTCAAATTGTTTTCTATGAAATAAATAGACAAATAAAGTGACACATCTATAGGCAGCTGTTCATTTCCAGGAAACTACTAAAACTGTCATTTGTAACAGCATCGGTAAAAATTTCAGGAGTGTGAACCTTGTAACAGCACCGCTTTGTTACAAGATGATCCTTTTAAAGTAATACTCAGCTAGTTGGCAGAAATCATTGCTTGACAACTAAATGTGGCATATTATTTAGACTTCAAGGGTCTTTTCCCAGGATGCAAATTAATAAATGTATTCATCTAGTTATTACATCAATCTGGTGTAGGATATTAGTTTTTATCTGTCTCTTAAAAAGAACTAATTGCACGGAAAGTCTCATATATTGCTTCTATAAGTTTTCAGGGATCTGAAAGATTTTTAGCAACATATGCATGATGAATGATTTTTAAACACATTTATTTAAAGGCTTGCGATTTCAGTTAGTATTACTCTAAGTTGGATACCTTGATGAAATGCATTCATCATATTTTATCAGCCTACTATGATGAAATCACTTACAGTTTCTAACCAAATCTATCTGATGGAGATATACGCTATTTATAGTAGTATCTATCCAAGATAAAAACTGATGGTAAAGAAGGACCATTTGAGATACATAATAAATGCCATTTTATGTACTTTTCACTTTATGCCTAAATAAGACATTGTTTCAAAATTATAATAAAGGGACATGTTTTATTCCTTATTTACTCTGACACAATCCAACCCAATCCATCCAATCTAAGTCACAGTCCATAAGGATTTACTACATGATGTTGTGCTAGAGGCCGGGGCTACAAGGATGAATGTAATGGGCTCTGCTCCTAATCAGTTCTCAATCTACCAGCAGAGAAAGTCTTGAGCTAGGGACAGAACAGAGAAAATGAATTTCATCTCTAAAAAAATAAAACTGAGAGTTGACCCTTGTCTACAAGGAAGACTCCATAGACTTGATAATGGAAAGAAGTGAACAAGGACAAAGTTCCAAGAAACTGTTAGCTAACCAGATTGTTAAATCTCTAATCAACAGCTTTAGACTAAGCATGCCAACTTGAACATAAAAACCACACCAATGTCAAGTATTCTTTATCTCTATAAGAGTCACAAAATAGCAATAATCATTATTGAGATTGTATACGATACTTCTTTGTGATCATTACATAGCTATACACCTGACTTTAGTAAGATAAGTTGATGACTTCAAAAATGATTTGATTTTTGGCCAGATGCAGTGGCTCAAGCCTGTAATCCCAGCACTTAGGAGGCTGAGGCAAGTGGATTGCCTGAGATCAGAAGTTCGAGACCAGCCTGGCCAACATAGTGAAACCCCGTCTCTACTAAAAATACAAAAATTAGCTAGGTGTGGTGGTGGGCGCCGGTAATCCCAGCTACTAGGGAGGCTGAGGCAGGAGAATCGTTTTAACCTGGGAGATGGAGGTTGCAGTGAGCCAAGATTGCGCCATTGCACTCCAGCCTAGGCAACAAGAGCAATCAAAAAAAAAAAAAAAAAAAAGGTTTGATTTTCTTTATTATCACCAAAACTTATAATGCTAACAAATATTACAAAAACATTTTCTGCATCCAATTACTGCCTAACTTGCTTTAAAAACCAATCTTCCACCCTGCATTCATGTCACCTGGGTCTGTTTACTATTTCCTGAATTTATTTTAACTCCATGCCTGGGTTAATGGTTTCTCCTTTTGCTTTAATAACATCCTTTCACAATTCTGTTGTCACTTTTCTCATCCATTATATGTCCCCTTCTCTACAGAATCATGCCAGATCTTTTCAACCATTTCTTCTCTATCTTTAATTTTATATCGTGTTTGACTGTGCCTGTCTTATGGCATATACATGGTATACCTTTGTTTATGTACTTAATGAGCATTTATATCGTGCTTACTACTGTATGCCAGACATTTTTAAACATTGTATAAATATGCAGTCACTTAATATTCATTACAAGCATATAAGGTAAGGTTTTAGGGTTGTACTGTTATATGTGCATTTCATATTACTGGTGTTTATCTGATTCTTTTTCCTTGACTGTAAAATCACTAAGAGTAGAACTCTTGCCACATTTGCTTTTGTTTTTTTCCACAGTGTGGTATGCTGACATACTCAAATAATAGTTATTAAAAGGAAGAATCATGCTTTAAGGCAAGAGCTCTGTTTTGTTGACCTGTAATCAACTCGGGTTTCATTCTAGCCTTTAGAGGTTAGTGTAATTTTTTGCTTAATTACTCACTCGTGATTAGTAATAACATAGCTTATGCTATTCTCTTTAAACATTACTGTGAATTTTCCCTGACTAAATATTAACATGAATGTATTCATTGGACTGTTTCTTTAATTTTCCTTAATTATATTGGATTCTGCTATACTTGAGGGAAGGACAGCTTTCAAAAGAGTGCAACAGTGGTGAGATTCAGGAGCTCAATATAAGAAGGGAAACTTAGCAAGCTCCTTAGACAAATACTGGACTGCATATCTCCTTCTCAACCAGTAAGAGGAAATTGGACAGCTAAAAGCTGCACTGGTTTTCCAGGAAGAATAGAGATAAAATGACTAACACTAGTCAGCTAATGTATTTTTAGTTACCAATATTGAAAACTTCTCCCAAAACTCATAGTATTGTGAGGACATGAAGCCATTTTACCTGGTTTTATTTTACTATAAGTTTAGTCAGAGCTAGTACTGAGTTAGTGGAAAAATAATTAAAAAAGTAGGGCAATTGAGTTTGCTTTTGTGATGGCTCAGGGCCTGAGATAGCATTGTCAATGGCTACCTCCCTTCCAGAGATGATAAAGTGTGAGGTGACAGAAAGGAAAACTGGAAATATTCTTGATTCGACTATACAGAGTTAGTGTTGTAATTGATTACCCCATAAGCAGGTCTTAATATGTTTAAACTGACATCAAGAAAGATAAATGAATCCATTGGAGTGGTTTGGGGCAATGTGGTTGAATATAGGTTAAATGTTGGTGGCCATGAGCCTCTCAAGAGATAGGAGTCTAGGCAAGCCTTGACTCCATGATCTGGCTTCAACCCATTCCTCTAAATCCCAGGAAATCCTATTTCTTTATTTTCAGCCATGGACCCTTAAAACTTCCCAATAGAGTGGAACACAATCATTGCCTGGCATTTGTGATTTCACTTTTGATCAGATGAACAAATTAATTTCCCTTACGATTCTAGTCTTCATTTCTTGTTGGTAAGAGGTGAAAACATTCTGAGTGTATGTATATATATTGGTTGTGTATGTTTTGGAGAGAAAACAAAGAGTGGTCAATCAGGGGGTCCATGGTTACCTCTTCAGGATAAGAGAGGTTAGTAAATGATCTACTATAACTAGTAATAAGTATTGCTGGTAACCAATATCTGCAAATGCCAGAACTTTCTTAAGAAAAAGTGCCACATGTTGTAAATAGAGGAATTTTTTTGATACAGAGGTTTTTTCTTGGAGATGGAGCCTTGCTCTGACACTGAGGCTGGAGTGCAGTGGTGTGATCTTGGCTCACTGTAACCTCCGTCTCCCAGGCTAAAGCGATTCTCCTGCCTCAGCCTCCTGAGTAGTTGGAATTACAGGCACATGCTACCATGCCCAGCTAATTTTTGTATTTTAAGTAGAGACGGGGTTTCACCATGTTTGGCAGGCTGGTCTCGGACTCCTGACCTCAAGTGATCATCCCACCTTGGCCTCCCAAAGGGCTGGGATGACAGGTATAGAGTTTTGTCTGTTTCTTAGATCACCTCTTCCTGATTTTGCCTGTCAGTTATACATGGGACACAGCGGGACAAGAAATGACCAAGTTCTACAGCAACACTATTACAACTTGTGAAAGAGCATGTCAAAAGTGATACCCACTCTTGTAAATGGGAATGATTTTTCAGACTCACTCTTGAAGAGGAGGTAAGATCCTACTTACTGAACATCTGTGAATGTATTTCTTCTGAAAAATTTCATGGAGTGGTAATGTATCCATTCACCCTGGCTTCCACGACTCCTGGTTTACACCTGTTGTCCCAAGGTAATTGTCAATAGTGTGCCTGGGCACTCACATAATTACCCTGATTTGGATGAGAAATGTTATGGGTCACCTTCTAGGTGGAAGAGTAAAAGCTGGATCATCAGAATTGATAATACTCTCCAGTGAAGAGTGAATCAGCATAAAGAGATCTCAGGGAGTAACTGTCCTTATTGGGGAAAATGACATTTGGGTAGTTGTATTACTGTCTGGGATGGCCTACAATTATATGCAATATGTGGGAGTTGACTGGTTGCAGAACTATTTTATTGTTCTCGGCCTCAGTTCTTCATCTGTAAACTGAGGCTCTGGAATTAAAGATGGGTAAGGTCAACTGTGGCTCTGAAAAAATTCCTTTTTTTAAATAGAAAGGAAAATGCTTCTGAAGATATGGATAATGCAGACAGCAAGTTACCAGAGGGAGTATCACGCTTAGCTGTACAAAACAACATTATTGCATTCAGCGGTAAAAATAAAGTGCCAGCATGTGTTCAGAGCCCCCTGTGGTACCAATATTGTGAGTATTATTGCATTGAGGAGGAAACCTCAATGCACATTGATGGTTTTTATGAGAAATAATACCTGGAGCTTGGCCTTACCTTCTGCTTCATTTTAGATCTATGAACCTAAGGGTTTTTTTTTTTTTTCCTTTTCTTTTTTTTTTTTTTTTTAAGACAGAGTCTCATTTTGTCACTCAGGCTGGAGTGCAGTGGCACAATCTTGGCTCACTGCAACCTCCGCCTTCTGGGTTCAAGTGATTCTCCTGTCTCAGCCTCCCCAGCTAGGACTACAGGCACACAACACCATGCCCAGCTAAATTTTGTACTTTTAGTAGAGATGGGGTTTCACCATGTTGGCCAGGATGGTGTCATCTCTTGAGCTCGTGATCCACCCACCTCGGCCTCCCAAACTCTTGGGATTACAGGTGTGAGGCACTGTGCCCGGCCTGAACCTGTTTTTAATGCTTGTTCCTTGTTCAACACAAAGGGGCCCTTCCTATTACCTTCATTTTTACTTCCTTCCTAGTATCTTAAGTTATCTTTTCGTTTACATTTGTTACCATACTTACTGAAATAGTTTTAGAACTATTCTACAACGTTCTTCCCTGATACTTATAGAATGATCTGCCTATAGCTTTTTCCAATAATTAAAACAGCAGATCAGATTTTTAACATCACCATATATGTTGAGTCCCAACTATGTATGGGGACCTGTATCAATGCTAGAAGTATAATGGTAAACAACAAACTACTCCTATTTCCATGGAGTTTATGTATGAGAGGAGGGGGAGAAAGATATTAGTTCAGTAATTTCCCAAGTACAATAGTCCCCCTTTATCAGCAGCTTTGTTTTCTGTGGCTTCAGTTCCCCACTGTTAACAGTGGCCAAAAGGTATTAAATGGAAAATCCCGGAAATAAACAATTCGCAAGTCTTGCACTGCATGCCATTCTGAGTAGCTTGGTGAAATCTTGTTCCATTCTGCTCCATCACACCCGGCACATAAATCATCTCTAGTCAGGGTATCTGGCTGGAGAAGCCTCCTGCCCATCGGTCACTTATGAGCCATCTCAGTTATCAAATCTACTGTTGTGGTATCACAGCCTCCTGTTCAAGGAAACCTTATTTTACTTAATAATGGCCCCAAAGTGCAAGAGTAGTGATGTCGGTAATTTGGACAAGCCCAAGAGAAACTGTCAAGTGCTTCCTTTAAGTGAAAAGGTGAAAGTTCTTAACTTAATAAGGAAAAAGAAAAACTGTAAGCTGAAGTTGCTAAGATCTACAGTAAAAATGAATCTCCTATCTCTGCAAAGTTGTGAACAAGGAAAAAAGAAATTCAAACTAGTTTTGCTGTCATACCTCAAAGTGGAAAAGTTGCAGCCACCATGCATGCTAAGGGCTTACTTGGGATGAAAAAGGATTCAGTGTGTGGGTTGAAAGACATGAACAGAAACATGTGCTGATTGATAGCAACTGGCTTCAGTACTATTTGCGGTTTCAGGCATCTACTGAGGGTCTTGGAATGTATCACCTGCAGATAACGAGGGGACTATTATATGTATAAAATTGTCTCTGTGCTGAATGCTAAGCAGGAAGATTTTATGGGGCTCTAGAAAGGGACTGTTTCCTCTGAAGAAGGACAGGAAAGGTTCTTCTGAAGAGGTGAGACTCAGAGGCAAAGGTGATGTGGAGAATGAAGAGTCTGACAGAGGCTTCTGCAGGAGGCAGCATGAAGAACAGGAGCCCTGAGAGATGGGAGTAAGCCTGGGAAAACACGGTGCCAGAGGAGCCTCAGAGGCTGGCTGGGTCACAGGGTTGAAGGTCTTCATTCTATGAATAATGGGCTGCCACTGAAAGGTTTTCAGTAGGGGCATGGTCAGATGACATGTGCACTTTGAAAAGAGCACTCTGGCTGGGTGCGGTGGCTCACGCCTGTAATCCCAGTACTTTGGGAGGCAGAGGCGAGCGGATCACCCGAAGTCAGGCGTTTGAGACCAGTCCGGCCAACATGGTGAAACCCTGTCTCTACTAAAAATACAAACATTAGCCAGGTGTGGTGGTGGGTGCCTGTAGTCCCAGCTATTCGGGAGGCTGAGACAGGAGAATCACTTGAACCTGGGAGGCGGAGGTTGCAGTGAGCAGAGATCGCGACACTGCACTACTCTAGCCTGGGCAACAAAGAGCAAAAGAGAGACTCTGCCAAAAAAAAAAAAAGGAAGGAAGGAAGGAAAAGAAAGAAAAGAAAGAAAAGAAAGAAAGAAAGAAAGAAAGAAAGAAAGAAAGAAAGAAAGAAAGAAAGAAAGAAAGAGCACTTTGTCTCCATTGGAGGATGGCAGATTGCATAAGTGGGGATATACATGAGAGGTGACTGCTTATGCAGGGTAGGGGTGGGGTGGAGGTATACATGGCCCAAAGCAGTGTTTACGAAGCAAAACAGATGGGACTTTTTGATGGACTGGATAAGCATGGGGGAAAGAGAGAGAGGGAGTTGTCTAGGATGTCTATGATTCAGGTATGTATATTGGGAATTACCTTTTGGTGACATGGAGAACAGTGGAGGAAGAACAGGTTTTCTGGTGCAAACACAGAGTTTAAAATACAGTGAAGTGGTGTTGAGGATTCAATTGTGCCCCTCAAAACAAAACAAACAACAAAAAACTGGTATCTTTGAGACCTCTGGTACCTCAGACTGTGACCTTATTTTGAGATAGAGTTTTCACTGAGGAGAGCAGGTTAAAGTCATTAGGGTAGGCCCTAATCCAATATGGCTGGTGTTATCAAAAAGGGAAACCTGGATACCAGGAAAGATAGGCATAGAGTAAGATGATATGAAAAACAGGGAGACGCCAACTAGACAGCCCTGGAGAGATATTTCCCTCACAATCCTCTGCAGGAATCAACACCATGGACACCTTGATTCCAGACCTCTAGCCTCCAGAACTGTAAGACAATAAAAGTCTGTTGTTTAAGCCTCCAGTTTGCAGTAATTTGTTATGGCAGCCCTAGCAAAACAATACAGGTAGTAAATTCCAAATCACTGGAAGTTTATGGTGGGGAATAAAACTTTCAACTTATGCCACTATTTCTTCCTTTTTTTTTCTTTCATTTTTATGTCTCTTTCCTCTCATTTTATTTCATGTAGCTGTCCTCTCCTTTGTCTCAAGTTTTCTTTTTAGTACTATGAGCTTCTCCTATAGTCAGTCTGTAATAAGTGGTGCACAAAGGAGAGGGAATGGCCCATGACAAGGCTCCCTGTGCTTCAGGAGAGTCAAGACGTAAGTGGAGCACAGTAGTGTAGA
This sequence comes from Rhinopithecus bieti, assembly GCF_001698545.2. Lineage (NCBI taxonomy): Eukaryota > Metazoa > Chordata > Mammalia > Primates > Cercopithecidae > Rhinopithecus > Rhinopithecus bieti. The sequence continues at coordinate 5,312,781 of NW_016804139.1, forward strand.
TTAGCTCTACATGTGCTGCTGCGGCCAGAAGTCTCTCTGCAAAGCACTGTGAGTTGTGCTTGACTTGGACCAGTCATCACTTACTAACTCTGTTGGAGGGGAGCTGGTGTTAGCAGTTAGGGCTTGCAGGACAGGCTATCCAAACAATAACAACAATTCCTCTCTTCAAGGTCTTAGAGATGGCAAAGGCAAGAGAATCATAGACTACTTTGTCTTGCAGAAGAGAAAGTGAGTCGAATGCCTGTGCCATCCGTTTTTATGGTAAGTTTGCAAATGTGCTTGAACTTTGAATGACAGCTGCAATTATTAACTACTTGTGTGTGTGTATATCTATATGTATGTGTATATATATATATGTTCATATGATATATATGAACCCAGGAGGTGGAGGAGATATCATATATGATATATATTATATTTGAGATATATATTATATATTATAATATATATTATATATATATCATATATATATATATTAGCTGGGCATGGTGGTGGGCATCCATAATCCCAGCTGCTCGGGAGGCTGAGGCAGGAGAATTGCTTCAATCCGGGTTGTGGGGAGGGTGTGGAGGTTGTAGTGAGCCGAGCTCATGCCACTTCACTCCAGCCTGGGCAAAGGAGTGGAACTCGTCTCAAAAAATATATATATATACATAATGTCAAAACATCAAGCTCATCATAAGTGGAGGATATTTGAGTTGATTTACATTTCCTGCACATCCTGTCAGATTTCTTAAATGTACTTTTTCTTTAAAATATACTGCTTTAACTCATTAAGCATTGTTGAAATTTCTTAACTATAGTAACTTTTTGACGAATGAATAATGAAGATAGTGTATGGTCCATGAGAGTTAACATTAAATGTTTCCTGAAATGAATAAGAATAGTTTAAAAATAAATTTACTTACAATAGAATTAGTTTACACGTACTCTCTCAGAGTCAGGTTTTTTATTTCACCAACAAAAGCTGCTTTAGTGTAATTTTCATTATACATCTTGGGAGACATTTTTTGTGCTAGATCTAGCAAATGATTGAAGGATGAGTATGACAAAGCTTTACCCTGGAGAAGCTACTATATGGAGAATTTAGAGAAATAAGACTAACATCTAATTTTCTACTGTCCGTTAAGTTCCCTTAATGATTGACATACGGGTAGCATCCCGGCCTAGAAACTGGGCTAAATAAAATGATTTTCAATTATTATTAAAAACTATATTATACAGTTCTGAAATACATTATTACCCCTGAAGAGATTTGTTCTCTTTGCTAAATAAGCCATGTTAATTACAGAGAGGAAAGTTTTGAAGAATTGTGGGCTGGGCTATTTTTTCTTTTCCCAGACGGAGTCTTGGTCTGTTGCCCAGACTAAAAGTGCAGTGGTGCAATCTCAGCTCACTGTAACCTCTGCCTCCTGGGTTCCAGTAATTCTCCTGCCTCAGCCTCCTGAGTAGCTGGGATTACAGGTGCACACCACCATTCCCAGCTGATTTTTTTTTTTTTTTGTTATTTTTAGTAGAGATGAGATTTCACCACCTTGGCCAGGCTGGTCTCGAACTCCTGACCTCGTGATCCGCCTGCCTTGGCCTCCCAAAGTGCCAGGGTTATAGGTGTGAGCCACTGTGCCCGGCCTTGACTGGACTATTAATTGCTTTCTACCTACCAAGAAATCTGGGCAATGGGATGTCTCATCTAGGCCTATGTAGTCCTCAAAGCCTGCTTATCAAAAAGGTGGAAGCCTGCTTATCAAAAAGGTGGATCATTTTGTCCCCAGATTAAGATTTCTGAAATTTTCCAACTCAAATCACTGTTAAAATATTAATTTGTTAAAATATTAATTTGTTTTACACTAAATGGATGTTGAGTATCTCTATTTAATTTTCCCCAAAGTTAGCTTTTTAAATCCAAGCTGGGCATGTCTACAACAAAATAATTTTAGATAGCAGTACATGGTGTTGCTGGCACACATCACTCTTGCTACTGTTGCTACCTTCTGCTAATGTAACTAGATTAGCTGCTTCTCTCTTTGATATAGATAAAAATCTGAGTCCATTCTGGATATAAGAGATGTACAAAAGAGGTGGCGAGGGTACTGGAGCTGATATTGCAGCCCATTTGTATTCCTATTGTAACTTGTAACAAACTTCTTTTTTAGAAGAAATAATTATTAATATTGATAATAATGAGGGAGAAATTTAGGATGGCAATCTGGATAACTGGACCAGAATTCTAGTGTTGAATGTAATCAGTCAAACTCAAGAAAGATTTGAACAAATGTACTAATTTTATTCTCTTTGAATTAACTCAGCAAGGGAAGATATCAAAATAAGCAACCTAATAGATAAAAAATACGATTTAATTTCTTAAAAGTACACGACTTGAGGGCATGGGATACCTTTATATTTATATTTTTGTATCTCTCCATTCCCATTGCATTCACTAGTAAATTGTCTGGCACAAACTAGGTGCTGGATAAAAAAATAGGAAAGATAGCACTTATTTGATTGCTTCTGGCTGGCAAATGCTTTTTAAATGTTAATGAAGACCCAGATCACATAAAGAACAATGTAAGGAAGCAAAGAGAGAATTAAAAACTGGTAGCAGATTTGTGTTCTGAGATGCTAGCCCAAGGTGTGCCCTTGCAGGCTGGATGAGATGGGTAATCTGTTCACTTCCAGATATCCCTACTGTATTTTTATGCCTAACAGTTACCATTCCAATAAAGGATGGAGACTCTGAGCTCCATTATCAAGAAATTGCACTTGTCAGCACTTAAGTGGCACGTTTGAGGAAGGTTAAGATGAATGGACCTGAATGTTTATCATTACCAAATTTTGTAAATTCGATCCAATTCTGATTTTAAAAAGTATACATTTCCCATTTGTTCTTTATGGAAACAGAAACATTCTCTCTCCTCCTACAGACCATGTAGTATGGCAGAGAGACTGATGATCTATAGCACAGGATGGATATAGCTGATGAGACTATGGGAGTCATCTCAGGGCAGCTTCATTAAGCTGGACCTGAAAGAAAAGTATATATGTTTTCTCCTCTTTTGCTAAACCAGGCCAGCCCTATTTGTTACATTCTCAAGGTTATAATCCCAGGCACCACAGCACAATAACACAGGCAGATGCCCAGTAAGACGCATTAGCCATTAACAGATATGCTCTTTGTGTGCAATAGGTGTAAAATGGGACACGTACATCATCGGAGCACTGCCATAGAGAAACCTCGTGAGATAAAAGTTTATCAGAATTCAGAATAGGAAGGTTCAAGAAAATATGCTATAAACATAGGTATTTAGACGTTTCAAAGAAGGGAAATCAGTTTTCGGTTCCTATTTTCGTTTTCTAAGTGGTATGAAATGAGTTGCTTGAGTCTGTCAGAGAGCTTGGTCAGTGTTCATATTCAGAAGGAGTGTTTTTCTTTACCTACAAACTAGTAAAGTAGCTATATTATATTATTAATGTTCTTGGGATATGAGAATTGATGGTTGTGTACTGAGAAATATTTGACCTGATCTGACTTTGCAGTAAAGAAGCAAAGCCAAAGAGTTTGCTCAGTAGATAAGGGTAACGTTTTATGGATTTCTGTATCACTTTCAATATTTAGCATGGTGTCTTGCATAAGATGTTTTCTCAATAAGCATCTGGCATATTTTTAAATAAAAAAAAAACAAAAAACAAAACCTTACCTCTCTAAATAAACAAACACAAAATGAAGTATTTTTCAGCACTTCCTTATTGGAACACTGAGGCTAAACAATATAGCCAATTCCAGCAACTACTGAAACTTTAGAAAATATTTAACTCAGTTTTCAAAATAAATCAATTCAAATGAGATTGAATAAGACTTGGTTAGACTAATTGTTGTTCTGGGCTCAATGGGCACTGCCTATTAACTAAAGAGCAAACGAGATCTTTAAAACTTTTTTTTTGAGATGAAAGTGCATTTAAGAAAGTTTTGAAACGTTGGAGGATGAATACAAACCACAAAATATCACTAGGCTGCCAAAGTATTCTCTCTAGCAAAAACAGACGGCAACTTACGTTTCCCTTATTTGAGGCTCACAAGTATGTCAACATCTATAGTGACCTTGATATAAAGACCTTACACATCGCGAAGCAGAATTAAAAACAGAAGTCACTGTTACTAAGAGATCACGAAAATCTAAAAATATACACAAAATCTACAAATCCAACTCAGCCAAATCCAAGAGCTCTTCAGCATTGTGTATTTCCTTATGTTTCAAAGTAGTGTATGGGGGCAAAGAGGACCAAAGACCTATCCCTAAATAAAATATTTCTATATGAAGTGAGTGTACAAAGTAAAATTTAAAACAATAATAACAAAGACAGACAATTCTAAACAATATGGGGAGAGAAATTTCCATTCTATACATAATGTACCTTATGTAATTTTCTTTATAAAAAATTAGAATAAAGAATTCCCATAAGAATTCTTCTGCCATGGGGAATGGCATCAAATATATCTGAACCATGTCACCGTAGTGATGATGGTTGGAATTAAATGATGCAAAATTTAAACCTGTCTTACAGGGCAGCCTTCAATATTTCTGGAGTATAGACATTTACCCATTCAAAGTGTTTTCTGATACATGGTTACATGTTATTCTCAAATGTCTATGTGAATGATATGACAGATATCATTGTTCATGTTTCACAGAAGAAAAATAAAAGACTGGGAGGTATCCTAGAGTTTATAAATATTCGTGCCGGGATGGGAAACCTGAACTTTTTCCCTTACCTACACAAACTAACCACCTGCCTTATGGGATAAAAGGTAGCCTAGTTCTCAGGAGAATTTATTCATTAATTGTACAGGCATTCATTAGGTGCTTTTTCCATGTCTAGATAAAATAGACGGCTTGGCTGCACTTGAATTTTGTGGGTACAGCTTTCCTTACATAAGGACAATTGTGCATAGCGAGCTGAAGAGACAGCAGGAGAGCAGAAGGAAAGCTTGTTTGGCATAAACCATGAATGAGAAATAAGCTATTGTGAGACAGAAAAGAAGCCGTGCCTGAAGAAGGCAGCAAGGCAGAAGGGACAGGCTCCAGCAGAGGCCCCCACCTCAAAGTGCATGCTTTGGGGCCAATGAGACATGGGTTTGCATCTGGGCCTCTACTTACAAGGTGCATATCCTTGAATAAGTGGTTTATCGTTGTTTCATAGAAGTTTTTGCCCACCTTTGTGTTGTTCACATAAACTACAGAGTTCTTTTAAATTAACAATGCATTGACTAATGACGTACATTCTTTTAAGAAAACTCCCCGGGTGCTAGAAAAAATGGAAATTCTATTTCCAATTAAGTTTTGAATTAAAAATATAGAGAATGATTTGACGGCTTTTAAAAGCAAATTCAGTCAGCAGCAAATTCTTGGAAAATAAAAGGGAGCTTTTATAAACATAAGCATGAAATTTAGTCAACACATGAAACCACATGGTGATTTAAAACACTTGTACTGCCAAGATTGTTTCTAAGAGTATACACAACAATTTAAGGACATATTCCTGTGGTGGAATAATTGCTATTATGTTTCTGAGATAGACTCAGCCATTAGACATCCCTGTCCCAGGCCATCAATTGCTTAGTACTTGTAAAGAGAAAAGATGCCATTTGACCCAGGAAGGTATTAGATGCGTTAATCCCCAGAGAATAGCACGTGTTATATTGTTACATTCTAAAATATGAAACCATTTTCTTTTCATGTTTTTCAACTTAACTCTGCACACTGTAAGACTAAGTCAGCAAACACAGTAAATCATCCAAGCAATGCAACAGAGGAAATGAAACCCATAGCAAGAGAAGACAGTAAGACCTGCCATATGAAAACCTCTTTCTTTCTTTTTTTTGTTTTTTGTTGAGAGCAAGTCTCACTTTGTTGCCCCAGGCTGGAGTGCAGTCGCATAATCTCGGCTCACTGCAACCTCTGCCTCCTAGGTTCAAGTGATTCTCCTGCCTCAGCCTCCTAAGTGGCTGGGACTACAAGTGTGTGCCACAAGGTCCTGCTCATTTTTGTATTTTTAGTAGAGACGGGGTTTCACCATGTTGCCCAGGCTGGTCTCAAACTCCTGGGCTCAAAGGATCCATCTGCCTTGGCCTCCCAAAATGCTGGGATTACAGGGGTGAGCCACCATGCCCAGTCTATAATAACTTATTTATCATCCTCATAATCCAACTCCAAATGCTTCAGATACAATTGGAACTATTAAGACAAGCACACATTGTGTTCCTTTTAGGACGTTGTGCCTGCATTTCGTACTTGAAGACTTTTGGTAAGCTGAATAATTAACAATCTAATGTAATTAGTTAAAACTCTGAGTCTTTAAGATAAAATGTCATAAATATTCCATGATGATTTCCCAGACACAGCTATCACTCTAATAATTCTACGACTTCCACGACTTATTTTTATGGGCCCTGATGTATTTGGGGAGCTGGGTGGATCATATTGATGTCAATGATTAAATATGGCTTTTTTATGCTTAAACATACTGCCTAGTAGTCTTGGCATCCTGTAAGTCAACTTCTTAGGCTTTATAATATTTATTTCCTAAAGTGTTTCAATAAATGTATACACCTTCAAATATTTTTCATGTTTCATGTTACTAAAGATATCTGCTTAAAGTTATGGGAACAGTCTTCTATCTGCAGCCTTATCTACAGTACTAAATAACCTATGTGTTTCATTCTAAAAGTAATACATGTTTGTGACATATTTAAAAAGTGGAACCATACAGACAAGTAGAAAATTTAAAAAATTTATATTAGTCCCTTATTCTAGCCACCCCTTCTTCCCACTCAAAAAGTTTCTATTCATTGTCTTCTAACAATAGATAAATTGCATATCAGAGGCCCATTTTATAGTGTTTGGCATAGTGAGGCATAGATTAAAGATCTGAATGACTGATTTGACATATTGTTTTCAGATTTTATAGTTTGTCAACATTCCTTTTTACCAGGTACACACAGTGAAATCTACGTAACTTTACTAGAAAGAGGGAGACTAAAATGAAAATCATAATAGACTTAAAAGGCAACTAACCTTTTTCCACCTCATTCAGATTAGCAGCTGGCAGCGACAAAGACAGAAGAGACAAAAGACTTTTTACATTGCAATACAACAGCAGAGCACAGGAAGCCAATGTGCAGCGTTCACAACAGAGAAGCAGGGGTGGGCGAGTGAGCTGAAGCAAGGCTTGGATTTCTTACCTACAGCCGGGCCACACGCACAAACATGGAGAAAATGAGGCAAAAGGTAAATGCCATCACAGGGAGCTAGAGGTCTGCCTCTAAACCAGGTGACAGAACAACCAGCAGCTTTACTGTTTAAGATGGACACCGAATGGCTTGTGTATGGGCATCAGAGATTCGGAAAACAAAGAGAAAATGGGTACACAATGGAAAATTTAAAGTGGTCTGAGTATTTTCCACAAAATGGGTTCTAAGGCTTTACATGCCCAATTTGCATGGAGATGTTCATTTTATGGAATTTAAGTAATCCCATTAAGTGAAAGGAGGGCTTAAAATGTGATCAACTGTGTCATACTTGTATGTGGTCCTGTAAGAATAAGAATTAATTAAGACACACAGTCTTGATATAGCAGATCCAGGGTTCTGACTGTTGGGAAATACACAAAGGCACATTTTTGAATTAAACAACTACGTTAACACTAGAGCCTAAAAAAAGGGTCCATTTTCTAAAAAAACAGGGGTGCCATATTTATAGTTTTATTTTATAGGTGTTAGGTTTATGTAATTTCAGGAATTCCTTGGACATTTAGCTCCAAGAAATGTCTTGTCTTTAGAAAGATGATCATGATTTTTAGAAAATAACCAAACAAAAAATCAAAACCAACAAAATCTCTCAAGCTACAATTAAAACCTTAGATTTAATTTTAAAATTGTTTGTTTTACAATTCCGAAGTCCTACTTTCTTAATTGTATAGGGATGTTAATTTAGATTCATAGTGAATTCAACTTTTCAAAGGTTAATCTTACCTAAAATATGCTAGTAATCGGCAGTCATGCATTACACAACTGGAAGCACAGATGATGAACTGGAGTATATGGAGAATGGTTTTGGTGACTAGGGTGGTGAAGTTACAGCAAGATTTAGATAACAGAAAAACAGTATTTGTCCTTACAGTTTATGCTGTCAATCCCTGGAGCAGGAAAGAGCAGAGAATTTTCTCCTCCAGCAAATCAGTAACTACTTACTGTGATATTTTGGTCACACAGGGCTTAAATAAAGTTTAATAAATTCCCCATAGGTGGCTCATTTTATTTTAAATATTTCTAGTCATGTTTTATAGTCTGTTCATCACAACTTCTCTGTCAGATTGCTCACAGATCTCTGAATTTGTTTCCATTGACATTATGTCTGTTCTGACTCTTGATATAGGTGTCAAATATAAAAACTGTCACCATAATAATTTACAAGCTTTTTTTTCTGTATGGCATTATTTGTTCCCATGAAACAGAGTTCACTTCTCATTGTATGCCTTTGGGATATAGAGTACAAAATTTTCAAAGGAAAAATGAACTTGTTACTAGTTCCCTGAGCATAGCAGTGCTTCTGCTCCCAGATCTCATGCTCATTAATCAGATTCCAAACTCAAATTTAAAACCATATAATCACATTATAAGAAAATTCCTCCTTAACTGCAGACTTGGATGAAGCAGGATAGAAAACTCTAGAGCTTCATTCCTACTTCCCATAATTAAAGGTCACTTATGTGTCAATGATTTCAAAATCTGCAGATGGTTGTTTGAAATTTTGTAAATGAGCTCATTTCACGTGTGCACAAAAATACTGCAATTAATAGATGAGTTATACATTTGCCCCACTTAGATATCTTCTCTCACGCCAAATTGTCAAACTCTTCATGGCCCACAAGACCCACTCCGAAGATAAAATGGTCGTATCTTCATGTTTGTATGCCATGTACTTTCTGTTTAGTATTTTTGTTGATCCTTTGCCCAAATTAAGGCAAACTGACATTTGCAATAGTTATAAGTAAAAAGACTAAAACAGTCCCAGTTCTTGTGGAGAGCCAAATGGCTCTTGACAGATACTCATGGCAAGTTCCCAGATGACAGCTTTTATAGATGTCACATTTTGGCTGAAGAATGGTTTGGCTAAGCTTTAGGTATTTATGATATGTTTCAAAGAAAGAGATCTGACATAGTTGGGGAAGTGAGGCTTCATAACACTTCTCCGTGGAAACTGCTCTGAACTGACCCTTAGAATAGGAGAAAACATGTGTTCAAGAGGAGCAGGTGTAGAGAGGGAGCTGGGGAAATGAAGGGTGAGCAGCTAAGACAAAGACTCAAAAGAAATGGGTAAGAATAAGGAATAGCGAATCAAAAGCCAAAGCAGGAGGACTCCTCCAAACCAACTCAAAAGAGGCCTCAACCACCTTCTAGAAATTTTATTATCAAAAAGACATGTAAGAACCTGACTGCAGTTGCTGCTCCACAGCCTAGGTTTTCATCAGGAACAGTTAATAGTAGTTAGTATAGAGGGTAGGGTATATACTACGTCTCATTAAGCTATACACTATTATTAGGTATATTATATATAATATTCCTGGTTCTGTGCTTAGGAAGGTATTGGTTAGGCAAAGTTTGCTTGAAATGCTTGGGTCCAATTTGTCTGGTGGAGGGAGAGTGGGTTGGTTTAAGGAGGCCTCCAAAATTAACTGGGGTCTTAAGCCCTTTCTATAATGATCAGGAAAATGATGGAAAAAGAGAATTATTCTATCCTAAGAAGGTACCAGGTAGCAGATTTTAGTGCAAACATTGGGCTTCTTGGACAAGTCTAAATCAGCCCATCCAATGAAGTTAAATTCTCAGGGTAGCTCAAAGGGCTCCAGAATTTGTGGTCACAGGCTAATGTCAAGTTTCTGAGGTGTGATAATATTGGTAATATTAGTGTCAAAGTCAAAGCTACGTAACATCTACATTCTTTCTAGATACTCTAGAAAGGTGCATGTAAAATATCAAATAATGCTAAAATTCTACCCACTAAGCAGACTAAAGTCTGTAGATATGTCCTATAAGACTTGGTAATACAGCATGTTCAAATTTCTGCTGGAAACTTAGTATGCTATTACTGCTTTACATGATATCAGGTGCTTTATTGGTGCCAAAAAAATAAAAATTAAAAAGAAGACCCTAGAGGCCGGGCGCGGTGGCTCACGCCTGTAATCCCAGCACTTTGAGAGGCCGAGGCAGGAGGATCACAAGGTCAGGAGATCGAGACCACGGTGAAACCCCGTCTCTACTAAAAATACAAAAAATTAGCCGGTCGCGGGCGGTGGGCGCCTGTAGTCCCAGCTACTCAGGAGGCTGAGGCAGGAGAATGGCGTGAATCCGGGAGGCGGAGCTTGCAGTGAGCCGAGATCGCGCCACTGCCCTCCAGCCAGCGGGACAGAGCGAAACTCCCTCTCAAAAAAAAAAAAAAAAAAAAAAAGTAAGACCCTAGAAAAGGCAGCCTTCAGAGTCACTCAAACAGATTTGGGTTGCCAAAACAGAGCCTCATTATTCTACCTAGTATTTTCCCATCAAGAAAGGTACCTAATAAAATTCAGTTTGGGTACTTCATAAAAGCTTCCATTTTAATCATTTTCCAAACAATCCCTGGGAAAATTTAATTATACAGATGTATGCTCATCTTTCATGTTGTGAGATGTTAACTCCAGTCACCTGCATTGTAATTTCATCCTTTGATTTTCTCACTAGGTATTAAATTATATGAAAATAGATATAATTAATGAAATGCACCCAGAAAATGAAAATAGCAACTTTGAGTAGAGTGACCAAAATTACTTCTCCATTTTTTTCTTACAAATAAAGTGTACAACATTCTTGTTTTTCCTTTGTCAATGTTAAGTGATTTATTAAAGGAAAAGGGGCATATCTATGAAGTTTCTAATTCAGAGCCACAAAAAAAAAAAAAAATCAATTCTGACAAAACAGACAAGTCATAAGCTTGATGTTGACTTCAGAGCAAATTGGTTTGAATAGGGAAGAAGTTTAGCAATTAATAGTCTAATGAGATGTGTCATCCAAATAAACAAAAGTGTTAGAAAAAAGGTGATAGTCTCATAAGACTATCCAAAGTGCTCAGTATCTTCCTGACTTTTAATTTGAGGGACATGGGTTACTAGCGGCACTCACTCACTAGCAAAGATGTAAGTATGAAGATGAATGATCTCAAATGCTCAATTATGTTTTGGCTATTAAATAAATGTCCTCTTTTCACACAGGTACTGGGGGTTGGTTTGCACAGGGAAAATGGTTTGCACAAAAATGCCATTTAATTGTGGGACTAAAAGCTTTAGGACAATAGCTTCTTTTATTACTGGATAGCATGGTTTTATAATAGATGCATGTGTTTGAACAGAGATTCCTGGGTCTTTTATTTGGTTAGCTGAAACTATCTTTAAGTCCTTATGTTATTTACATTACATCTGATTTTCAAGACACCTACCATTTATCAAATAATAAAATGATTTACTAAACATATATAACATAGTTCCAACGATGCTTTCAAACAGATATACTGATCGAAGGCAAAATATTTCCTGTTCTTTGTACCTGTATACTCAGGTGGGCAAAGGCATGTGTAGTTATTAATGCCATCGACACATGTAGAATTATTTTCACAGTCATTATCTTCACAATCATCAACGTTGACTTCACAGTTTTCTCCTTCAAATCCATCAGCACAAATACACCTGAATGCCAGAGGAAGAAAAGCAAAAAACATCTTTTGCCGCATTTTGAAGTCATGTGTTCTAAATATTGAGAAAAGCATAATTACACTAATCAACCATAGAGCTTTTAACTACCAGAAATTGATTTTTTAAAATGCTTTTAAATGACATGTTGTAAACATCAATGTAAGGTAATATCCACCCAAGCAGAAACCATCCAAAAAATAAAATTTATGCTGGTTGCAAGAAGGCAAACGGTTCCATGGTCTTAAAAGTCAATAAACTCACTGTATTTGCAGGTCTAAAACACAAGCAGCTTTATTCCACAGCCCTAGATATCTTAATCTTGAGTTGTGCTCTAATAAAATAATTCAGATTTCTTTGCTCATAAATGAAGAGGAACTAGCTCTGATTTTTAAAATTACAACATCTACTAACATACATATAATGTCCTTGATGTTTTGAAACAAAATGAATGATAAAATTTTATCTTCCTTGCAATTACAAAATGTGAATGTTCTCTTTGTCTTAATAAATACAATCCTTCCTCTGGCATAAAACAATCTTGAGTATGTATTGAATAATTTTTGAATAAGAGGCAACTTCATAACAGAATGCAGAAGTCTATTTCTTCTAAAAGTGAAATTCTAACAAGTTTTAGTAGTATATTAGCATTCTTATGTGATATTATTAGTGTCATTTAATAAAGAGCTCCAGTTCATAATTCATGAAGTACATCTGAAATAATTGTACCATATGATTTAAAAACTCCAGATTAAAATCATTCACAGCAAGTCTGTCTACTTATATTGTGTCTCAGAAATAAATCATTAATTTTCTGTTTCAATGGGACCTATATCTTATCATTACACACTCTGTTAAAGCAATAAGCAAAACAACAGATGAATATATGACTAGCAGTAGCGGACTAGTTGGCTATTAATTAGTATAATGGAGCCAATATTAATACTTTGTCTTGCCCTAATCTGACCTGATTAACCATAATGTGCATGTGTGTATGTCTGTAAATTAGTTTTGGTTTTGTAGCATCCTGAGCTGATAATACTGTAGTGTCTCCATTTAGTTTTTATATTGCAATGTCTTTGAGAGGGACCCATACATAGTACCCTTTCTCCGGCATTCTTTGAAAAATACTGCTCTTTGATTTGAAAAGGACAATGCATGTTGGCTTAGTGATCCTTGCTCCAATACTTCAGATACAGATGATCACAGACTAATGACCTACCAGAATCCATCTTCTTCTCCTTCTTTTAAGTGGCAAGTTCCTCCATGTTTACATGGGTTACTGATGCAGGCATGAATTGGAACATCACAGTCCTGCCCCTGAAGAAGAATGGGCAAGTAAAGTCAACTAAAGCAGTTCTCGGCACATAGAGAAGGCACAGTAGAATAATAAAGGCACACCAAGAAAAGGTATGTTCTCAAACTGTGACTCTTAAAGTGCTTTTACTTACCTTGAAACCATATGGACAGGTGCATCGGTAAAAGTCAACTGGATCACTATTACATGTGCCATCATTTTTACACGGATTTGATAGGCAGGGGTTACATTTAGCTAGAATATTGACATCCACAGGACCTGAAAATTAATTGAAATATATGACCAACTGATGCTCTTCCAGTTTACTTATAATTACTTGTATGCCTTAATGTAATGGTAAATTTTGTATAAAATTATTATTGGTCACATATCTATATGTGTCTCTCATCCATGACAAGTCAGAAATCAGCATCATCCTATGATGTTTAATAATGCAACAGGAGGCCTTCTCAACTGGATGTACTGTGAGCCTCTCTGAGGTCAGTGTGGGACTCTGAGTTGGTATCTGATGTTGATGGTGCCAGTGTCGCAGAGTCCCCTCATGGGCTGACTAGTTTATGTGGATGTGTTTCTTGGCCATTGTCTGTACTTTAACCTCCTCCTGCTTCACAGAAATGCCTATTGTCAGTCCCAGAGAAGACTACGTGTGTGGGTGTGGTGTGGGGTGAGCAAATTTTATAAATAAGTAGAAATTCATCACTTTAATTAAAAACACAACACAATGCATCTGCCCGGGTAACACTGACTCAGTAGTACGACTTTTGTATAGAAGATACAAAACAGTGCCTCTTTATGCATATAGAAATAAACCAAAAGTGTAAGCTCCATTGTAATCTCCCTCATTTCCTTTTGATTCGGTTTGTTGGTTCATTTGCACAATACGTGATGGGTGATGTTTCTGTATCTTCCTCTCCAAAAAGAAAACATCTTTGAAATGATCTTTACTTGCAATCTCATGTTTTGGAAGATATCTTTAAAAAATTTCAAGAGCCGTGCAAGGTCTTGATTAAATGCATATTTAGCCACAGCCATTTTCCTTTGTTCACACATACTTACTGGACAAATGACTAACAATGTGGAATTGTACCATCCTCAATAAAAGTATCTTCCACCTATGCTACTCTGTGCAGTGTGTGTGAGAGTTCACCACAATGCCTTTTGGCAAATGTGTCTGACAAGGACACTGATATCTTTATATGTAAAACACCTACATTTCTTACTGTAAACATTAATTATATTTCACTCTGTAGTATAATCTCTCTGTAGTTTTTTATCTTCACTGGAACAAGCAGCAATAATTCTAATTGCACGTTTTATCACATGCAATTTCTAGCAAAGTTATCTGGATAATTGCATAGCAGCTCTGCACCCCCCACCATTACTGCTCTAACCTTCTAAGGTACCTTCACCAAAAAGCTATACAACTTCTACTCACATAACCTACCTGCATCAAGTTATTCTACAGATTAGAACCCACGTTTGAGTTGTTGATCTACTGAAAGAAACTCACGTATATAAGACAACATGAATAAATATGGTGGCCACAGAGATTCATTGTGTCTCTTCATATTCTTTACTCTGGGAAATACTAGTACATATTCAAGTAATGGTATTGAATTAAAATTCATGAAAATGATAGTGCCCTGTAGTGTTTAGTTTTTCTATCAATTAAAAAATGCCTGAAATGTATTGAAATTCTGGTTTTATTTTACCGTTAGGAGAAAGTTGACTGCTCCTAGGATGACCGTATTAAAGGAAAGAGGCGGAGCTTACTTCTTCTAGTGACCCCTCAGTCACTAGGAGAGACTGTGCCAGTGCTAATGTCCCCTACATTTTGTCTTGGTAACTAGAATAACTAAAGGAGTCTCTATATCAATTTACAGCTGGGAAACTGCTGGCATTAATTCTGAAGTAAAGTGAGCTCCACAGAAATTTAATTTCTCTCCACCCTGCCCAATTTATTTATCAATTAAGGGCAAAAAACTCAGCTGTTCAGCACACTGCAGAAATGAATGGTGACAGCGAAAGCAGTTTGTTAAATTAGCATAATACCTAACGACAAATGGTTTTGAGCTTGCTAAAGTTATATATGCGTCAGCAAGAGGAAAGAAAATAGCTCATTGCTAGTGGATCCCTTAACCAGTTTACAGGAAAGAACGTAACTCAGAACAAAGGCGTAGGATGAAACGGTGAAGAAATGTATGCCAGCAAAACAGCAAGTCAGCAAATGCAACCACTCTAAGCATTTATCTGGCCACATCCCAAGGTCTTGAGAAAAAATGTCTTTTGGCTTGTTACTGTGCTTTCAACCTTGTAAGGCTATGGCTTAAATAAAAGGAGTTGAGGGTTGGCAGTTTGTAAGTTCATCCTGCGGAATGTGATATGTTCCAAAAATGATGTCTGAGTAATTAGATGAGAAATTAAGAGATTATCTTAGGGAAGAAAATGGAATACATTCTGAAGAATTTAATCGAGTATACTGGCAGCATCACTGCCTGGCTGAAACAGTCCGTGTCCATTTTACCACATAGTGGGGATTTATTTAATAAATGTCCACTGGACCATATCTGATTAATAATCACTACCTAATTTATTTGCATTTTATTCAAGACCAAATTTGGTTTTCCATAGAGATAATTATGCTGAATTATTTTATATCTGGAATTTGTTATGGGAGATTGTTGCCCCTCATATATGTTCAGTTTAGCTAAAAAAAAAAAAAAAAAAAAATCAAGATAACAAGCATTCTCATACACCCAGGACTCTTTGAACAATTTCTTAAACTTGCTGAACTGATTGTGGCACAGGGTTTGGGAATAATTGAGTTCTAATTTCTTCAGGTTGGTAAAGTTCATGACTATCAACTTTACCAATGGTAAAGTTAGCTATCATTCTATTTACTTCTCGTTTTTCATATCTTTTTAAACCCAGTTATTCAACGATCATTTCTTATTTCTAGTACTTGAGTTTGAGTAAAAGATGTTTGTAAGTCAAACAAAGTCCACATAGCAGCATCCTCTGACATCTCTAAGGGTCTAAAAATGATATACTTTCTTTTCCTATTTTATGTAGCTTGTAATTCTCCTTAACCAAAAATCCTTTTCGGAATGTGATTTTTACATCTACCTGGTTTATCTAAATCCGCTTGTTTCTATAGACTAATCTCTGGAAATGATATTCCTTGCATCTGGCTCTCCTCCCATTCATCTTCCTGTCCATATTTTGCCCTTCTAAGTCCATCTTCTGTCCTCTATTTGCATCCAACTTGTGATTCATTTTCTGTCCACTACACTTTCTCAGAGCTCCTCTCCTGTAATCTTCTTATTCAAGGAGAATGACAACTTTAATCTGTTTATACAATAAGGAGATGATATCAGAGCTAAAGAGAGATGCCAAATAAAGTCATCATAAAATGGGGGAAGAGTTAAGTACAGCTGTCCATGAGCAAACCAACATTTGGCAGAATTTTGCACACTTGATTAGTCCTAGGTGAAACAAAGATGTCCATAATATGTAGCAATCTTGGGCACAGAATCTGTGTCAAGCAGGGAATCTAGTGAGATCAAGGACAACATTACGGCAAGTACTGACACTCTTTCTTAGACTTCCAGAGAGCTGGAGTAGGTACAAGGAACAAAAAGTGTTTTATTTAAAAGGAGAAACGCAGTCATTTTCTTGTTTGTCCAAATTTCAACAAAGACAAAGGCAAATTAGATCTTGCTGTTTACCTATTCATCACAGGCTCCCTGAGAACCTTCTATATGTGCTACGAGCTGCTCAAATTTGGGGAAATTACAGGGACTATTATGAAACCCATGGGAAATAGAGGTGGGCACCA
This sequence comes from Rhinopithecus bieti, assembly GCF_001698545.2. Taxonomy (NCBI): domain Eukaryota; kingdom Metazoa; phylum Chordata; class Mammalia; order Primates; family Cercopithecidae; genus Rhinopithecus; species Rhinopithecus bieti. The sequence continues at coordinate 5,329,709 of NW_016804139.1, forward strand.
GGTACAACACTGAGAGTTCATGACTTTATGCTGTTAAGTCATGTAACTGTGATTTGCAAATTAGGTGTGGCCAAGCACCAGAAATAACAGTACAACTTTAAGAAACGGAAGAGGTTCTCTGTGTTCTTTCATGGCTGCTTGGTAAAGAACTGTGATCTTTAAGCTTTTCTCCTTTCTAAAGCTAACTGGTTCCAAGAAACGTTAACATATTGTTAACAAACTAGCTTTCATGAGATGTGTGCCACAGAGGGGAAAGGAAATGTAGCTTCAGGGATAAACATCTTTACTAATGTCACTGAAATGAAGGAGAACAGTCTAAGCAAACTGGATTGATTTGAGATTTGGTTGTGATTTAAAGAGCACTACAGTATTAGCTACATGGGTGGAGGTGTGGTTAGCTTAATAATTCAAAGGGAAAATGAGAGGAAAGTTTGGTTAACAATCTGTCTCTGTCAGTTACTTTAATCTTTAATGGAAGAACTGTCGGATCTCAATCCATTAAAGCTTGTAGGCAGACTTGCTTACTTGACTCAAATCACTAGTTATGCACCTGACACCACTATTACTACCCAGTGAGTTCTGCATCTCATTTTGATTTATTACCAAAAACTCCAGACAAAAACTTCTAGCTGTATTCTAGAATCTGCCTTCATTCTGGCATCCCTTAGAAACATGAGTCAAATAACAAAATCCTCTAGTACTGCCCTTGTATCAAGTCAGAGGTACATCAAAGGCAACTCAGGGAAACATACCGGGGATATTTGACGTTGGGTATAATTTAACTAAAAGGTTTTTATTTAAAACCAATGCTTTTACACTCCACTTGCAATTACATTATGGCATTTCTCAAGTATTATTAATAATACCAAATGCATATTTGTTAACAGCATTCCATCATTAATTTATCAAATATTTACTGAGCATCTACACTGTGCCAGGCACTAGGCCAGATTTTAAGAGACCAAAGACAAGTGAAATGCCTGAATTTCTGAAAAAACTTACAGTTTAGCAGTAGAGACATACATGTATCAATTACAGAGTGGATGTGGGAATGAGAATGCATGTCTTAGTATATGTGTTTTAAGTTTCTGCAAGCCATCATGGGAGAAGAATCCATGAAGTGAATGGCAGTATGAATGTGAAGTTCTTAAGAAAAGCCATGGCTAGAAATTTAAAGGCATGGATTGAAATCTACTGAGAACTTAATAGGGCTAAAGATAGAACACCACATGTCTACATGAAAAAGTGGGTGGAAAAATAAAAGGAATCAGGAAGCCAAGAGATTTTAGAGGAAGGAGAAGTGGCCACCAGTGTCGAAGATGTAAAGAGAGCAAATAAAGATAACTAAAAAGAAGCCACTGAAATTGGCAAGATAGAAGGCACTGGTGTTCTAGTTTCAGTGGAGGGGTGAGATGATCTCCAGATGATAGAGGTTAAAATCCTGTAAATTTGCATTGCAAAAATAGTTAACTAAAAACACAAAGGCTAAATTACTACACCTTTTGGATTAGCAGGCTTGGCCATTTGCAACACTTACATGTGACTTTGGGCCACTAAATGAACTTCCTGAGTCAAAATTAAATAGAAAGGGCAATAATTATTTTATAAAATCTTTGCATCAGAGAGAATATGGATGTCAAACATGTAAGAACAGAGCATTAATTGCTAGTTCTCTTTAGCTATTAAAACAAATGTCTGTTAAGTTTTCCAAGTGTTTTAAGTTTTAAAAGTATAATAAAATAGCCCCCCAATTTTAAATGGTACTTTTAGCAGATTACCATATCCAAACCTGAATGCTCTCTTTAGCCAATAAGCAAATCAAAACCTCCAAAATCTAAGGTAATTTCCAAGATAATCACTATGTACAAGTAATACTAAATCTGAAAATGTAAAAAAGATTTGACTAAGTTCTAAATAATGCTTCAAAATTGATCTGACTTGTGAATTTTTCATTGCTGTAGTTAGGCCTGAATTATTTAATCACCTTCATACTTAATTAAATGACTAAGGGCAATATCAATAATTTTGAGACACAGAACAAAAGCTCTCACTCAAGCCTATCAAAAACTCGTCCAAAATGGAAAATGTTGATCTTGCTAAGAAAAACTATAATATTACAATGTTATTGCTGAGAGTTGTGATATTTTTCACAGGAATTCCAGAATCTAGAGCATTCCTAACATATAAAATTAGAGGAAGAGATCAACCGTGGCATGTTAAATGTTCATTATCGTGGGTTCTGTCAAGGTTTCAGGTTTCTTTGACGTTTCAGTTGGCCTTTATAAATGAAGTAATGAGGTACTTCAGCACCATATCCCGGCCTTTCTTTTGAGCTCATGGCTACCAGATCCCTGCCCATTTGGGCTTTGTGTTATATTCGATTTGGTTCACAAGAAGAATTTCCTGTTGGGCTCTTGGACCTGACAGTATCAGTTACAATTCCATAGTCATTTGGTATGGATATATTATTAGCATCTTATACATATTTCTATCACCAGACTTCCATACCGTTTTTTAGAATTACCTATTTAAAAGTATCTATCAGTAGAATATAAGCTCCATGAGAATAGAGGTTTTACTCTGAATTGTTTATTGTTGTATTCTTACCACCCAGACAGAGTGCCGTGTACATTGTACGAACTTGAATAATATTTGTTTAATGAATGAAGAAATATATCATTCATCTCCATTAGCCTGTTCACTCTTCAGCACATGTAAGTCATCTCCATGTGATTGTTCACTCTTCAGCACATGTAAGTATTTAATAAATGTCTTTCAAATAAAAAAAAATTCAGTTGTTCCATAGCTAAAACTTCCTGAACCAAGAGAAATAAAGGAAATATTAGAAATTAACAATGTTCCACTTTCCACACTGACTTTCTCAATGACTATCTGGAGAGGACAAAAGCTGTTTTATTGCAGACTGCTTAATCACTCTAACGTCATCTTATATTTAAAAGATGAGGACAGGACATTTGGGTTATAAAGACAAGTCATGGCCATCTGCTTCCCACTCAGGAATGCTCTATCTGGGTATTAATTAAATATGATCTGATAATCAGTTTCTTCCTGTTCATTTATTTCTGTTAGGCATCAAACCGATGAGAGTTTATATAAAGAAAACACTTTTTTCTTTATTAAAATAATTAATGACTCAAAATAACAGCATGGCATGGCATCCTCTAGTAGAAAAAAATCATTTAAATTGTATTTAAATATAGCTATGTAAACATGTATTCAATTAAAAAATTCATCTTCCTGCTATATTTTGAAACTATACATTGACAACCCTTAATATTGAGAGTTTGTACTTATATAATGTTCATGAATAAAATAAAAATACATTAGACTGGCATAACGAGAGGGAAAGTTAAGTTAAAATATGTAAACCTTAATTATAAAACATTTAAAGAAACATTATATTGTTGCTTTAAAACTCATAAAGCATATATGCTTAATAGTATAGTACTCAGTGGATTTCCTTGAATGAATTATTTTAATTAATAGGTTAAAATACTTGGCTTTCTACCAATCCATTTTTGTAAGTAAATATTTCTAGTAAAGCTTTTGAGGGTAGTTCAGAATTTTCATTTTCTAAGTATGTTTCAATAATAGGGTGGCAATCTTATTTACACTGAAAATGTATTTTGAAAACACTTTTATTGAAAACTGTAAAATAAACTTTAGCAGTAAGCTTTGGAATCAGAGTTAAGGTTCAAATTCTGACACCGATCAGCAGCTGAGTGATTTTTAAAAATGGCCTAGTGACTCTAAAATACAGTATTTTCATATCTCAAATGGGGAAATGATAGTTTTCACTAGAAGAATGGTGGAAAGATTAAAAGAGATAAAAATCTATGTAAAATACTCAGCATTAGGCAAACTACTCAATAGAACTTAGCTATTATTGTTATTATTATTTGTAATGATAGTAGTGTTGGCAATGATTCATTCTAAATGGTCATAAACCTTGAACTAGCAGAGTCTTCATTAATAGGACAATGAAACTTCAAAATAGTTTGACAAATGCTGAAACAAATGCTGGCAAAGGTCACCGTAAGTTTCAGTGCCTATCACTCTAAAATTCAGTTACAGAAAAACTGAGTAAACTATAAAGTCTTCTAAAGGCAACTGCGATTATATTGATTGAGCCTTGAATGTCTTACACTGCTTGCCAACTGGCTTACACCCATGCTGTTTGCTATTTAAAGTATACCTTGAAATACATGCAATCTATTGATCTTATAGTGTAGTGAATATTACACTGAACTTCCACAGTTCAAATGATCAATTTAGGGTTTACATCATCTGACAATTAACAAGTTTCAGCTCAACTGTTTTTGCTGGCCCTGGAACAGGTCCAGAAGTTTCCTACAGTGCAAGCTCTGCTCCCATAGTTATGCCCACCTGTAGCATTATCCTCACACTTGTCTGCCTGTCCACCTATCTCATTAAATCTTCACAGCCCTCCTTCTTTTACACAAATGATTCCTCTGAGTTCTTGTAGCAACTACACTATCCACTATGGGAGCCACCAGACATGCATGTATATTTCAGTTTAAATGTAAATAAAATAAAATAACGATTATTTTTCTCAATTGCATTAGCCATATTGTAAGTGCGCTATAATCCTATGTAACCAGTGGCTACCATATTGAATAGCACAGATTTGGAACATTTCTATTAGTATAGAAAGTTGTATTGGGCAGTGCTGTAAAGAGCTAATTTTCCCTCAAACACATTTCCATTAATGCTACATTAAGTACATGAGATTCTAGAGTCAATAAATGAAAACAAACTCAAGCTAGTCAGATAATAAATACTGAGTTACACAAAGATGTATGTACGTATGAATGTATGTACAGGCAGACCTTGGAGATATTGTGGGTTTGGTTCCAGACTACCTCAATAAGTGAATATTGCAATAAAGACAGTTAAACAAATTTTTTGGTTTGCCAGTGCATATAAAAGTTATTTTTAACTATACTGTTATACATTAAGTGTGTCTTAAAATGCAATACCTTAATTATAAAATATTTTATTGCTAAAAAAATGTGAATGATCATCTGAACCTTCAGTTAAGTTGTAATCTTTTTGCTAGCCAAGGTTCTTGCCTTGGAGTTAGTGACCGGTAAGACTGATCAGGGTATGGTTACTGAAGGTTGGGGTGGCTGTAGCAATTATTTAAAACAAGACAACAATGAATTTTTCCGCCTCGATTGACTCTTCCTTTCACCAAAATATTTCTCTGTACTATGTGATGCTGTTTGATAGCCTTTTATCCACAGTAGAACATTTTTTCAAAATTGAAGTAAATCCTCCCAAACTCTGCCACTGTGTTATCAATTAAGTTTATATAATATTCTAAATCCTTTGTGGTTATTTCAACAATGTTTACAGCTTCTTCACCAGGAGTGGACTTCATCTCAACAAACCACTTTGCTCATCCATAAGAAGCATCTCCTTTTTTGTTGAAGTTTTGTCATGAGATTGCAGCAATTCAGTCATATCTTCGGGCTCCACTTCTAATTCTAATCTCTTGCTATTTCTACCACATCTGTAGTTACCTACTCTATTGAAGTTTTCACTCTTCAAAGTCATCTCTGCAGATTGGAATCAACTTCTTCCAAACTCCTGTTAATATTGATATTTTGCCCTCCTCTCATGAATCACAAATGTTCTTAATGGCATCTAGAATGGTGAATCTTTTCCAGAAGGATTTCAATGTAATATGACCAAATCCATCAGAAGAACCACTATGTACAGCTGCTGTAACCTTATAAAATGTATTTCTGAAATAATAAGACTTGAAAATAAAAACTATTCCTTTATTCATGGGCTGCAGAATGGATATTGCATCAGTAAGCATATAAACATCATTCTCCTTATGTATTTCTATCAGAGCTCCTGGGTCACTAGGTGCATTGTGAAGAAGCAGTAGTATGTTGAAAGAAATAATTCTGAGCAATAGGTCTCAAGAATGGGCTTAGGAAACCATGCTGTAAACAGATGTGCTGTCATCCAGGCTCTGCTGTTCCATTTGGAGAGCATAAGCAGAGTAGATTTACTGTAATTATCAAGGGTTCTAGGATTTTCAGAATGGTAAATGAGCATTGGCTTCAACTTCTTAGCCCCTAACAAGAGACTTAGCCTGTCCTCTGAAACTTTGAAGCCAGGCTCTGACTTCTCCTCTTTAGCTATGAAAGACCCAGATGACATCTGCTTCCAATAAAGTCTGTTTCATCTACATTGAAAATCTGTTGTTTAACAGTGTCAACCCCTTCGTCAATTATCTTAGATCTTCTGGGTAACTTGCTGTAGCTTCTACATCAGTATTGGAGCTTCACCTTGCACTTTCATGTTACAGAGAAGGCTTGTTTCCTTAAACCTCATGAATCAACCTCTGCTACCTTCCAGTTTTCTTCTGCAGCTTCCTCACCTCTCTGAGCCTTCATAAAAACAGAGTAGGAGCCTTGCTCTAGATTAGGGTCACTAACACTTTCTCCATATCAGCAATAAGGCTGTTTCATTTTCTTCTTTTTTTTTTTTTTTTTTTTTTTTTTTTTGAGACGGAGTCTCGCTCTGTCACCCAGGCTGGAGTGCAGTGGCCAGATCTCAGCTCACTGCAAGCTCCGCCTCCCAGGTTCACGCCATTCTCCTGCCTCAGCCTCCCGAGTAGCTGGGACTACAGGCGCCCGCCACCTCGCCCGGCTAATTTTTTTGTATTTTTTAGTAGAGACGGGGTTTCACCGTGTTAGCCAGGATGGTCTCGATCTCCTGACCTCGTGATCCGCCTGTCTCGGCCTCCCAAAGTGCTGGGATTACAGGCTTGAGCCACCGTGCCGGCCTCATTTTCTTATCATTGGTCTGTTTGCCGGAGTAACACTTCTAATTTCCTTCAAGAACTTTTGCTTTGTATTCACAACTTGGCTAACTGTTTGGCCCAAGAGGCTTAGCTTTGGGTCTATCTCGGCTTTCAACATGGCCTTCCTTGCTACACTTTTTGTTGTTGTTGTTGTTGCTAATTTCTAGCTTTTGATTTAAACTGAGAGATGTGAGACTCTTTCTTTCACTTGAACACCTAGAGATCACTGTAGTGTTATGAGCGGTCTAATTTCAATATTGTTGGGTCTCAGGGAATTGGGATTCCCAAGGTAAGAGAGAGAGACAGGGGACTTATCTTGGACTTCCGAGGGCATTTCACAAATCAATGTAAACTGTGATGCTCTAAGAGTGGAATACAAATATGCAACTTTTCTCAGATTTTTGTTACAATATTTTTTCGAGAAATAGTTCCAAGGAATTATAAACTTTAACAAATACAGATAAGCATTAGCATTATTAAAAATAAAGTATGAGTATCGCTGGGCACAGAAAGGTGTAACAGAATCAGTTTGCAGTTTCTCAACTTCCCCATGTAATTTGCCTAATAATGTGCTGAAGAGAAGGTTTTATGCCAGTTCTATCTTCCTTGCCTCCCCTTTGACAATCATCTCTCTCCCACTTTACAAAAGAATGATATACTTCTCAGTCCACCAGAAATTTATCCGGGTGCACCGTCCCAATAGAGAGCTAGGATTGTAAAAGAACAATTATTGCAAAAATTCTTGCAATCAATGCACATAATCTCAGAGAGGCACTGCAATAACATTTCACTTTCAACTTTAAATAAAATATTGATAAAAAATTATGTAGTTTCAATCAGTGATGCACTAGTATTAACAGCAATGATTCAATTCAAAGAAGATGTAAAAACTTATAGACTTTTGGTGGCAGGAAATTTTAAAATTTCAATTACATACTTTTTTTTGGAGTAAAAAATGATACAATTTTCTGAGGTATTGAAAATAGGAATTCAAGGAGAAACAGTTTAAGAAAAAAAATGCAATATATTAAGGAGGATCTTGTTTTTTCTCTTATAAAATTAGCTCTGGTATTTAGATTCCACCAGATACATTTTAAAAAATCATCGAAGAGTTTTGTTTTAAAATGTCAATATTTACAATGTGCTGCAAATTACCTTTTGTAAACATTTACCACTATGAAATACATTAGAGGCCAAATTATAAACGTTGAGGGTGTGTATAGGTTTTGAAAATTACTTTTTTATTAATAAATTATGACATGTCCTACATCACCTTTTTTGGTGTTTTGAAATGTTATAACAATACAGTCAACAGCTAACATACTGAATGTTTGTGCGTGTGAGGCAGTCTTTTATCTGTATTATCTAATCTTAACAAAATCCTTTCAGACTGTAACCATCACCACCTTTGCTTACAATGAGGAAACTGAGGCACAGACTAGTAAAGTAATTAAACTACAGTTACCTAGTACCAAAAAGTGAAGCTGGGATTTGGCTCCAACCAGGCTGGGCTTCAGAGCTCACACTGCAACCCACGGCACAGTATTACCTACTTAAGTACGTTTTTCCTCCATAAATATTCAAATGTTGAAAGCTTATCTTTTTAGTTAGGTTTATCAAGTCATGGAAGGCAAGGCCATACCATAAAGTTCTCTATGCTCCATAACACCTAGGATTGAATTTTGCACATAAAACATGCTTAATCAACATTTTCTGATTAGACATTTAACATTTTCAAGAATTTCTCTCCTCCATCTAATAATCATGAATGACCTTCTTAAAATATACACAATCTGGCTGGGTGTGGTGGCTCACACCTGTAATCCCAGGACTTTGGGAGGGGGGCGGATCACAAGGTCAGGAGTTCAAGACCAGCCTGGCCAACATGGTGAAACCCCGTCTCTACTAAAAATACAAAAATTAGCTGGGTATGTTGGCGCTTGCCTGTAATCCCAGCTACTTGGGAGGCTGAGGCAGGAGAATTGCTTGAACTGGGACCCGGGAGGTGGAGGTTGCAGTGAGCTGAGATTGTGCCACTGCACTCCAGCCTGGGCTAGAGAGGGAGACTCCATCTCAAAAAACAAAAACGAAAACAAAAACAAAACAACCAAACAAAAGCCCCCCAAAACCCCACAATCTAAGTATAATAGTAAACTTTATCCCACTATTTATAAGGAACCTAAATCCATATAGCTGACTACCATCGGTGGAAATATTTACACAACAACTTTAGTAGTGGTTATCTCTATGTATGCTGATTAATAGTTAATTTTATTTCTTCTTGCAGAAAATAAATTGTTTCTTATTATTCATATTTTCCTATTTAGGGGCATGTATTATTCTTGTAATAAAGGAAAATAATATTTGTTATTCTGACAATATTTAGAATTCACAAATACATCAAACAAAAGGAAAAGAAAGGGATATAAACAAGCAGGAAAGAAGAACATCAACACAGGAAGGCTGCAGCACATGAGGCGAGTCAGAAGGTTTGGGCTGAACACTCGGGAGGGCCTGTTTCTCCTTACCTGGAATGAGGAAGCCACAGGGCCCTGGTAGCCCTAGGAGCAGGGCACATGTTCAGACAGGGCAAAAGCAAAACATTTGACTTGTGAGAGGCTATGACAGGAATTTCCAGAAATTGTGAACTCTACATTTTTGATACATTTTCAAGAAAACTTGGTCATTTCCAATGGACTACTTCTGAGATTTAATTGAAAAGCCTAATTCTTTACTTGGGCACCTCTGGTAACTGCTCTGTCTTGTCCAAGCATGGGCTGAAGAAATAATCATTTATTGGGCTTTTCAACCATACCTTTGGAGTGACAATTGGTTGTCTTTTTTCTTTTTTACTTAATATAGTAATTCTTAAATACAAATGATTAAAAACCATACCTTGACAGGTAAATTTTTTGGAGGGAGTTGTGAGTAAAAGTTTATCTGCCATTTCTCCAGGACCAGCACAACGAGCAATTCCAGGCTCCTTATATTCCGACTTCACCCAGTCGGATAACCACTGCATGTTACAATCACAGTAAAGAGGGTTGGCTCCAATTGCTCTGGAAAACAACACCACAAAAGCACA
>NW_016804139.1:5340096-5383142 GCF_001698545.2 Rhinopithecus bieti
CACACACACACACACACACACACACACACACACACACACACACACAAGTATGGAAGCATTGTTATTTCCTAAGGGCAAAGAATTCAAAGTGATGCTCAGCAGAAAATCCCCATAGATTTACTGAGGATAACAATTTAGCAAAAAAATAGAGACTCTGGGGATTCCCCATTTTCCTGAACGATGTGCACTGGGATTTAGTGAGCTGTCACTGGTGTTAACACTCATCTCGCTTTAGAAGGCCTCCTAATATTTTCAGAAACGTGTTTATATTGAGTGTAAGCATACCCTGAGTGCATTAACATTTCATTCACCAATTATTTACTGATAACTTAAATCACAATGCAAGATTCTGAGGACCCAAATATAAGTAACGCATTATTCTTACCTCCAGAGGACCCTGCTGCAGAGGAGATTAGCATTACATTAGGATATACTCACAGATGCAAAGAAGTTTCATTAGAAGTGATGTAGGAAAAGTATTTACAAGATGATGGAGAACCAACAGACTAACTTGTCTGGGAGGCTAGTGGTTAAGAAAGTCTAAGCTGTGTAGGATAGTTAGAGTTAAGTAGAAAGAAAGGTTGGGAACAATGATGCAGATAAAGGACAGGTAAGTACAAAGAAAGAATATAAAATATTGAAGATGTCTAGAGCTAGCTCACCAGAGCTGAGCTGGACCTGCACTGGGTGGTGTCTGTCCCTTTTCAAAGTCGTTCATTTTATGGTTGTTCATTAGTAGTAGTGACAGGAAAGTAATTAAGGTAATAGCTAACATTTATTGCACTATTACTATATGCAGGAGCTGGGATAAGCCATTTATAAGAATTACTTCATTTTATCCTAAATAGTAACTTTATAAGGTCCATTTACTTAATAATTCACTTTACAGATTAAGAAACTGAGACCTGGACTCTTAACCTTATAAAGCTTGGATTGAAGCAGTAGGTGCGTACAATGGCATTTAAAAACGGCTTACTTCTGATTTACACTTAGCTTCTAACTAATAAGACTTCTAGGTCTACTGCCAGGAGAGTTATGTTATGTTTTATAGGTAGCCCCCCAAATATATGTATAGAGTCATAATACTTGATATTGTGGAAGTTTTAATGCTCCATTTAAGAATCAGAATGTAGTGAATGTTATGTGCATATGTATGTCAGATTCAAACCCTTCCAAACTGAAAATGAGCAAAATGTTTTTTAGTCATTTGATCTCATCTCTGCCAACATTTAAGTCCTTGCTATGACAGGGGAGGAAGTGAGAAAAGTGAAAAAGCAGAGCTCTTTATGATCTAGGGGGTAAAAGACAAGGCACAAATGAAATGCAAGGCAGAGCAGGGCCCAGGACAAGAAAGACTCCACTTGCTCTCACTGTTGCGGGAGGAGGCTGGTAACACGAAGGGAAGTTCTGCTCAGCTCAAGCAGCACCTTTCCTGTGAAGCCACTTCTGATGCCTGACCATAACACTAGCAGAACGGCTGCCTCCTCATTCAGGCTGCATTCTCTGCCTCAGGGTACCACAGCCCTGCACCTCTGAGCTAGTAGCTTTCTTCATATTGCAGCTCACACACGTGGCAGCCATGGAGTTTGTAAAGGAGTGGCTTAGAGGTAGGTTCTTGGCTCAAAGACGAAAATGTAAAGGCCCTGCCTTCCTGGACCTATCGTAGTTTAGTGGAAGGAATATTAATAGGCACCAGTCTGACAGCCTGATGTACAAAATGTCAATTGATAACACAGACTCTATAAGGCAAATGCAGACATAATGTGATTGACTACTGGATCTTCAATTCAATTCAAAGAAGATGTAAAAGCATAGACTTTTGGGCAGGAAGTTTTAAAATTCCAATCATATATATATTTTTGGAGTCAAAAATGATTATTCCTTTCTCAATTTTGTAAACTCGTATCTTCTTGGAGTTTGTGGATTTTCGAGAGAAGTGCAAAAGCAGGAGAGGATATGGCAGGCAATCTCTTCTAGGGAACTAGGGCACAACTGACATTGATATTTAGGCTGAAGCAGATAGTTGCCGTCAGGTATCCAACTCAACATCAGCCAAGGAGGCTTTGGATCCTAAGGCTGCTGACTGAACTTCCTTCTAGGTTTGCCATGATCTTAACATTACACCTAGTAATAATAAAATCACAGAATTTCACCCAAATGAGTATTTTGGACTCCACTTATCATATATTTTCAAATGGTTGTATTGTACTTCCAAAAACTATGGAGATACAAACAAGTTGCAATCAGAGAAAACACAAAGGAAAAGCCATTTCACCCAATTCAAGCATTTGGTTGTGTCTTACTTCCAAACTATAGTCTTGAACCACATTGAATTTATTTTTGTGTGGTGCCATAGTTGATGCTGAATCAATAAATCCACTTTGAGCAAATCAGGATAGGCTTCACAGAGAAGGTGATATTTGGGATGTGACTTAGAAAAGCAGGGTTAGGATAGATAATTGAAAGGCAGCTGATATTCTAGAATCAGAAAATAATGAGAAAAAAAGCATAGGCTAGTAAAGTTGGAGAGCCATTATTGTAGAAGAGACACGTTTAGCTAAGCAAAGATAATTTGACTAATGGAAAATAAGAGCCAGAAGGGAAAATTAAAGCCATCTTATAGAGGGCATCATATCCAGTTTGAAAATCTTCACATTTTCTTTAAAGATGAAACCAATTACATCTTATGATATTACAATAAAAGAACTGGCAGAGGAATGTTCCAGGTCACTCACTAGGAAGGGTTTGACCCTAAACCTATATCCATAAACCAGGTACTCACAGATGTGACAATGCAGAAAGATCATTGAAAGCACCTTCAGGCACAGCAGAAATGTCATTTCCATGTAGAGAACTAAAAGAAACAAAAGAAAATTAAACTTCCTACATTTCTGAACTCATAGACTCCAGAGAAATTCCGAGACTTTAGTTTATAATGAGCATTTTAAATCAGTGCAGAAAAGATGGTCTATAAAACAAACCATTTCAGTACAACTGGATATCTGAGAAAGCAAACAGCTTTCACCTCACATTATGTATACAAAATAAATTCCAGAATGAAGAATTAAATGTAAAAATAAAGATGTATTAAAAGAAACTATAGAAGATCTCCCTTTTATAAATGTGGAGTGAGGAAGGCTTTCAAAGGCTCAATATAAAATCCAGAAACCATCAAGGAAAAGTGGGAGAAATTTTTGACAACATAAAATATATCCAAACAATAAAATATTCCATATAAGAAACATAATAATATATATTTGCAACTGATATAAGGGTTAACTCTTTTATTTAAAAAAAATCCTGCAAGCATAGAGTCAAGTAGGAGATGCATAAAGATATTTACATTAATAAGGAAAATAGAAAGTACCTAACAGAAAATGTGGAAATGATATAATCAAGCTCACTAGAATAAAATGCACCAGTGCTCAGTAAACAAATAAAATATACTCAAACGCTCTACTAATTGGAAGTGCAAATTAAGACAGGAATGCAGAATAACTTTCAATCTGTCATATGGACAAAAATAAAAGAATAAATAATACTCAATGTCTGCAAGAGTGTTTTGAAAAAGGTACTCTATTAAATAGTTGGTGGGAAAATAAACTTTTAAAAGGACAGAGTCTTGTTTGGGGAATAACATGACAGTTACTTTTGGAATCCCTCCAATATACTTGACAGTACCTTCCCACCCACCCTACATTCTTGCTGAAATGTCAGCATATTTGCACCAAGATGAATGTATAGGATGTTCATTAGAGTACTGTATAGTACTCACAAAAATTTGAAATTAAACCAAATTACAGTAAAGATGAGGATGATTGAATCAGTTCTGGTCCTCCCACCAATAGAATAGTCTGTATCAGTTAAACAGCTGAGTTATAGGCATATATGTATAAATATATATCTATTCTATTCTTATATATGTATTTTTATTCATATAGATGATAGACTAGAAATATTCAGAAGCATACATTACACAAAAATAGACAATGGCAGAACAAAAACAGATCCTATTAATACTTGTGGCTTTTAAAAGTTATATAGCCATGGGCATACATCTATGAGAACAGAAAAAAATGCATCTGAAAAAGGACCAGAGAGCACATCAAACTGTCCATTCAGAAGCAGGAGAGTAGGATCAAGGATCATGTTTTATTTCACATATTTTAAAGTACATTTTTATAGTAAAATGTTTTCATATACTATAATTTCTAAAGAAATTAATTTTGAAAGTTTCTCAAATTAATTTTGAAAGTTTCTTTCAAAGTTAATTGAAACTATATAAACCATATATCTTAATGTTACATATAATTAAATAAATGATTATAACAACAATCAGTATTACCAAAAATAAAGTTACATTGTCCAACAGCTTTGCTGTTGTAAGACATGATTTTTCTGTTTCCTCATTTATAATAAATCCTAATGCATGTATCTTCAAGCATCAAGAATCAACAAAGCAGTTACATCCTTAAAAAGACAATCCCAAACTCAGATCTCTGAGAAAAGAGATATTTTGTTGAACCTAAGATGCTTACAGTAATCGAAGAGACTTTAATCCATCGAAGGTGCGAGGAGGAATACATCTCAGACGGTTGTAACTAAGAATTCTGAAAGCATACAGATGTCAATTTGTTTTATTTGGAAATCCAAGAATGGTCAAATACTTTAAAAATAAAGCAGTTAAGAAAAGGCTTATTAAAGCAGCTTATTAACTGACAGTGTTAACACACAATATAATGTTATTTTTTGTGTGTTGTCACCCTAACACAACATACTTATTTCCTAAATACAACCTAGAATGCTTCCGTCTGCCTACCCCTGCCCAACTTTGGTGCCTCAACCATCCCTTCCCTAAGGTGGATTTTCCCTATCTTAGGGATCTCCCCTAAGCCCCCCACAAATATAAATTATTCTTTGTTTTTTTTATAGAACCCAATACTTTTTCTAATATCTACATTTGTTCATGTATTGTGCTTTTGTCTATTTCTCCCAATAGAAACATTCCTTGAGGGTACAGACTGTCTTGTTCAATAGCAATGTCCAGCATCTAGAGATTGCCCTTTGTCCAATGAATTAATGAATACTCAGCACCACACTTTCACACTCACAAGGTGAGGAGCTGCGTCATGTTGCTGAAGCTCTGATTAGAAAGCGTGCTTATTCTGTTGTTACTTAAATCTCTAAAAGAGAAAAAGAAATGGAGTACACTATTAACCACAGGAATGAAAATCTTAGTGATTCTTAGAAGGAGAAGGGTCTTCTTATTCATAGTCATAGCAGTATTGTTAGCATTCAGCTGTTATCTGAAAACAATGAAACAGTGAATAACCCACTGTAGTAGACTGCAATGTTATTCATGATTATTTACACCTCACCGTTTTGAAATTAGGAGTGATTTTATATATATAAGTATATGCATTGCTTTAGCCAATGTAGTGTGCATGCAAGGGGTTGGTTCACTTCAGAGCAGCAGCTTCAGAGTACAGTTTATTGTCCCTTATCCCTCTGCTCCCATCTCCACAAGGCTTTTGATATTTTACAGAGAGCTTCCTTGGAGGTGACTTGCGATAGACACATTTTGCAGGTGGGAAATAAACCCTTATCCTCAAAAGTAGTATCAGATACACATACTTTACCCTCATTGATACATATGTTCACTGACACACACAGACTTAAATTTGATCCCTGAAAGAACCCCTGATTAATTACATTCAAAATGCCATCAATAAAAACGTCTGTGCTCCTGCTCCTGGCTGAGTCATGGTTACATAGTAGGTCCTTAATAAATATTTGTTTAATGAATGTTAAGTAAATGGGAGAGATGTTGAATTTTTACCAATGTTAAATGGCTATTTATACGTATAGCTTGTACTATGGGTCGTAATTTACATTCCATGAACTTGATCTTATTCTCATTATATATATAGTGTATATATACACACACTATATATGTAAAAAATATATTAAAATGTATATATACAATATATAATACTAATATATAGTCACCATATATAATTACATGTATTCACTAATTTTTTTCTGAAGCAAAACGTAAAATATATGAATAAATGGAAGATTCAGAAAAGCTGAGGATAATCTATTCCTTTATTAAAATATGAAAATGTCAGTAAAATGGACCCATGAAATTGTGAAAATGTTAAGAATCTGAGAGGGGCTTTATACTCATATTTTTAGCTGCTGAAGAACTAATCCTAAATTTTAAAAATAAAAGTATCTGTATTAGCAGAAGTAACTTGCCTAGAGTTGTATAATGAGTCACTAGTAAAACCATTTTTGGATCCACAAATCCTCATTTGTCATTTCAAACTGGCTTGAAAGTAATCACATGCTGTCCCACAAATGAGCCAATTCTGCTAAAGTGACCCTTTGGAAATTGCAGCAATTTAATGGTTTATTTAACAGAACAAAATGTATGTAATCAGCTCTTGCTGATATCAAATAAATAACTAGAAGCAGAACAAGACATCTTAGAGGATATCTTTTCCCATTATTTAATCATTTGTCATTTAAATAGTCCTATTTATTTTCTATAGAGTGTTTGACTTACCCATACTTTCAAGGAATGTGATCAGCAGCAATTTTAACTAGCTTCAATGTACCTAGTTTACATTGGGGCATGTAACATTTTTTGCTACTTAGGTTTTAGAATTCACTTAGAAATAAACCTCCTAATTCTAGGAATATTAGTAATCTGCTTCTTAAGCTAGTAATATTTACTCTAAAATCACATAGACTTAAACAAACGATACGGTACTTTCGAAATTAATATCTACTATCTTTCTCCTGATTTTTTGTGTTCTGAAAAGTTTTCTCAATTACCAATAAGGCTACTCTAAAAGTATGGTATTATATGTAAAAGATTATATGAATTTTTAAGCATTGCGCATATAACCAGATCAAATGTTTGTACATTTAAATATCTTTTGTATTCACAACTTAAGGGTGGTCAAAAGTTGTTTACGTTAATGAAAAGAGATGCTATTTTAAGCTAAAAAATCAAAATTTTGAAATTTATACTCAAAATGTTAGTATCTTTGTCAAGTTTACTTAAACACTACATGAATATATATGGATTTTATAAAATAAATTTTTATACTAGAAACCCATAACTTATTTAATAATGCTTTGTATAAGAAACAAACGTAATAAACTAAATTTATGTTTTGGGGAAAGTCATTACCACTTACCATCTTTGCTTGAAGTCAAGAATAAAGGCATCGTTTTCTATCTTTCCTTTGTTAGTTTGTCATAAAATAACCCATATTCACTATCAATAAAAGTATGCAGGTTTACACATTTTCATAATTCTCTGACTACTTAGACTTTGTTGTATTTGTGTTTTTTTCAATACAGGAGGACATCTTGCTATGACATTCCATCACCTGATTGATAGTCAATGAAGATGTAGCCAGTGGTCCAGAACCACAATGAGCAAGGAGGGAAGCATCTAACTGTGAATGATTTATATTATCTGAAAGGTTCATTAAATCTTCCGTCCCTTGCCATCCCCATTTTCTGGAAATAGAGTAAGTCAAAGAAAAGTGCAATATGTTACTCACATAAGTGTTAAATGTTTGTAGTTGGAGAGTTCCTTGGGAACCAGTGTAAATTGGTTTCCATCCAGATACCTAAAAACAAGGGAACAATATTATCTTCTTGCAAAGTTAATAGTGGCCTTGCATAAAATAAGTAAACAGTACTTCACTCTTAACTGAGGCAAGGAACTCCTTGGCAATTTTTGTTTTAAGATGTTGTGTTCCAAGCATGGATTATTATTTAAGAGAAGTAAAGGAAAAAAAAAAAAAAAAAAAGCAGAGTTGTCCATGAGTCCAGTTCTTTGTGGTTTATCTAACAAGGCATTTAGCCATCTGTGTGCAAGCAAGGAGGTTCATTCAATTAACCAAATTTTTAGTCAGCCTTCAGTTTGCTTGTGTTTATGTGGACACAATACCACGAAATTCATTAACTACTAACAAAACCTTGCTGCTGTGGCCAAGACCACTCATCGCTGCCTTAATATGTGTCAATACACTTAGTGAATAACAATGGACACATTAAAGGCATATTTGGGGATTTGAACATATTAGGTTTAAGTTTAAAAATAGTTTTAACCAACACATATCCGCTACGATGATAACATTAGGAGATTTTATGGAATATAAATTGATCAAATGTATAAATATATATATGTAACAGTAATAATCAATAACCATATGTAAGTAAACTTTCCCTTCTTATTAGAATCAGAAGAATAATCAGAAAATAGGCTTTGGGCTAACTGGCAGGACACAAAGATAACTGAATGCTTGAAGTTATATCTATGATGTCACAATAAGGAGAATAAATTTCATCTCCTTCCAAGGCTGTTTTTCCTAGAACATAGATGGTGAAGGGTACAAATGTCTTTCAGAAACTGGGGCCATTTGACTATAGATGCGCACACAAACACTTCTGGGACATTGAACATGTGGCCCTTCCTACCCCAATGTTGTGGTCCATTTCAAGATTCCAGGTTGACATTAGTATTTTTTCTGGACATAGAAGTAGCTGAGAAGTTGCCTAAGATAATAACTTATTCCTAATATTTCAAAATAAAAACAATGATATAAAAGGCACCAGTTATCAGAAAATATATTCAATGTTTGATAAATAATTGGGTCTATGTTATGACTCATGATGTCTACCTAAATTTTCTGACGCGGTATTTCTTCTTAGATCCCTCTCCATTTTTTTCTTTCCTCTACCTAAGTTTTTCTTGATACCACTAGAGGGAAGCGTCACCCTATATAGTTCAGCACTCTCTCTTTATTCCAGAAAGCAGAGGAAGGTCAAAAAGATTCAGAATGTGCACTATGAATGCTTATATGTAAAATAATCTAAGGGGGGAAGTTATATGGAACTGATTAAAAATAATGGATACCATTTGCTCAAACTAGTCCACCAATAATACTAATTTTTGCCAAAGTCTTTAATTATTTAATGTGATACACATATGAAATTCTTCTAATACATGCATATATGTTACTGCTGAGAAGGATTCTGCTGACTCAGTAAGGTTACAAGAGTAAGCTCTCTAGGGGGTAAAACTTGAATTCACAACAGATGAATTAATATTTTTCTCTATAACAAACTTTCTTTAGAAAAAAAGACTACCTTCTAATAATTTGTAGTAAAATAGATTGAAAATTCAACTTTTTGAATAGTTGAAGTAGCACGTAGATAGCACAGGGCATAAACCAAGCAGGATGTTGAATGTAGCTTAGTAAGAAATGTTTAAAGTTTTTTAATGGGAATAGAGTAAAGGCACCAATACATAGTACAGTTAAAACAGTAGAAGGAAGGATTTAGCATCAAAGCTGGTCTGAATGTAAGTTCTTCATTGGTGTACTCCTAAAATTAATGCTTTGGACACAGAGTACTCTTTTTTAAATTTTTTTTAATTTTTAATTATCCCTGCTTTATTTTTTTATTTTATTTTATTTATTTTATTATATTTTAAGTTCTAGAGTAATGTGCACAATGTACAGGTTTGTTGCATATGTATCCATGTGCATGTTAGTGTGCTGCACCCATTAACTTGTCATTTACATTAGGTATTTCTCCTAACGCTATCCTTCCCCATTCCTCTACCCCACGACAGACCCCAGTGTGTTCCCTGCCTTGTGGACACAGAAGATTCTATAAGCATCTAGCCTTCCCACAGAGTAGGGCTTCGGAAGATCCCTATGTGATCTTCTGAAATAAAAAATCATTAAGAATTAAATATTCAATTACACACATATACATAAAAAAACAGTCCTTCCAGTTGATTAACCAATGTGATTGGTAGTGAGAGAGGACCTGAACACTTAACAGCCGTTCAAATCTAAGAGGCACGTTCTGTGCACATGCGCTAAGATTGCGCCTTTTTCCTCTAAGTGTTCCATTCAGGATCAAACTTAAGATTTAAAGAATTGCACGTGATTTGAAAATAAGATCCTTAAAAATTGAAATGACATGCACACTGTCAAAAGTTTGTCAAACCTGCTCATTTGGAATATGTGTGTGCACCTGCACAAACAGCTGATACACATCCGCATAACTTACATGTGGGTTTAAATCATTATTGAACCATGGTTCCATATACATAAAAAATAAACAGAGGCAAAGTGACTCAATTGTATTCAGATCAAGCATATCCAGAGTATGACATTGGTTTAGAGACAAAGGAATGGAATGAATGGGGCATGGAAGCATCATTATTCTGGCAGCATATTCTCTAATGAATTCCATTCTGCAAGTGTAGCATGAGGCAGCCAAGGGAGTGTGGGCAGTGCAGAAGGTCGAGATGTGTATATATTGGCCATGTAATTTGTGGTTAAATATCAGTAATGAAAATGTCAAGGCTAATTGGTCCCATACCCTTTAGGATCTAAAGGACTTTGATTCAAGCCACCAAAAGCAGCATCTCTTCTTAAGGGAAGAGATTATGCTAGTTTCTTCCATATACTAGATAATTATTTATCCCACGTGGTAAAACTTCCTCCTAGGGGTCACAGAGGTACAAAAAAAAGTTTCCCATACAGAATATCCTAGACTGTAAATAAATTAAATATAAAGCATTTCCCAAAGTGCATTCCATTGGCCATTAGTCTTATAAGATGCTCCATGAGAAAAGGGGTATAGGAACAAATAAATGTGAAAGATACCTTATATGTTACCATTGTTTCTTGAAGAGTCATAGAACACCTTAGCATAGTAAAGGCACTGAGAAATCTTATAGCATAAACACACACACACACACACACACACACACACACACACACACACACACACAATTCCCAAGGGCCTCTAAAATAGCTTTTGCATTGTTTACTGTTTTACAGGATAATAATTAACTGGCCTTAGAATACGATTTGCAAAGAAGATTGTAAAGATTTTTGTTTGGTCTACATTCCTCTGGGTGTGTGAAACATTTATCATCAAGGAAAAAGAAAAGAAAAGAAAGACAAGCTCTACTTACAACTCTGTGACATCTCTTGGAATACCTTTCGGCAAGACCTTCAAACCCTTGTTGCTACATCGGACAACTGTATCCAAGCAGGTACATTCAGTAGGACAGCGAGAAAGTGGGGAGCAACTATTGTCATCATTTCCTAAATTGCAGAGGAAATACAGGAAAACCCAGATTTGTGGTCTTGAAGGTGCTAGAAGGGATTTCATGCCTTTAAATTAACAAACACAAAAGTCTTAAGCTGTATAATCATTTATATATGGGACATTCAGTATTTAAAAATTGATACCATAAGCTCTATATAGCACTGTTTTCAGACCACCTGGGGAAGAATTCTGGAAAAGGGTTTACATTTTGTAAACTGTAATTACAATTACCAATACAATTGAAATAGTTATTTGTACAAATTATATTTTTAATTAGAATATGTAAATGTAAAGTGAATTATAGAGAAACTACAAGGAAACAGATATGAAGAGACATAAAAGAGAATATATTAACTTAAAAGTTTAGGTCCCTCATTTATAAAGCTCAAATTAGCTCTCTGTTCATTGGCGACAATAATAGAACCTGCTCTATGTACCTGATAGCGCTATATGAGAATCAGACATGATGATATAGAAAGAGCATTGAAAAGTGACAACTAGTATTTTTGTCAGGTTTATTAAACTTCTGTTTTATAAGATAATTTCTTTTCTCCTTTGAAAATGGTAGGTACTAAAAAGCATGCCTAGGGTAATAAAGAAAAGTTAAAATGAAGCTATATAAATAAGACCAACCACAAGTTGGAAACCAGAAAATCTAAAACATTCAGAAATGCACATCAAGTAGATTCAAATGTGGAAGGCAAGTCTGAGAAAGTAAGTGTCCCGGTACTAAAACAAAACCCAAACAACAAAGCAAAAGATACATGATCATTATTTGCTGAACTGAACTATGTTGTAGATTTGTGCAAAGCTGTATCTGAACGGGCATGCGAATGCCTGACAACCAAAGAGTTCACAAGGATTTCTTACCGTCATCACAAGTGAAGTCCTGAATGGCCACATCCTGGATGGGTATTTCTTTTAGGAAGTACGGTTTTTGACATCGAGGATTTCCCGTGACAATTCTCTTCTTCCTGAGCCACTCTCCCAACCAAGCCAGGTAGCAGTTACAGTTAAAAGGATTAGCCAAGAGGTTTCTAAGAGCCACAGGCAAACAATGCATGGTTTAGTTTGGGGTTTCACCTTCTTCATTCTCAAAACCCCAGTTACCCTTCTCCACACTATTTCCACCGGTAACGATTCCTTCTTCTTTGTATTTGCAGACCCCCCATTCGTACTCAGAATCACATGCAGTATATGAGATGCAATTTTTTTTTTTTTATTTTTTGCTAAAATATTTATGCTTGGAACTTAAACAGTAACAACACTTTTACATAAGGTAATTCTTCACATGATTTCATGCAAAAAATAAGGTAAGGCTTACCCAGTGGATTTGGGGCTTACACAGTGGATCCTGATAGATATTTCATTTAGAAATAATTTAAACTTGTCAGAAATCTGACTTGCTGTCAAACTTCACACTGATAATGCAGTAATTTAATATAAAGATGAAGGCTGATTACCTTATATTATTGAGTTTAACCTGACAACAGCTAATTCATTAATTTGTCATCTCAAGATTTCCATCTCTTATTTGCTCTAGAGAATAGGTTTCCCATCTAAACTGACAGCTGAGTTGATTAAATGCCAGTTATAAAAATGAATTTACGTCTACAAATCTCAATACTTTTGGCATCTCACCACTTCAGCATAAACCTATTGACAATCTCATTATTTATAAACATGCCATCTTTAATATGTGCAAATTAGTCACTTGATGTAAAATGTCACATTTTATGCAAAAAGAGGATTAAGTACTTTACTGACGGATGGATGCTTCTCTCAAATTATTTCTTCACTGACTTGAGCTATGAACTTTTTTTCTCTATCTTTATTCCCCTCCTTTTAAGTTAGATTAGTATATTTGCATGCCACCATTACTGGGAAATCTTATCAGTTAGATAATTAATAATTTCAAATGCTGCTTTTTAGATACTGACATATAAGAGACCTGAAATACATGGTTTGGAGGTGTGTGGCTTTTTTTACTTTTACATTTTATTTATTTATTTTTTTTAAATTTCTTGAATTCTGTCTATAGGCCTACAAACACTCTTTATTTTTAAGCTGCCTACATAAAATAATCTCTTGGATCAGCTCAACCTATTTCTTCAATATTTTGCTAATATCATAGTAGATGCCCTCTAGTAAACAGCTTTTATTTTTGATCTGGTCATCCTAATGTATCTCCTGTCATTTCGAATGATTCTTTGTTTTTTTTTTTTTCCTTGAGATGGAGTCTCGCTCTGTCACACAGGCTGGAGTGCAGTGGCGTGATCCTGGATCAATGCCATCTCCGCCTCCCCGGTTCAAGCAATTCTCCTGCCTCACCCTCCTGAGTAGCTGGGACTACAGGCACGTGTCACCATGCCCGGCTAATTTTTTTGTATTTTTAGTAAAGACAGGGATTCGCCATGTTGGCCAGGCTGGTCTCGAACTCCTGACCTCAAGTAATCTGCTTGCCTCAGCCTGCCTCAACTAATCTGCTGGAATTACAGACATGAGCCACCGTGCCTGGCTGATCCTTTCGAGCAAGTTTGTTGGTAATAACCCTATCCATTCTCCTTTTATAATACTTATACTGAAAATACTCCAGTGTGAGAACACTGGCAAAAATCTGTAACATTTCTTTTATATGCAGCACTATCAAGTTATAATAATTCTAAAATTTAGAATTAAGCTACATCATTGATAACATCACTAGGAAAAATGATTCACTGAACAATACTATATTTTTTTGTTAAAATTTAATGTAAGACAGTAGGTAATATTTTTTAAAAAATTTAAATAAATTTGACATGAACAAGTTTGCACTTTTTTAAGTCCTAAACCCTTGATCACATTTTAATGAAATGCTTAATAATACATTAAATACATTAACAAATATAATAAATGGCTTAAGTAATACATAAAGGCTATTTTTCATACTTACAGAGTAGATAAAGAATGGAGAGTATCAAATGCTCCTGGTGCAACTGTAGTAATTTGATTATCATACAAAGAAAGCAAACGCACAGAACTGAGTCCTATGAAACTGTCATTCCCCACACAGGTTATTCGATTGCTTCTCAACATCCTGAGGGGAAAAAAAGGACATTGTTATGGAGACAAAGCGTCAGGCAATCAATTTTGCCTATCTGAGGATCAAAATGATCCTTGCAAATATGTAGCATTCATTACTACTTTTAAAAAATGTTCTCTTGCTATTAGATATTGCTATGAATATATACTGGGAATATCTTGCAAGAATAAAGTGCTTTGAGTTGTCAATGATTAATCTCAGTTACAAAAGGCACGGTGAGTCTAGGCATGGATTTACCATCCCACGATGAGGGCAGAATGTTTTCCTTTGATGCTACAATTATGTTTGCATGACTGCATAATGTCCTAATTCACCTACAGCTCTCTGAGTCCTTGGAGCCCTGTGATTTGTGTATTCAGGGTAGTATTACATTTGAGGTTGAACAGAAGGGAGGTGGAAAAGAATCAATAGCCATTGCAGATGAAGAACTGAGGGCATCTCAGGGACTTACACACTGAGTCAATGCCAAACATGGGCTGGGGGAGCCAAAACGGATAGAATATCTACAAAGACTACACGAATAATTTTATTTATGAAAATTAGCTCATTGATTTAAGTTGAGAACTTAAAAAGAGGCAACGGTAACAGATCCCATATCCACAATAAAGTTTAAAAAGGTTTACCATGAAAAAATACTTTTTTTTTAAGTCACTGTCATTAATAGGGTTAACATTATTGTCATTTCCTTGTTACTGCTAAAGTTTTGGCTCAATTATCAATTATTTGCTAATTATTTATTTGTCTGGCTTAAAACTGAACAAAAGCTCAAAGTCCCATGGGAAAATAATTATGAGTATATGAATAGTTGCCATAAATCATATTCAGAATTCCTGAAAAATTAAATTATTCCTCAACTTTTCTAAACATAAGTTGGCTACTAAAAAAATTGAAGAATGTAAAAAAGAGAGGTAAAAATAAAGAAACAAAGTGTCACTTTAAAATTCTAGATTGTTCCATAATAAATAAGAAATATAAACGTTTGCATTCTGCCAAGTCACAGATAAGAAGAGAAGATGATGCTCTCCTTATGAAGGGATCGTTTTACTTTAGAAAACAAATGCACAACAGAAAAGCATTCCTATCAGCGCTTTCCTTTGTCATAAATGATGAAGAGCACTGGGTCTTAATCTTGCTGGAGTCACATGTCCCGGAGGAAGCTGAAGAAAAGTTTGAGGGCCAGGTGCGGTGGTTCCTGCCTGTAATCCCAGCACTTTGGGAGACCGAGGTGGGCGGATCACAAGATCGGGAGATTGAAGCCATCCTGGCTAACACAGTGAAATCCAAAAAATTAGCCTGGTGTGGTGGCGGGTGCCTGTAGTCCCAGCTACTCGGGAAGCTGAGGCAGGAGAATGGTGTGAACCCAGGAGGCAGAGCTTGCGTTGAGCCAAGACAAGCACTCAAGCTTGGGTGACAGAGTGAGCCTCCATCTCAAAAACATAAAATACAATTAAATTAAATTTAAAAAAGGGAAAAGTTTGATCTCTGTTGCTAGAAAAATCCATAAGCACACATATGCACACATTTCACCTGTAATGTCAAGGAATTCAATGACTGGCTGAAATATGTATATGAACTAATAAGTGGCCTATTAGGGTTAAGAAGCCTAGGGGAATGGAAATGTGCTCTCAAAATCTTCATAGCTCCAAGACAAAAGATACCAAGAATAGGTATGTTCAGATAAAACTATTCTAGGATTTTGACTACCCTGAGTTTGGTTCTAAACTGCTCTACGATGCTTGTTGGAACATAACCAGATTCAGGAGAGAGTCAGTTAATATCTGTCTCAGGTGCTAAAACGTAAGCACTTCAAAAATATCCATAGAAATATAATGAAGGGAGAAAGTGGAATTTAGATAACTTTTCACAGGGAGAGTCCTGTCAATGGACAACAAAACAATAAGAAATACTTTGAAAAGTTCCTTGAGATGGTGTTGCAGATAGAACTGTATCCCCCTCAGATTTGTATTTTGAAGCCCTAAGCCCCAAATGTGACTGTACAGTCACGCACCACATTACAATATTTTGGTCAAGCAGAGCTATACAAAAGTTGTCCAATAAGATTGCAAGGGAGCTGAAAATTTCCTGTTGCCTCGAGATGTCATGACCATCATAAATGTCATAGCCCAACACATTACTCATATGTTCGTGGTGATACTGGTGTAAATAAACCTACTGTGCTGCCAGTTGTATAAAATTATAGCACAACACTTACGTACAGCACATAATACTCCATAATGACAATAAGCAAATATATTATTGGTTTATGTATATACTATACTATTAATTGTGATTTTAGAGTGTACTTCTACTTATTAACAAAAAGTTAACTATAAAACAGCCTTAGGCAGGTCCTCCTGGAGAAGGCATTGTTATCCTAGGAGATGACATGTTATCCTTGCATGTAATTGCCCCTGAAGACCTTCCAGGGCGACAAGGTGTGGAGGGAGAAGACAGTAATATTGATGTATTGATTATCCTAACCCTGGGCAGGCCTAGGCTAATGTATGTGTTTCTTAGTTTTTAACAAAATAGTTTAAAAATGCAAAAGTAAGTAAATGAAACAATTTAAAAAACAGAAAAGAATAAGGAAAAGAATAGAGAATAAAAAATTCTTATGTAAGAATTAAAAAATTTGCACAGCTGAACAATGTTTGGGTTTAAGCTAAGTGTTATTACAAAAGAGTAAAAAAAGTTAAAATATTAAAAAGTTCATAAAGTAAAAAAGTTACAGTAAGTTAACTTTAATTTATTACTGAAGAAATACGTTAAAAAAATAAATTTAGCAAAGCCTAAGTGTATAGTTGTACAGTGTTGTTGTTTTTTTTGTGACGGAGTTTCTCTTGTCACCCAGGCTGGAGTGCAGTCGTGCGATCTCTGCTCACTGCAACCTCCGCCTCCTGGGTTCAAGCAATTCTTCTATCTCAGCCTCCCAAGTAGCTGGGATTACAGGTGCCCGCCACCATGCCCGGCTAATTTTTGTATTTTTTAGTAGAGATGGGGTTTCACCATGTTGGTCAGGCTGGTTCTGAACTCCTGACCTCAGGTAATCCACCCGCCTTGGCCTCCCAAAGTGCTGAGATTACAGGTGTGAGCCACCGCTCCAGGTCGTGTACAGTGTTTATAAAGCCTATGTTAGTGCACAATAATGTCGTACGCCCTCACGCTCACTCACCATTCACTCACTCACTCACCCAGAGAAACTTCCAGTTCTACAAGCACCATTCTTATTAAGTGCCCTATACAGGTGTAGTATTTTAAATATTTTGCACCATATTTTTTACTGTACTTTTCTGTTTAGGTATGTTTAGATACACAAATACTTTCCATTGTGTTAGTAACAGTTGCCTGCAGTATTCAGTAGAGTAACATGCTGCGCAGGTTTGCAGCCCAGGAGCAATAGGCTGTGCCATATAGCCTAGGTGTGTGGTAGGCCATACTATCTAGGTTTGTGTAAGTCCACTCTAGGATGTTCACACAATGGCAACATTGCCTAATGACACATTTATCAGAACATACGTATGACTATATTTGGAAAGAGGGACTTTAGGGAGGTGATTAAGGCTGAGTGAGATTATAAGAGTGGGGTCCCATACTGATGGACTGCCATCCTTACAAGAAGAAAACGATGATACCAGGCAGCTCACTATCTCTTCCTATGAGCAGACAGAAGAAAACTCATTTGAAGAAACAGTGAGAAGGTGACCGTCTACAAGCCCAGAAGTGAGGCCTCATCAGAAACTCACCCTGTCAGCACCTCCGTCTTGAACTTCTAGCCTCCAGAATGATGAGAAAATCAATTTCTGTTGTGTAAGCTACTCAGTCTGTGGAAGCTCATTACGGCAGCCTGAACAGATGTGTACAGGTATAGTTACAGCCTACTGCCTTCCTCCCACCCCAAGGTACTTCTCTGCCAGGAGAAGGTTCCAGTATCAAGAAACAGTCCTTTAACTGCTGTTTGAAAAGGGAGCCTTCTGTTTGTTGCAATATTTGTATTTTACCCGAGACAACTCTGGAAAAGGTTAGATGCAGCCACCTGTGGTCTCTTTTCTATCCTCTTCCTACACATTCCTCAGTATCTCTCTCTCTCTCTCTCTCTTTTTTTAGACAGAATCTCATTACGTCACCCACACTGGAGTGCAGTGGCATAATCTCAGCTCACTGCAACCTCCACCTCCTGGGTTCAAGCGATTCTTCTGTCTCAGCCTCCCGAGTAGCTGGGACTACAGGCGTGTACCACCACGCCTGGCTAATTTTCTTATTTTTAGTAAAGACCGGGTCTCATCATATTGGCCAGGCTGGTCTCGAACTCCTGACCTTGTGATCTGCCCACCTCAGCCTCCCAAAGTGCTGGGATTACAGGCATGAGCCACTGCGCCCGGCCCTCAGTATCTCTTTCATCACAAGGCTGAGTGAACGTTTGCCTATCATTTTGAAAGGGCACCAAGTTAGCCCTTGGGATGGGTCAGCAGGTCCCAGACTGGTCCTGCTGGGTGGTCAGGTTTCAGGCTATCCCAGCAAAACTCAAGGAACACACTTCTGCTCTTAGGTGCAGGGAGGGCTTTGGGGGTGGGATTTGAATCTGGGATTCTATAAACACATCTCACTGGCTGTGGGAATGCCCTTCTCGCTCTGTATCTGATAAAGAGCAGACAATGGACTCAGCCATCAGCCCACTGGTCGTACATGGCTCTCACAGGCTGCGCGGAACAGGGTCGTGCGTTTGGGCAAGACAGACTCCCCACTACAGTCAACAAGGACTGCTTCCTGGTTACGAATATTTTCCTTTCTGCCTTCTAAAGCTTTCAGAGTTTGGTTTGTCTCTCTTCCAGTTTTCAGGCTACCACTTTTGTCAAACATAATTATATACTATATAGAAACAATATATATGTGTGTATATGTGTGTGTGTATGCAGCATGAAAAATTCAAGTAATACAAAATTGTTGTAAGTACTTTTGATTGAAATATCTCAATCTAATCCCCATATTTCTTGGACAACAATCCTTTGGAAACATATATAATTTTTCCCCCAAACTCCCTACCCCTGAGGAAGTAGACATAACTCTTAGCATGTTTTCTTTGAAAAAATAGTGAAAGATATATCACCAGCCTGTCTTTCTTTTACACTAACCTTGCAGGGGCAAAAAAACAAAAACAAAACAGTAGTCTCCAGATAAGCTGTTAGAATTATTCTACTGCAGAGATTCAAGGAGATTCTAAAGCTTACAGTAATTGGGCCAAGAGGAAGTATAGTATAGAGAGGTGTTTGACGACAAGGAAATAAAATCACCATTTTGAGGCAGGACAAGGTAGTCAGATCCATATAAGCACTGGAGCAAGGATGATCTATTTTGTAGAGGAGACAGCAGCCATGAGGAATGCCCCTGATCATCTGCTATCAATACCTTGAAGGCAGGAATATTGGGGTAAGGGACCATTTGTATTCATGATACGTGTGTGTGTGTAACACACATCAAAGGCAGGGATATTGGGGTAAGGGACCACTTGTATTCACAATATGTGTGTGTGTGTGTGTGTATGTGACACACATCAAAGGCAGGGATATTGGGGTAAGGGACCATTTGCATTCACAATATATGTATGTGCGTGTGTGTGTTTGTGTGTAACACACAACAAAGCAGGGATATTGGGGTAAGGGACCATTTGCATTCACAATACGTGAGTTTGTATGTGTGTGTGTGTAACACACATCAAAAGTCAGAATATTGGGGTAAGGGACCATTTGCATTCACAATATGTGTTGTGTGTGTGTGTGTGTGTGTGTGTGTGTGCGCGTTAACAGAGAGAATGTGAAAGAGATAGAGGGAGTGGGGTGGGTAAAAGTAGGAGGTGTTTCTCTCTCCCAGGATTATAATGAACAACGAGCTGCAATCCTTTGGTAGAAGAACTGCAATGCAAGTACAAATACTTACAAAGTTTTGAGGCTTTCCAATCCCTTGAACATCTTATGCTGCACATTTTCCAAACGATTACTTGTGAGAAGTATTTCATTTACACCAGATGCTCCTTCAAATGCTCCCTCCTCAATATCTGTGATCTTATTGTTGCTAAAGTTTCTAAATAAAAATTGTTGGAACAAAGATTTTAAACAATTTCTAATAAAGAGGGAATTGACACATAGTTGATCATTTTCTTCTAATGATCCAAGTCTTCCAACTTTTCACTGCCCAGCATTGCCAGGGCTCTGAAAAGATTCCACTTCCCTACACCATCAAGACAAAGGGACAATAATAATAAGAGGGAATGTCTATGGTAAAAAATGCCAGCGTGACTCATGTCAAACTCTCCAAAGGTCCCCAGGAGTATAAAATTCTTGAGGTCAGGTACTGGGTTACACAAACCTTTATGCCAACAAGAAACTTTTCAAAAAAAATCCCTGATTAAAATTGTCAAATGAATTAATGACTAAAAGAAGACAACTGGGTAGAGATAGAAGGGCTAAAATTTGTTAGTGTTCTATATATAGCATCAGAAATGTATTTGAATATGGGTTTATTCCCAGAAGAACTTCTCATGTAATAACGTGTTGAAACAACCAAATTAATTGCCAGTATTATGTATGATACCAACTACTACAATGCTTGCCAGAAGGCAAGAGTATCTAGTTGAGGTTAACTTTCTAAAGGCTTTTTCTTTCTCTTTCTCACTGATCGATCACTCCAAGACCAGGAGTGTCCCCAAACAAGGATCATTTTTATGCATATTTTAATTTCTCTGAGAGAATTGTACACAGTAGCTTCTTAATAAATATTTGTTTCATGGAAAATCATCTTATAGCTAAAAAGAAAGTGCATTTCATAACAGTGAAAAAGGAGGGCAATTAAGATATCAGAAACCATTTGCGAGGTAGCCTAATATGGATGCCAACTGTACAAGTAGTTTGTTCTGTAACTTACAGTCTATGTGACTATGGGCCAGTTACATATGTGGACACATAGCTAAAGTGAGTCGATGCTTCTTTCCTCCTGCCGATGTTTCTGCATGTGTGAGGGTGTTCCACTGGTCCCATGCTATTGACCTATGTCCTGTCTCTCCCTCACACCTCCCCAAGGGCATGGAGTAACCCACTGAGTGCAGCTGAAACTGCTGAGCTTATGAACTTATTTTAAAATATGAGTTGTGGACATGTAGTAACACAGATGAGCTATTGAGCCAGTTTATCAATCATTAATTTTGAATATCTTCTAATGAAAGTTTAATGAAGCAAAAAAGTCCAATAGTTGACATGAAAAAGAAATAACAGCATAGTTTGAGGAATAGTAAAGGAAGTTACAAAACCTTACTGAACCCACTTTAATGTGCTTAGATTGCTGGATTCCTGCTGTGGCCACATAACAGACCAGCTGTCTGAGTTAAAGTCAGATGCTTAGGCTCTGCTACAGAAAATGTGATTGACACTGTTGAACACACAGAAAAGTTCTCGCAGAGTTTACCCTGAATTCATGTCACAGGTCGCCATCGTAGGGAAATTTCCCAGGATTTTTAATATTTTTTAATTTTCTAAGAAACTTAAGAAAACGAACACAACAAAAATGCTACAGAAATTAAAAAAAAAAATAGCTAACAAGTGACTTACATTTTACGTAATTGAGGAAGTTTCTTAAAGATTCCTGTGGCTTCCAATACGGTAAATTCATTATTATTGAGACGCCTGAAGAAAAAGGAAGGAATAGAGAAGTTTTATTACCAATAGTTAGGAAAGCATTAAATTTGATTTCTCAAAATGAATTCTAACATTATTGAATGACACCAGGAAAATAAAAGGAAATACATATATCACAGAAGATTTGTGGAACATACTGATGCTTTTTCTCATTTTATTCAAGTTTTAATCAAAATAAAATGTTAGGAAGTTTTTTTTTTACACAGTAACAAAAGAAAAAATCAAAGATCAAAACCAGCTCTCAGCAATCTCTAGAACAAATTTTCTCCAATTTTTTCCACTATCGTCCCCACTAAAAGGATTTTAGACTGTTTTTTCCCTAATTGTTTTCTTCACAATTGGAACAAAAATTACAGCTTTATTAGAATGCGATTCACATGCTAGAACATTTACCCTTTTAAAGTGTACAATTCAGTGGTTTTTAGTATACTCACAAAATTGTGCAACCATCTTTGCTATCTAATTCCAGAACATTTCATTACCCCCAGAAAGAAACCCCATACTTATTACCAGTCACTCCCGGTGGCTATTCCCCTTCAGTCCTTGGCAACCACCAGGTTACTTTTTGTTTTTTTAATTTTCCTATTCTGGGCATTTTGTATAAATGGAATCACGTAAGATGTAGCCTTTTCTGTCTGGTTTCTTTTGCTTTATATAATGTCTTGTTCCTGTTGTAGCATATGGCAGTGCTTCATTATTTTTTAAGACTCAATGATATTTCATTACACAGGCATGACACATTTGTTTATCCATTTATCAGTTAGGAGGCATTTGTGTTGCTTCCATTCTTTGACAACTATAAATAATGCTGCTATGAACATGGTGTGCATGTTTCTGCCTGGATATATGTTGTCATTTTTTTGACATATACATAGGAGTGGCATTGCTGGATCACATGGTAAATCTGTGATGAACTCTGAGAAATAGCAAAACAGATTTCCATAGACCAGTGATGTATAAAGGTTTCAATTTCTTCCACTATGTTGCTCTCCCCCCCCTTTTTTTTTAGCCATTCCAGTGGGTCTAAAATGGTATCTCATTGTGGTTTTGATCGGAATTTCTCTAATAACTAATGATATTGAGCAGTTTTTCATGTGTTTATTGGACATTTGTATATGTTCTTTGGAGAAAGGTCAATATGAATAATTTAACCATTCATTAGCTGAGTAAAATATCTTTTAATCTAAATTATAAGAGTTCTTCATATATTGTGAATATGTCTTATTAGATACATGATTTGCAAATATTTTCTTCTCAGTACTGATTTTATTGTATAATTTAAAAAATTATAAATCTCTTACATTACACACATCTGCTGAAGTCTAAATTGGAGGCTAGTTTCCACTATAATTCTTCCATGACAAACAAACTTATTTAAAGTGCTAGGCCAGGGGCAAGTGTCTCATGCCTATAACCCTGGCACTTTGGGAGGCAGAGACAGGAGGATTGCTTGTGCTCAGGAGTTCAATACAAGCCTGGGCAATAGGGCAACATCCCATCTCTACAAAAAACACAAAAATTAGCTGGGTGTGGTGGTGCATGCCTGAGGTCCCAGCTTCTTGGGGGGATGGGGATGGGGGACTGAGGTGGGAGGATCCCTTGCACCCAGGAGGCCAAGGCTACAGGGAGCTGTGATGGTGACACTGCACTCCTGCCTGGGCAAGAGACTGAGACCCTCTCTCAAAAAAAAAAAAAAAAAAAAAAAAAAAAAAAAAAAAAAAAAAAGTGCTATTGTGCTGGAAGATATCACTTGTTTGTAGTATTATAGGTAATAAGCATAGATCCCTAAATAATTGTAAAAAATAAAGTTCAGGGCCTTGGTTGCATGGTTTCCATGCATTTCTAAAATTCCCGGAGCTGTGAAATAGCTTCATTAACTAACAGGAGTACAAAAAAAAAATCACTATAACTACAAGATAGTCGGTTTCTGTCAAGTCTTTGAAAGGCATTACTTTATTTTTATTCAAATTGCTAAAAATTAATTAAGTACTGGCATGAGTACAGGCACAGTGGGAGATAAACAATAACACACAATCCCTGTCATCAAGGAGCTATAATCTAGTTAAAGACAGAAGGATTATATACAAACAAACAGACAACGAACTTTGCAAAGCAGTAAATGACAAATACCAGATGTTGCTATCCATAAACATGGCTAAGATGTTGAGAGAATGATGAGGTTTCGTTAGTTTTTTTCTTGACTTGTTAGAACACTAATGTTAAAGGTCATCTTTTTATAAATAAAGTCAGTAAAGGCAAACCATGCATGCGCACAGAATCTGTGAGTGCTCCAACCAACATTCTAGTACTTAGTATGTGCAAGGTTCTGTGTTAAGGCTGTTAAGTGTAAATGCCATCATATTCTGCCTTTTCAGCTTTTCTTCCATTGTTCAGAAAAAGTTATCCTTTCTACTTTAATACCTGATGACTGAATCCTTCCACCCGTAAGTCAATGAAGTAGTAAATTAGGTAAGATGGACTCCTTGAATCTATCGTTCACAGAAATTGAAAATGGAGGCTCTCAAACTACTTTATTTAGTTGCTATATGGATTAAATACGTTAAAAAACTAAGTACATAGAAAATAGTTTGGGAATAAATAATACCCAATAAATAAGCATCAAATAAACACCATTGGTATTAGTATGAAGTGCTTACTGAATTTTGAGATAAATTAGTTCTGTACTCAATCGTATGGTTGGCTAGAAAGATGAACAAAGGTAGCCTCTAACATATTCTTGTACTAAGAAGAGTTATGCCAATGTAATGCATATTAAAATTAACATAATTATTAATAATAAAAATGGCAAGACAAACATTCCTATGCTTTAATGCTTTCATTCCCTCCTTCCCAACCAGAATTTTGTTGGCGGATGAACTTACAACTCTGCAGTGTACTGGGGAATGTGCTCTGGGATTTTGCTGAGTTTTTGATTAGAGCAATCTACTGTGGTTCCTTCACAGCGACACTTTTCAGGGCAAGCCAAATCCGCAAAGCAGTCTCCACTTAATTTTGATCGATAATCTTCTGTACCTATTGAGAATTCAAACCAAAAAAAAAGATACTGAGTCTAAAGGTTAGAATATTTATTAGTTTGTAGGAAGAAAAAAGTAAGATAACTATAGATTATGTAGCAGGGAGACAACTTGGGGTATTTTGGTCAATGGATGTCAGGAGAAAGGTTAAAAGAAAGGCTTGGAATTTTCTGGAAAAAAGAGTGACCAGATTCACATGACAGGAAAACATTAATAAAGTTGAGCTTTTCACAGCTGTACTTTCTGCTGATCCAATTCTGAGCCATTCTAGCCTATTTCACAGCTAGTCACACAATGGATATTAATTATTAAAAAGTTTATTTTTTTTCTCTGAGTCAAGAATTGAAAATATATCCAGTAATAAACATGATCCTATATATCATTGTAAATTAGGGCTTTCAAGGCAAATAGATATACTCAGGCTTTTAAATTTTCTATGGACTTTTTACTACTCTCTCCCTCTCACATAATCTCGGAGATGCCTAAAAAGCCCTCTTTTTTTCATTTTGATTTTGTAGAAAGAGACAGGTAAATCCTGATTTAAGCCTCAGCAGCTTGCCATGCTGTAGAAAGCTGCGTGACGTTCCATGGTGCTTGACGGAACCATGTTTTACTCATACCTCGCAACCACATGGTTAGATCAAGCACAACAGAAAATCTCGCTACATTGTCACTACACCAACCACTAGGCCAAAGGTAAGACCAAGAGGAAAATGGAAGGAAGGAGGAGAAAAGCTACAGGCGTTCTGGAAATGTAATACTGTTTACATGACATGCATTCTTCCCGCAGAATGTT
Organism: Rhinopithecus bieti; assembly: GCF_001698545.2. Classification (NCBI taxonomy): domain Eukaryota; kingdom Metazoa; phylum Chordata; class Mammalia; order Primates; family Cercopithecidae; genus Rhinopithecus; species Rhinopithecus bieti. The sequence continues at coordinate 5,365,855 of NW_016804139.1, forward strand.
TATGACCACAGTAAGAGTATTACTACCGAAGATTTCCTGGAAACACAAAGAAGGGGCTATACGGAAAAGGTGCCTCCACCGTTCCTCAGAACTGCAGAATGGAAACAACAGCTTTCAGGAACAACATCCAGGAAGAAGTTGAAGGTGAGCTACAAGGACAACAGAGAAGCTCAAAGGATCTGTGGTTTCTTCTTGAAAAAAAGGTGCCAAAGACCAAGACTAGAAGAAGGTACATCAGGATTGAAAAGGGAGGGTATTATGTTTCAGATCAGACACTTTTACTTACAGCCAAAATGGTGAATTCCTGCAAAAGTAAAGATCACCAAGAAGGAAAGAAAGAGTAATCCCAATTAAGATTAATATACATATTTATAAAACTAAGCTCTCTTCCTTCTTTATTATGGTAATTATTGAAAAAATAGCATGATGTGATGGGAATTGTCATGCTTTGTAAAATTTTATAAATAATATTTTGAAGCACGGTGGTCTCACAAGAAAACCAATGTAATGAAAGATGCATAGTGCAAATTAAGTTCTCGATTCCTTTAAAAGATGAACTCCCTGCAAGACAGATTTTCTTTTATCACTGTAATATGTAGAATGCCATATAAAATGGTAGTAGGGAGGTCCACATGTAAAAGTGAATGAAAAACTAATGGAGATTATCAAGGACAATCATTAGAACATTTGGATTAATCCTTATGTTGTGATGTACACTTTTTAATGACCTTTTCAACTTATAAATAATGTTTCTTAGTGGAAATGGAATCAGAATCTCATAAGAAGTTTGCGATGGTAAATATAACGGTTTCATTACATTTGGCAGTTAATGCCACAGTATTTATTGAGGATCTGGTGCCTTATGATTTAAGCTTCACTCCAAAATGAAGTAAGAGTGCACAAAGTCTAAATGACAGGTACACTGGGTATCTTGCAATTCAAATAGTCTGCATTCAATGGAACAGTAATAATGCTTATTTTACGGTGGCTTTTTAGGTGGACTCAAATTTTAATTAAAATATTTGGAAAAAAGGGAAGGAGGCCCAAATGATCCTTTTGAGGCCTGGCTTCTACAATTATTATGTTTAAATAACGTAAATTAAATGATCAAAACTTGAAAGTTAAGACATGACATTTGATATAAAAGATAATTTCCAAATCCTAATTTGGCTGCTGTCAGTAACAGGGAAAAACTGTATCAGAATATATGAAAACAACCTCACTTTTGTTCTTTATTTAGTGAATTGGAAACATTAAACTTATCAATTATTAATTAAGTGTATTTAAATGAAATAGTTTAAATAATTTGGTACCAATTACATTACTGCCATAATTTTAGGATTCAAATCATATTAATGTTTTATTCAATAGGTCATCTGGTGTTTAGAATATGGCTTTTCTGGTTAAATAATAGCTATCAGATTATTTTCCACTTAATTGGGTAAAGTAATTAATATTAAACATTGTCAGTGAAGGCCAATCAACTGTTCTTTTCAACATGTTACTTGTTATGCAGCCAGTATAATATATACAATGCTACTGATCATTCAAGCTCAAAATAAGTCATATAACCAAATCTAATAAATCCATAAAATTATCCAAATTGTAATTCAATAATGGTGAGCAACAAATATCTCCTTAAAATAGAGACTAAACCCAGAGTTCTTCTTTAGAAAATATGGAAAGGTAGACTAACACTGTACACTAACGCTGTAGAAATATCTTTTAATCTGTAGCTCTTAAAATATTTTATAGTCAAGAATATACCCAAGAGATGGTGAATGTGGCCAATCAATACTTAACATAATGGTTTAAAACAAACAAGTCAAGAGGCATTTTACACAATTGGCAGGCAAGGAAAAATAAGTAAAGAAACGTATTTTAAAGAGCTAGTTCTAGAATCATCAGTCTTGATAGTGTTAAGGTTGAAGTGGTAAAACATTGCGATTACTTTTCTTAGACACATTCTATCCGTCTGCCTAAATTACTCAAGGCATTTTGAGACCATGAACTTCTGATGCTTTCACATCAGACATCAATGTTCTTTTTACGGACTTATATTGTATTTCCGGACATAGAAGAATATAAAGTCATAAACAAATAAGAAACAACTGCATATAAATCAGCAGGAAGCTGCTGTTTTTCTATAAACAGTGAAGCAAAAGTAAAGCAATAAGAACAGTTTTTAAACATAAGAATCTATAAAAAAGTAAGTCTCATGGTGGAAAATGAAATTCTGTGTGTGTGTAACTGATTTCATGTAGAACTAGCTCTTTGACATCGGAAAGATCTCTGTCTTTAAAACCAGCTCAATTAGCTATATTTTAAAAACAGGTTGGAAGATCAGATATACAATGTATGGAGAGATAATGATGTAAGTAGAAAGCCATAGCTTCAAACATTTTAGCTACTGTGAGGAATTTTAGATAATGCGCCAAAGTAAAAGAGAGAGAAGAAAAGGTGGAGTTTAATAATATATATGTTTAACATCAGAAGCTGCATGCAAAGGTCAGGTTTTCAGGAAACAGCTACAAGTGATATATGCATAAGTCAATCTATCTATAGAGTATCCACTGTACTTTCAGAAGCATGCATATCAGTTTTAGAAGCTATATTTTATAAGGTGAGGAAAGGGTGTCTGTAGTTAGTCCTACTACCGAGCAAAACCTACCTGGAATGAAATACTGTTCTTTAGCTAAATAAAAAAAGAGAAAAAAAAATAGAAGATGCACCTGAATGTCAGCAAGCAGAGATATGAGTTATATTAGATTAAGAATGGACTAAAGTTACTACAATTAAGTGAAAAATGTATATTCACAGCTATGACTGATGTATAATAATGTACAGTGAGTAGTAAATGCATCTATAATTATGGACAATAACCAGCTTGGTTCTTATATTAGCTTTTTAGTATGAACTTAACTGCCGAATGTGAAATACCCCTGGAATAGTTAGGTAGCATACTACCAAACAGACATATAATGTATTCTATCAAAAAAAAAAAAAAGGAAAATATTATATCAAAGCAATTAGTAAATTTGAATGATGGAAACCTTCCATTTAATATCAATACAATGTATTCATATTTAGCTTTTTACAAATAAATGCAATATTTCCAAAATATCTAAAAAAAAAATAGCTTTTGGAAAAAATGCATCCTCACAGTTGTATGCAAAATAAGAAAATGCAAACTGAGGAAGTGCATTCAGAGTAAGAAGCAAGGGATCTGTAGTCCCTCCCGGTGCCCCTGGACTTCTGAGCCCAAACAAATCATGTAACCAAGTCTCAATTCACTTTCTGAAGAAACGAAAATACAGTTAATTACTTGAGGTTGGTCAAGACAACGAACATGAGACTTAACATACTTCAAAGGTATTCGCAGTTAGCTAAAAGGCTCTTGTTAAATGTGAATTTTGGAAAGGTACTATGAGGTATCTAGGCTTCTTTTTAACTTGGTCAATAGCCTACTTCTTCTGCTCTCCGTGGTGTTAAAATGCTACACATAGAAGTATTATTTGAACTATGTCTACAGTTCTCTTTATTTTGCTATTCATGGGCAGAAGAAAAAGAAATATGGTTCTACAGTGTTCACTAATCAGCCGAAGGCCAGCTGCTTTTGTTAGGTCTCATGTAACCATTGCTGTTGGTCACAGGGGAAATTAACACGTGAAGAAATTACCTGAACAACGGAATTTCTTGCTTTTGATCTGTCCAATTCTTTTGTTTGCCAGGCGGCGGGGGCTGGTGCAACGGGCACCACTGGTCTCAATTGGGTTGGTATGGAGATAATCTGCTAGCCACTTGAGATGGCAGTCACAAATAAACGGGTTCTGGGCCAAATGCCTTTGGAAACACATACAGAACAGTTTTATAGATGACTTGCAAGGGACTCAACTCTTACATTCAGAGTGGAACAATGTCATCAAATGTGATCCAAATCACTTATACATACATAGTTTGAATGGCCCGAAGAGGTGAAAAGGTCCCCTTGGCGATGGTCTGAAGCTTGTTGTCATATAGGGAGAGAAGGTTCAAGTTGTGGAGATCCTGAAAAGCATCTACCCGAAGGCAGTTTATCTTGTTGGCATTCAATAATCTGTTTGATTAAATAGTTGTAGAATTAAAGTATAGCATCTCACTAACTCACCTGCAAGATTTTGTGCTTTTTAAGAAAATCCAGCTGTGAAATATATTTCTTTAACCTCAACACTAACATTTTAACTTTAATAATTTAGGAATTAGAGGTTAGAGATGTGGGGTTTTACCATATAAAGCAAAAGTCATGTGATCAAATGAACCTAAATCTAGGGGTACTTATACATGTATTCACTACAAATTATTAACCATTTCCTCTGGAAGATGTAAGGGTGGAATAGTACACAAAGATGGGTGAGACCCAGCCTCCACTGGCAAGGACACCATAAAAATGTCCTAAGACACTATTCATCCCTCAAGACACTCTGTGGAAAAGTAGTTCAGGCTATTCTCAAAACAGTCGCCAGTGTGATCCTTCTAAACATAGAACAGATCATGTCACCCCTAGCTCAGAACCACGCGACAGCTCCCAATTGGCTCTGAGCAGAAGCCTAAGTCGTCACAACAGCCTGTCCGGTAGCTCACTCTTCAGAACTCTGCAGTCTTCCCAGTTCTCTCCTCCTGGCTGTTTCAGCTCCAATCACTAATCTCTTTGCTCTTTTTTAAACACACCAGGTTCTGCTATTCTCTGTCTGAAATGTTCATCTCCCAGATGTCAAGCCTGCTCTAATATTGCCTTCTCAATCCGGCCTCCCGGACCCCTCTCCTTAATACATGCAGGCTGTCTTTGACACCTTCCCAACCCCTAACACTCTCGATTCCTTTTACTTTGATCTACTTTTTCTATTTTCTAAAGTATGTATATATTTTTCTGCTATACACAACTTATTATGTTACTGCTGACTGTCACCTATATGCCTCCCTACCCCACAGTAAATCATCCATATGTCTATTTCATTTCCCCTCCTTTCCCAGCTGCCCAGCACATACTGGGAGCTCAATAAATATTGGTTTTTGAGTGAATACTTTACAACCCTCTTGGAGAGTCACACGATACATTAGTATAGGCTGTAGTCTTATATTATAAATACCTGTTTAACTTTTTAATGCAATTCACCACAAACTCCTTTTTACCCCCTATATACTATATCAATATTCTGTGGAACTGTGGTTTATGGATTATACTTTGGCAAGCATCATGCTTGTGGATGTGACTGTGTGTGAGCTTAGGTTTATTCTTCAGCATGTACTCTGCTCTCTACTTTCCTCAACCACCTTCTGAACTCACCTTCCACCCAACAAAGTACTCCTCCCGCTGGGTTCCTCAGAATGTCATTCCATGCTATGCAGTCTTGTCACCTGTTTTATGCAGACCTGCTTATTTGGCCAATGACAGTTTCTCCCTCTTCAGGAAGGACAATTTTAAAAAATAATATTCTTTTTCTCCATCCCCAACAGGCACCACTGGTCTCAATAGGGTTGGTATGGAGATAATCTGCTGGCCACTTGAGATGGCAGTCACAAATAAAGGGGTTCCGGGCCAAATGCTTTTGGAAACACATACAGTACAGTTTTACAGATGACTTGCAATGGACTCAACTCTTGCATTCAGAGTGGAAACAATGTCATCAAATGTGATCCAAATAACTTACATAGTTTGAATGGCCCCGGAGAGGTGAAAAGATCCCATTGGCGATGGTCTGAAGCACGTTATTATAGAAGGAGAGAAAGAATATTTTTCTCCATGGGGATGGAGAAATTTTTTTTAAATTCCTGCCTTTTAAGAGGGAGAAACTGTAGACAATACTGGATATAGCATCAAGCTATATCTAGCTATATTTAGTTCAGTGCTTTGATACTTAGAACTTTTAACAAATATGTAACAGCTCAAAAAATATGTGCCATGTGGTTTGGCTATGCCTCGTTATCTAACATACTGAAAATATTTTCTCCTTTGACAATAAAACGATCTCTATGTTAACATGGGGTATTTCCATTTTACTTGATTTTTTAAAGGTGCTACATCAGCAACATGCAAAGTGATGACTTTCTCACGGTGATTCAATTGGCTGTGCTCTTTGATTCCCCATCAGGAGCTGAAGTTTTCATCTTCCCTCTGATATATGTAATACCTTCTTAAAAGCCTTCAAGAAATGGTGGGTGACAGGGGCTGCTTAACTCCATACCTCTCCTCCCTGGGAGGAGAGTAATGCTGACCCTTTCTTTAATTAATAATCTAATTGAATAAAGCAGTTAGAGAGCAAACAAGGACAATGAGATTGTGTGGAGCCTGAAGAAACTGAAAGATGTCGTTTTGCATCATCTTGCATCTATGCAGTTTGTACTCACTTTAACTCAGTGTGGCCCAGGGAATAGTAAATAAATATTAAACAACAATCTGTTTTCTTTCTTTCATTTCCCTGCCTCTTCTCTCTAATATCTGACCAACCAAAACTAAGACACTTAACTTTACCAGGTTCTCAGTCAGCTGTAAAGAGATAATCATGTCATTCTTTCCCTCTGGCAGGCTTAAGAATGAGCCTTAGTGTAGAAATGAAACTTTATAAAGATGGCTTTAGAAGGTTTATCTATATAGATCTCCATATTTTATTAGCATGTGTGTTACATCAGCCACCAATAAGTGTGCATGGAAAAAAAAGAAGGTGACATTTTATGTATTGGTACTAGATAGGGCAGTGATAGTAAGAGTGATTGTGAATAACTGGCACAGAGAGTAATTCTAGGGAAACATGGAAGAATGGCAGAGAGGTGAGTCACAAGTATGCAATACTTGGTTACAGCATCAAGCTATATCTACAATGCATACAGACATCTGGACTGTGAATAGCATAACTGTATCAAATTAGTGACAATATTTAATAACGGAAATGCGAAGCTTAGAAAAATTTGAAACCCAAATAAAGTCATTAAGTAACAAAATCAGTGTTTGTCATGACTCGTTGGTCTATTGTAAAATAAATTTACTGGGTTATGTAGCATTGAGAAAATAAAGAGAGAATTGGGGCGGGGTGAACAGAAAGGAGAGCACTACACATAATAAGGTTCATTATTGTTTCGTTAACATTTTGTTTCGTTTGTTTGTGTGCATGCTGGGGTGGAATGTAAAATACATTTCTGCATAATGGTGAAAAAGTTTAAGACATGGATAATAGGATGTAATTAAGAACATAAGTTTATCAATTCAGGAATTTATATATATAATATATTATATAATATATATTACATATAATATATAATTATATTATAATATTAAATTATTATATTAATAATTATATAATATATATTACAATAATATATATCAATATATATGTGTATATATATATGAAGACTGTGGGATTAGGAATAGTTACCAAATAAATGCCAAGAAATAAATATACTCCAGAGGGAAAATAACATTGTATACATAAGAATGTTAAGGGAGATTTACTAAGAAAAAAATTGTAACACAATTATCTTTGTATCTAAAGCATCTAGGCCAGTGTGTGCCCCAAATGAGGTCCTCTGTTTGATGATATGAATAGAATTTGATGATTAACTACCAAGTTTTAATATTTGCATTTTTTTCCAACTTTACTTTTCATATGGGCATGCATTAAAACACATGGTGTTAAATCTTCTTTTTGCAAATATGTATGGTAAATACTTCTTTTGAGACAAATGAGCAGTATCTATTGTCTAATCAGAGTGGTCTTTGATTTACAGGTAATTCTCTCTCTAAAGGTTAGTCTGAGGACTACTGTGTGTTATAGCTCACCGCACACCATCTGTGTTTGAGGAAGTTATTGCAGCACTGTGGCTCCTGCAGATTCTTTGGACAAAGGTTGTTGAGTATATCACCATATCTTTCTTGGTTCCAACTACTGGTTTAGTTAAAACAGAGATGTTTCACAAGGACAGGGATTGTAGAAGCTTTAAATGATACAGCAGCCAGAATGCATACATTCATGATAGTGTAGAGAAAATGGTTTGGGGACTATTCCAAAAAGTAGTGTCTTCAAGTAAATAATCAAGAATGTTAGCTTGACTGGACTAATCTTTTCTATTTTGTTAAACTGTATCATTTTGAGTCAAATTTTTCCAAAGCCTCCATAAAAATATGAGATAACAAACCGGCTAATATATATTATTAGGCTGGAGAGATCGAAAACAATCAAATACTTACAGGAGCTGTAAAGAAAACAGTCCTTCAAATAAACTTTTGGGGAGTTCTGTGATTTTATTTCCATAAAGGACACTGAAAAAAATGTTTTAAATGAAAAAAATTAGACACTAAACCTGCATAACAAATTCATCTAATACATATTTACTCAGGCATAGAGGAAGTTAGTAGGCAATCAATACATCATAAAAGTTACAGCTGAGTAAACAAACTTCATTTACAAATGTCTTTTGCCTGATTGCAGATCACATATATGCTTACTGTAGGACATTTGGAAAACAAAAAAATAAAGAACATATGTATATACGTAATTTCCACTTGCATTGCCATTTCATAGAAATGTTTCCTTTTAAGTTGTTTTCTACTCACAAAATACACAGTTCATATGTAATGAGAGCACACCATATATAACAAAGAAAATGCTAAGTGTAGAATCAAGAATAGAAGAGTACATAGTGACATAAAAGTCCTCATGATACATACAACATTAAGTAAAAAAGAAGCATGTTAAAGTATTATGTTAATTTTGTTTAAAAAATATATACATATATGCACAAAATAAAAGGGAAACATATTTAGATGGCAGATGATTTGCCATCCAGAGGTGATTTGAATTTACATCTACATATTTTGTGTATTTTAATATATCTCTAAAATAAGCATATATTATTTTCAAAGATCAGAGAGATATTCTTTTGGGAAATAAACAAATGGCTGCCATAACACATAAAGAAAAGCTGAAATGAGAATCTAAATAATTGATATGTTTGGCAGCAGTATATAATCTCTTTTGAAAAGGAAGAAAATAACAATACAAGAGAAATGAATATGTGAGAGAAAAGCTGTTCCTTTTCAAAATGTCACAGAGAGGTAAGGTATATTATAAAATGCGAAGAAAATCCTCAAAGGAATAAATAAAGCTGGGTGCTATTATAGTGTAAGGAGATATTCCATTTGTCTCTTTAGATTCCATGACATAACTATAAAACAGAACATGAAATTTTGTTTGTAGAAAACGTAGATTTCTTTAGAAAAGTCAATCAATTAGAAAGAAACCATTTTAAAAATCAAAGAACAAAAGAGAGGATTTTATATTGNCTAATATATATTATTAGGCTGGAGAGATCGAAAACAATCAAATACTTACAGGAGCTGTAAAGAAAACAGTCCTTCAAATAAACTTTTGGGGAGTTCTGTGATTTTATTTCCATAAAGGACACTGAAAAAAATGTTTTAAATGAAAAAAATTAGACACTAAACCTGCATAACAAATTCATCTAATACATATTTACTCAGGCATAGAGGAAGTTAGTAGGCAATCAATACATCATAAAAGTTACAGCTGAGTAAACAAACTTCATTTACAAATGTCTTTTGCCTGATTGCAGATCACATATATGCTTACTGTAGGACATTTGGAAAACAAAAAAATAAAGAACATATGTATATACGTAATTTCCACTTGCATTGCCATTTCATAGAAATGTTTCCTTTTAAGTTGTTTTTCTACTCACAAAAATACACAGTTCATATGTAATGAGAGCACACCATATATAACAAAGAAAAATGCTAAGTGTAGAATCAAGAATAGAAGAGTACATAGTGACATAAAAGTCCTCATGATACATACAACATTAAGTAAAAAAGAAGCATGTTAAAGTATTATGTTAATTTTGTTTAAAAAATATATACATATATGCACAAAATAAAAGGGAAACATATTTAGATGGCAGATGATTTGCCATCCAGAGGTGATTTGAATTTACATCTACATATTTTTGTGTATTTTAATATATCTCTAAAATAAGCATATATTATTTTCAAAGATCAGAGAGATATTCTTTTGGGAAATAAACAAATGGCTGCCATAACACATAAAGAAAAAGCTGAAATGAGAATCTAAATAATTGATATGTTTGGCAGCAGTATATAATCTCTTTTTGAAAAGGAAGAAAATAACAATACAAGAGAAATGAATATGTGAGAGAAAAGCTGTTCCTTTTTCAAAATGTCACAGAGAGGTAAGGTATATTATAAAATGCGAAGAAAATCCTCAAAGGAATAAATAAAGCTGGGTGCTATTATAGTGTAAGGAGATATTCCATTTGTCTCTTTAGATTCCATGACATAACTATAAAACAGAACATGAAATTTTGTTTGTAGAAAACGTAGATTTCTTTAGAAAAGTCAATCAATTAGAAAGAAACCATTTTAAAAATCAAAGAACAAAAGAGAGGATTTTATATTGTCCAGAACGAGGTAGACAGGGAATCAGAAAAGGTAAAGCATGAATAAATATATATTTTGAGGTCAAGATTAACAGAAGAGAGGGCATTAGAAAACACAAATGAGTAGATTAAGATGGCACCAATTTGGGATGTTCAATTCAATAACATTCAATTCATTCACTCAGCAATAGAGATTGTGCACTTACTACACACCAGTAACTTTGCCAGATTCTAAGTTTGGTGTTCAATTCAATTGTCATTTTTGAATGCCCATCATCTGCCCATGTCTCAGGCACTGACACGACTGAGATAAAGAAGATATGGCTTCAAAGGGAAATCTAAAAGAGTAATTTTGAATAGTCAAAGAGTCTGATATTGTGAATCCACTGCAATTTAGAAAGGAACAAAGATGTGTATAAATTGTGGAGAACCTGCATGAGGATCAAGGGGTGGACAATTTAGTAGGTTGTTCACTTGAGACTTTTGCTATGAAGGTTGGCCCAAATAGCATGAATAGGAGAACAAGCTAGGAGATGCATCGTATTTATATTGTGGAATTATTTTTTCCAATAAATCATTGTTTTCCTTAAGACCATGTTAAAAAGTAACAAATGCTATTGTAATGAGACAAAGTGGGTAAACAGCAAAAAAGGAGAAAATTACACTAGGATGCAGGAAATCTATCCGTATAGGTATTATTGCTGTATGGAGTATTAACCATAAGAATAATAAAGAAATACTCAATGTGATGGGAATGACATTTCTCCAAAAAGGTTTAGCAGGACTAGGGCTGGGTACAGTATTTTACATAGCAAAGAGATCAAAATGACAGCAAGGAAAATAAGTTAAAATATAAAAATTCCAAAGACCAGGATAGAGAAGTTGGATGACAGCCCAGGAAATAGGGCCAAAATCTATAAAAATGAGGGAAAGAAATATCATCACATAAAGATATAAACTAAGAGAAGGCCAGTGAGAATTTGTCCTACACTGTTGGAGGAAAAGAAATTTTTAAAAGAAATTGAAAGACAAAAGTGGAATCAGCTGAAAAGAAAATCAATATATGAGGGATGTGGATAATATCACCCAAATACCAAGAATGACTAATTGAGTATCTTCTCTACAGTTTATACATGACTTATGTTCAGCATACCACATAGACAGTATATACATATGTACTATTATATGTGTACAACATACAAATACTCTGATAGAGGTTTTTTGGCTAGTCTTTTGGAACAATAGGGAAATTTTAAGGCAGCTCTTGCACCTGCTGTATAAGGAAGGCCAAGAATGTTAAACACAGTTTAGCCCTTGTGAGTTTCAGCATGAGGACAGTAAGAGGCAGCAATAGCTGGTGACCAGTGTTTGAGCTCTCCTGCTCTTGTTGAAAGCCGGCAGAGGCCAGGCACAGTGGCTCATGCCTATAGTCCCAACACTTTGAGAGGCCGAGGCGGCCGGATCACTAAGTCAGGAGTTCGAGACTAGCCTGGTCAACACAGTGAAACCCTGTCTCTACTAAAAACACAAAAAATTAGCTGGGTGTGGTGGCAGGCGCCTGCAATCCCAGCTACTCGGGAGGCTGAGACAGGAGAATCGGTTGAACCTGAGAGGCAGAGGTTGCAGTGAGCTGAGATTGCGCCACTGCACTCCAGCCTGGGGGAGAGTGTGACCCTCTGTCTCAAAAAAGAAAGCTGGCAGAAGACAACTCCTACTGAAGAGAAAAAAATGTCCAAAATAGCAACTTATAAGATGACCATCATGAAAAAGGTGTCATGGGCAGAGACTTTATTATTCAAAAAAATGTCAGGGAAATTATACTTATAAAAGTTTTTAAATGTATACATTTGAAAGTTATAACTTGAAGTGATTTTTAGAAGAGTTCAGTAAAGATAAAGCAGAGGACAAAACAGAGGTGCTACCTTTTAATTTTCATTGAAAACCTGTAGTAAAATGCAAGATACTGGGCAGGAGAGTTAACAGCAGTTTAGGAAAAGGTTGCCGGAAATCTAAGTACAGCGTTCAAGTCTTCCACTGTAGACCCCTGTGGAATTTGGGAGCTAGTTGAAGAAATAAGGAAATTAGAGTAAATGAATTAAAATAGTTTACAAAGGGCTAATGAAGAAAATGGGAAAAGAGAAAAATCATACATTGAGGACCTTGGGCATAAAGAAAGATTCTCGGAAATAATTGAGATCCAGAAACATACAAATTGCTTTGTATCAAGAGATGAATTTGCCATGGCCATACCTATTATCTCTTGATGTTTACTCTATAACAAAGCTGGCAGGGAAGCAACTTTATCCTCATTTTAGAGATGGAAGAAGTAATACCAGGGAATTTAGTAACTAGCTCAGCCTCTATTAAGTAATAGAGCCAGGATTTGAACATAGCCACCTAGTCTCCTAAAGGTGATATGCTTAGCAGTATGCTACATTGATACAACGTTTTGTTACTATAGAAGGAAGTTTCCAAGTAATAAGCAGAAAACAATAAAACTGTTTACAGACAATGCTAAAACACTAGTATGATGAATTCTTAGGACATTATTACTAAATATTATAAAAATCTTGTTGATGTCACATTGAAAGAAATTTTAAAATCCCTGAAGATAAAATGACATGATGAATGTTTGGTTTTTGTTTTGTTAATATATTGCATATTATACTATGTAACAATATATTAATATAACATTATAATTTTACATAATACATAATAAAATAAATGATAATGTTAATTAAAAGTTATAGGATTTCTTAGTAGGAGAGGACATAAAAAACATTAGGTAAATCAAGTCCACTTGTCTCTAAGAGATGCAATTTTGGTGATTAAATAACTTGAAATTTTTATTTATTTATTTATTTGAGACAGAGACTCAGTTTGTCACCCAGGCTGGAGTGCAGTGGTGCAATCTCGGCTCACTACAACCTCCGCCTCCTGGGTTCAAGCAATTCTTGTGCCTCAACCTCCCAAATAGCTGGGATTACAGGCATGCACCACCACGTTTGGCTAATTTTTGTATTTTCAGTAGAGATGGGGTTTCACCATGTTGGCCAGGCTGGTTTTGAACTCCTGACTTCAAGTGATCTGCCTGCGTAGGCCTCCCAAAGTGCTGGGATTACAGGCGTGAGCCACCACGCCTGGCTGAAATTTTTATTTTTTAAGTAGAATGTAATAGAGGTGCTTGGCATCATATCACCTTCAAATATTTTCATGTATTTAGCAAATGCAGTGATTAAATTAATCTGTCTATATTCTTGAGTACAGTTCTAGAAAGGCATGGTATTAAAATATCAGGTGTAAGTGAAACTTGTAAGTAAAATTTTTATTTAAATAAAGAGAGGTGTTGCCTTGTACTTGCATGGTTTTTGTAGTAAACTACATACTCCCAAGTACTCTGCTCCCTTCTGGAAGGTTTTAACTCCTGGTCACTATCATGATCTCCAGCACAATTCTTTTCTGGAAATCTAGCTTCCACTGGCTTTCCTCCCCCACCCTAATTATAGTGTCCCAGACCTGTAGTTACAATTGCATTCTCTTCATTACTTCAGTTTCAAGCACCCACTACTCTCCAGTCGCAGTGATATTTTTTGCTAATTCTTGAAACGTCTAACATACTCCTGCTAAAGGTCCTTAGTATTTAACTGTTCCCTCTGTCTCAAATGCCTTTCCTCTATATATCTGCACTATCTACACAGTTCACTCTTCAAGTCTTTGTTGATCATCCTATTCAAGGTTTTAGCTTCCCCCCAACCACAGAATTCCTTATCCCTTGTTCTGTCTTTATTTTTATTCATAGCATTTTCATCTACAGATAGATGTAATACTATAAATATAGGTAAATTTTATGTATACTATACATTTGCCAGTTTATCATTGGTCTCCTCCATGAGGCAGGGATTTTTGTATTCTGGTCACTCTGTATCTCTAGACCCTCTACTAGGGCCTGGTACATAATCGGGCCCAATACATTTCTTTTGAACATATTAACTGTGGATCAATGAAGAAGAGAGCTATTGCAAATATGTGTAGTTACATATTTTAAGGAGGGGAAAATAACTTAATCTTTGGAAAGTGAACTCAAACTGTGAACATGACGAGGAAAATGATATGTGTTATAACATGTGGGCTTTCTCTAAAATAACTCAGTTATTTGATTCTCTTCCAGTTTATCTATTTTACAGTATCATGCAGGTATTCCACTTTTGGCAAACAGTTTGTAATCTTCCACATATTGCTACATTTTGAACTGGAAAAACCCCAGTGACTTAACTCCCTCACTTAACTGCAGTTTACTTTATCCTCAAGTAAAGATAAAGCTTTTCTATGGCCTTCTAAGACAACTGGGTGTGTGAGTGCTCTCATCACAAGGCCTTAGATTTCAATGTAGCAATCATGTTATTTTACATGTGTTAGCAAATAGCAAAAGGAGTGACAACACACTATTTTATTCTTTATTAGATTACATACTTTATAATCATTAATTACAGGAACCTGCTTATCAACAAACATAATGTAATTTATTGAGAGAAGTAACAAATTATAATAAGCTGTTCTATTTATAATTTACTTTTAAATATCTTTATATTTTTTCTTTTAATTCTTACAACCACAGAAGTGTCAATTAACACTATTAAGGCAAGAGCTTACTATCAAACTCTGTAAGCAAGCTGATATAAATAAGAATTTCCCACTGATTTCTCTTCTTGTTGACATATAATGGTTATCTTTGAGGACCAAAGTTGTGGAGAATCAGGAACTGATATGCTGATTTGCCTTTTGTCCTTCCGTATGATGGGGAGGTTGTCAATGTTTATTCTGGATAGCATTACTGTTCAGAAGGGTGCTAACAGTACTTTATGGACAATCTGACTGGGTGATCTGAGTTTTACATTGAATCTAGTTATTTTAGAACCTGACAGTACAGCCTGAGAGCAATACATGACTACACTCTATATTTTCTGCCAACAACTGTTCCTTTAATCTTGTGCTTCTTCTAGTCAAAACCCTTTAAGACAAAAACAAGCAAAAGTGAACCCAAGCAGATACTACCACTTAAGCAACAGTTTTCCATTTTCCTTTTTAAAAATAAAATTGTAAGTTTTTTTTTTTTTTTTTTTTTAAACAGACTAACATAGCAATCTGAACACTCTTGTGCCCAGATGAGCACTTCGATCTAGTTCTCCCCTTGGAAAGAGTGCCAGCAAGTTGTTCCACAAACTCCAGGGGTTTATCTGGGTCTCGCACATGTGTATCTCGGCATTCTCACTGGCTACCCCGACCTCTGAAGTCTGAAAGATTTCAGCAGGAATTGACATCAGTAAGAACCTTTCTCTGAGTATCAGCTCTTAAAAAATAAAAATGTGCCGGCTTCCACTTTTGAATTTTAAAATCTGATCTAAAGGTTACTTGGTGGACTTTTGAAGATATTTTTACAAGTGTGAAGTAATATTAATAACAGCCTCTATACATTTAAACTTCTTTAATTTACATAGTTATCTTTCTGAAGGTTCTCTTGACATTAAAAAGCTGTCATATTTTAAAATCTTTGTTCTTTGAGAGATTAAAAGCTTATTCTTTTAGGATAGCATTCAGGTGATGAAAAAGAGTGGAGGTTTCCTCTCAGTGGTCATCTTCAAGTGTTCTCAGCAAGACTTTGCCTAGCATTTCAAAGGAGACTGATATTGTTCCCAGATACTACCTATATGCTTTCCAAAATAAATATTTTTTTCTTTTAGAAATAAAAAAATGGTCAAAAAGGGGATCTAACTCTTGCTCTCCTAACAGCAAAATGATCAAACCATAAAATATACACCCCTAAAAACTGGTGAATTTTAGTGACGGGTAGCAGTCTTCCATAAAAATAATGGGATCCAGTAATGATTAATAATTAACATTATTAATAATTCATTATTCACAATAAAAACCTAAGAGTATTTTTAAACCCCAATTAAAAAAGGTAGCCCCTCTTTGCTGTGGTTTCTGTTTTCCTTCAGTGACCCGGTGAATACTTACAGTGAATTCAGAGAGCGTAGTCCTTGGAAAGCATCTGGTGCAAGTTCAGAGATCTGATTATTGCTCAGGTCGCTAAGATTACAAATAGGGTTAGGTTACATTCAATCGAATGTCAGTGAGATTTACTGTGGAAATAGCTATGTATGGCTTTTAAATGTTGGTTTTGTACTCATCAATACATGTACAAAATGTGCAACACTTAACATCTGAAGGATCCGAAATTTAAAAAAGAAATCATACTTTAAAAAATAACCATTGTCTATTTTCCCATATAAGATGCCATGTCTTATTTTTGACAATAGAACACCTGAATATATTTGCAAAATATATTGACCATAAACATTCACATTTGTGTGAATCAATATGCTAAATTACAGAGACCTTTAAAAATTACATAGTTTAGATATTAAGATTAAAATATTATTACAGAGCTAGTAATCAGTCACATCACTTAATATTTAAGCTGTCAAACACTGATATATTCATACTTAGGTTTCTTTGCATGGTCTCATGACCTGTCTAATTTTTAAAATTACATATATTGTAGAATATTGTTCACTCACATTCTTCTAAGCTTTTTATATGGTGAGAAAGCTCCAGGAGGGATGACTTTGATTGTGTTCTGTTCCAAACGTCTGCAATGAAAAAAAATTCAACTTTTAAATGGAGACATGAACCTTCAGACATGTTTAATTCAAGCTCAGGACTGATGTCAAGAAGTAAAATTGATGTTCTTCATGACTGATATATTTTTTTCCCTGAAAATAAGCACTAAATTTAATTTTCTGTCCCTAAATGTGAAGCAAATTGGGATTAAAACAAGGCAATTA
>NW_016804139.1:5383382-5414631 GCF_001698545.2 Rhinopithecus bieti
AATATTTAAGTCTGGACTTTGTACAAAAGAAATAATACCTTTAAGAAACTAACTTAGGAGTACATTTTAATTACCTTAATATAAATTAGAGAAATAGGTAGAAATACTGAATAAATCTATTACATATTTTAGATACAATCATAACTCTTCCACAAAGAAAATTACTGTTGAATATTAAATTTTATAAAACTTTTATTTCCTCTACAGAAAGCGTATTATAGGTTAAAAAATAATTTTCTACTCACAAAATTAATTTTGAAGCTTCTTATGAGGCAAAATGTTAAATTATAAATCCATATATGCTACAGATACTTTCAGTAAGACAGTCTAGGCTCTGTGGATTCATTTTGTGAATATTTCACATAAAAACCACTGCAGCGAAGTGCATTTGAGCACAACTGGAGTATTTTTATGGTATACTAAAATCACAGAGTTGAAAATAACTCTGATATCATCTACTCTATGGTCCTGCTAACAGAGAAAGACAAGATTTTACCCACCTAGTTATGAATCAACGCACAAATAAGTAGATTTCATGAAGTCTTTGGTAGATGTTTTAGTCTATCCAAAAAATGTTGCTTCTCAGCCTCCTTTCTCTCCAAAGAAACATCGTTATGATCATTTCCCATCCCCTTCACCTCTGTTCTGCTCTGTGTCCCAGAGAGCTGACTCCAGTGAACCATATATCCCAGGCTCACTTGCCAACAGGCTGCTGTGAGATTTGCCAGTGACAGACACTGGTAGGGTGGTGAAGGGTTGGCGGGGAGGAGAAGCTGGGGTATTTCTTCCTTTCTCTGTCTCAGGGGATGTCTACAGAAGTGGTCTCGTCTCCTTCCTAATTTACCTTTCTGCTGGTGCCACCTTCTAATTTTGTGAAATACCAGCTTCTTCTGTCTTTATAGCCCTGGGGTGCTAGCAGTTTTTTCCCTGTTATCTTCCTGCAATTGTTTAGTCCATTCTCTATATTAAATCCCTCTGTTTTCAACAGAAAATAGAGTTCATTTTCAACAGGAAAATAAAGCTCACCTAGCATGAGTTCCACTTTCCTGCCTGGATTTGAAAAAATATATGCATATATATATTATATAAATATATATATGTGTGTACGTATACGTGTGTATATATTTAAATATGAATAAATATGAAAACATACTGACCATATATGTGTCCTATACATTAATTCATTTTTACTGAATGTTGGTAATACTTTAACACATACACACACACACACACACACACACAACATTTAATGAAAATAAAATCAAACAAACAAATGATCCCTAGGACATTAAATCAAATTGCCAAAATTTTGGTCTTTTCTGATTTCAAAGCCCTTCTCACAGTGCTACGGTTTTTCTTCAACAGCATCAGGGTTCATTCTCTGACCTCTTTATCTCACCATTCAACGGGTTTCCTCAGTTTTCATTGCTCTTGAACTCACTGTAACATTTGATATTACTAACAATCTTTTTTCACTTTGATGAGACACTCTATCTCCTTGGTGCTTACTGTACTTGGAAAATGTAAAAAATATGGTTAAAAACTAAATCTATAATGCACCACTCAGATCAGTGAGTTTTACTTTAGCGTTTTGTTGCTTGCATATTTATTTTATATAATTGAGGTATTACTGCATACAGAATTTTGAGCGTATTTTATGTAACTGAGGTATTACTGCAAATAGAATTGCATATATTGTCTTTACATCCAACATTATATCACACATGTATTGCTATATCATTAAACATTTTGGAAGACATTACTTTTAATGCCTTCATAATATTCCATTGTCGAAACGTATCCTATTTCCTCAATTCTTTCTTATTATTGGACATGTATGTTAGTGATACTTTTATACTAGTATTGATATTAATAATGCTTAGTTATTTTAAGACAGTGAAAACATGGCCTCCTTTTAAATCCTTTCCTTATTTTCTTAGGTATAATGAGTTGCGCCTTTTCCTATATACCCAAGGACACCATCTTAACTCCTCTGTTCTTATTTCACTGTATTCTATTCGTTTTCACATATCCCTGCTCACTGGGTTCTTGGCTCCTAATGGGTGGATTTACTCCAGAAGACAGTAAATAAACTGTATGATGGAAATATGAGTTTGTCATCTGTATTATTTATCTAGGTCGTAAGAAAGGGAGTTTTTTTTCAAAAGCTCTAAACAGAGTAAAGGACATGTAAATCATTTGCCTGTTACTTTATTGATTAGAATGTTTTGATTGACAGTTAAGAGAAATTCTTTTTGGCCTTTATTCATTCTTATAGTAGAATTTTAAGCTTAAAATGTAATCAATAAATATACAGAGAAAACGAGCTACAGATGGAATAATAATGATTGGTTAGAAGACTTCATATCCTGGCCAATTAAATATTATTTCAATGTGTTAAAGATTTGCTCACAATAACATAGTGCTATGATGAGAAAAAAATAATTCTTAGTGACTAGTAGATTTCTTTTAATAGTAATGCAAAGCTAGTTCATATACTACTTTTCATAGACATGATTTCAGGTTCTTGAAAATAATCTAAAGAAACCAATAATCATTAATTAGTTTATTCACCCTATAAATACTTAATGTCTACTCTGTCCAAAATATTATGCTATATGACTGGAATTCAATGATAATCAAAAAGCAGAGATGTTCATACATTTGTGAAAGTTTTATTGATAAATAATCTTATTTTGCAGTTAGATTTCAAAACAAATTTCTCCAATATAAGTCTTTTTTTAATGCTATATGCAGCATAGAGACTTCTGAAATGTCAATAACCTGAGCTCACAAATGTGGCCAAACTAATTCTATAATTTGATATAACTGAAGATATTCCTTGGAAATTTTAAAATTCATTTATTATTTTAAAGTCTCAAACTAGAATACTCATAAAGATCACTAATTTTTCTAATGACACTCAAATATATGTTATGATAATTTCTGTAATTAATCTACAACTAATTTCACTGATTGAAGGCAAAAAATCTCCAAATTATATAATAAATAAGGCCTTTGTTTTTTGAAAATGCATACTCAAAAAAGTTATAAAACAAAGAGGAGTCATGATAAATTGGCATTAAATTTTTATATGCAAGAATAATACTTTGGACACATTTGAGTGATTCTGCGTGAATCATCTGTTATTGCAATGTACCGAGGACTTGATCTTCACTTTGCAAACTATTGCATTTACATGTACAACAGAAAGTTGTACAATGACATGTACCATGGATTTGTTTACTTTCATTCATTAATCTATTTTCAATCTTGTTCCAAAAAAGATATTTGATACACAGTTTACGTTGTTATTTACACTGACTCCGCAGCGAATTGGTTTTTATTGCACTGTTTCAGCAGTTCATTAAGGCAAAACATAATTGCATCCTTCATTCAGAGGGACAGATTCTCAAGCAGGAAAATATTCTACCATGGACAGATGTCAAACAATAAATTGTAATATATTACAAAATGCCTGTTGTCTCTTCTTTAGTGGACAAACAATAAACTAATTTGTACTTATTGCAAATTTTAGAATAAAGAGTTTGTCCTTTTCATTGTAATAACTTTAGAATATATTTGATAAACTAAAGCCAACACACATCTCAAATGATGTCCTTTGTCCTACAAAAAGAAGAAAACATACTTAGATCATAAAAAATAAAGAAGTGAAATACTAAAGTTTTCAGGTTGAGGTAAAAAGAAAGGGCAAATAAAATTTACATTTTCTAGCATTGCTGTCCTGCAATCTGTGCTTTAATAGCATAGAAGCTGCTGAATTTTATAAAGTGCAAATTTGAATCCATTGTTCCATAAAGAACCTAATTAAAAACATTCCAGGATTACAAAAATACATAGTATAATGGCTAAGATATATTTTCATGCCATGGATAAAATCCACCATAATTAAGAGATTTTCAAATGCCAGTCCTTCAGAGAAAATTCAGTATCATGAGTTTCAAAGTAAAAATAGATTTAGAAAGTGATTAGGGGAGGAAAGTACTGTAAATCACATACTACAAGAAAGACTTTTCCATGTAAAAGGAGCCAACACCTTTTTCTCCACATAATTTATGGAAATGATTGCATAACATCTTATCACTGTACATGTTTGTGTGTTTACATACATACATACATACATGGAACCAAAGCAATGGCTGTTACTACTCTTTCAAATGTAGAAGGAAATTTTAGTTACATGCTCAATATATGAGAAGATGAAGACAGTTTTCTAACTGCACCAATAAAAATAACTCAAAAATATGTTTATACAATAAAAGACTTCTTCCCATCCTGTTTCCACTTCTACAATTTTTTCTCTTGCTCACTAATTACTGCTACCTCATTATACATGTCTTCATGCCTTTAAAGTTCCTAAAGAATGAACTACAAACAATATATAACACTTTCTGGTGTCTATTTCAAAAATTATAGAAAACAAAAAATCATGAAATATCCCTCTGCTTTAATACACAAGACTCTTAGAACATGTCAATTATGTGCAGCTATCTTTTAGTCCAATGAAGTCTAATTCTGCCACTTGTGGACTGATGGGCTCTGTAACACATCAAATACACTAATGGTTATCAGTGAGCAGATCTTACATCAGTAGAGTATACAACATGCAGTGTGTATGATGATGGGGCAATTAAAAAATAGGTTTAAAGACATTTACAAGACGTTAAACAGTATTAGCACTTTAAATGACACTTTCAGCTCTCTAGCATTCAATTCTTAGACATTATTTTCAATGTTTTAAAATTGTGTTATTTTGACAAACTATATAAAATAACATCCACATGCCAAATCTTCAATAGCCCTCAAGAGATATGTCTACACTTTATAGACATACATAGAATTTTTCAAGGTGTGTCATTTAGCAATTAAAAGTATGAGTTTTGCACTTATATAGACATGGACTAAATCTTGGATCTGCAGCTCATTAGCTCTCTGGACCTTATAAAAGCTATTTTCTTTCTCTGTGTCTCAGTTTCTCTTCCTGAAAATGGGGAGAACAGAACTTACCATAAATGTTTTCTAAAATTACATGAGATGTAGAAAAAATATATGGTATTTTCTTTGTTATACAAAAGAGTGAAATAATAAAATATGTATATATATGCAATCAAAAATATAATATGCAGCACAATATATTAAAGAATTAAAAGTTTACAGCATATACTATAGTTTCCCCTTACCCACAGGGATACATTCCAAGATGCCCTGAATGTCTGAAACTGCAGATTGTACTGAACCCTGTACACACTGTTTATTTTTCTATACATACATGCCTATGATCAAGTTTAATTAAAGAGATTAACAATAATTAATAATAAAATACAATTCATACAATATACTATAATAAAAGTTATGTGAATGTGGTCGCTCTCTCTCAAAATACGTTAATATTTTCAGACTGTGGTTGACCATGGGTAATCAAAACCATGGGGAGCAAAAGTATGGAAGAGAGGGGACTACTGTAACCTCACACCTCTCCACATACACCCACACCCCCCCACACATACATTATATAAATAATTACATAAATGTATATATAAATCTCACACATTATTTTATTCCTAGTGTGAAATAAATATATATGGTCCCGAATCATGCTCTTAAACAAATTAGCAGTATAATTTTGCAGATAACTCAGTAACTGTATATGAAACACATACACACATACATCGTTCACACTGAAGCTGAAAAAATAGAACTGGCTGCAATCTCTGTGATCAACAGGATTAAAATATAGCACTATCTGTAATTTGGGGACTGCCTTAGAAACACAAAAAGTTTTTATAATACCCAGTAAAATATGTCTTTGGATTGATCGTGTCTGTAACATACAGCCCAGATGCTGATTATACATGGCAATAAAACTGACAGTTCTTCGCATTTTTCTCCATCTGCTTTTAACGTAAATGGCAAAAGCAGCTGCCATAGAACAGCACATAGTCTTAATGGGGTAAGGGGAGGGGAGGCAGAATGACTGTAGCTTCTGAATCTTAAATTGTCCGCTGTAGCCAACACATTCTCCTCATAGGTAAGATTGGCCCATCATCTGAAAAGGAGGAAGATGACATTCCTTTTCTTTGATGTTAAGGATTATCATGCCTATTACATATAATTGTAAAGTAAGTACTTTCTATTTTTGGAATGTTACTTCCAGTTTTAGCAGTAAATCATGTCATTAAAATCTTTCATATATTTCTACATAAAATGATCCAACATATTTTAGCCTATAGTATTATTTGTTTTGTAATTACAGTCTCCAGAACTTTGCAAATTTAATAAACATCTTCAGCAGCTTAGTGAATATTGGCCTCTAGAGTGACATACTTTGCATACAGCTAGAAGTTTTGCCTTAAGATTGTGTCCATACTAATTGATTCTCGTCATTTTCTGTCTTGGGATTCCTTGTTCCTTAAAAGTATTCATTTTTAAATTTTATTTACATATTTGTGATGTCATTCTAAAATACATTCCCCCAAGTGTAAATTCAATTGGTGTTTTATAGGAGAGATATGCCTCATTTTCCATTTGGTCTTTAAGCATTTTAAAAGCAAGACAAAAATATCTGTGTGTGCACCTTCTGAATGAGTGCTAAAATTTTCATGCATGTATTCACAAGGACACATATTCAAATACAAAGATACACTCAATAGATGCAACCAAATGGTGTAGACTCAGAGGAAAAAAATGGGCTTAGGCACATGGCCCAGAGATTTCAGGGGGAGAGAATATGTCACTATCATGTTATCATATATACATTTTAAATTAACCCAAGAAAGAAAACACTTAGAGGTTCTTTTGTTTTATTTCTCATTAATAACAAAAAATTTTAGACACTTACTCTGAGTTAGACACTGAGCTAACTCTCCTGCTTGCTACTCATTTTAGTTTTAAAATTACAAAATCATCTTTCTGTATCACTTGTTTAACAGTATTATTCAATAAGCAGAGAGTAGTTCTCATTATTCTCCACCCCCGCACTGAGTTATTCTCCACATTATATATCATCTTTTTCCTAAAGTTTAAATAATGCTGCTTACTAGTAAAATATGAACTATGTAATTTTTCACCTGTCATTCCAGCTGATAAACCATCAGTCTATGACATAATTGCTAAAATGCCAATGACACTTTTACTAATTATGAGAATAAATAACATTGTGACTATGCCCCAGATGTCTTCATTCTTATGTCAGAGGCTACATGGTTCTTATTTTACATTTGAGGGGGCCTCCATTTTTTTCCCATAGAAGTTTTAGGCGAATCAACTGCATGACCACTAGAGCCACTTCTTGGAATAACTTCCCAACACTATCTGCTGCTAGGCCTGCCTTCATTATCCTTTATAGAGTCTGCTGTTATTGCATTCTCAGTGGGCTCCTTTCTTTCAAACCACTCTCCATTCCATGTTAGAGTGATTTTTCTATCAAAGAAATCTAATCATGCTACTACCTTGCTAGACAATTTCCCTTGTATTCTATTGTCATCAGGACAGTCTCTTCTTCAAGATTTGGCTTCCACTTTATATTCTAAGAACGGTAAATTTTAATTTTTCCAAAAACACACTACTCTATCATTTTCCTGGGACTTTGCACATGCAGCCTCTTAGGTCTAAAAAAGCCCTCAAGTTCTCTGCCTGCAAAACACATCTTAATTCCTGAAGATTATTTGATTCTTCAAGGCAGAACAAGGTAGCCCTCCTCTTCATTTTTTGTGCACATATATTTTACTACTTATCTCATGTTTAAAATTCTGTTTGTGTAAAGCTTCAATTCTCTGCACTGTAGACATTTTGCAGGTTGAGACTGTCCCCTTTCATCCACAATGCCTGATGCAGAGCAAGCACTCAGAAATACTTGTTGAGTATGTAGTAGTACATTTTTAAAATGCTGCCTTTCCGCATGTGCTTCTTGTGTTGCAACAGTACTCATCAGATTCCCGGGACTTTTTAAGAGAAACCAGTTGGAGTTGCTGTCTGTCCTTACCATTTTAATCTCTGTACTTATTTTAATATTTCTTTTTCTCCAATTTATTTATAATGTTATATTCATTTTTACTTCTCAACTAATATTACAAATGTTTGATTACATCTTCTACATTTTTCTTTTGAGAAAGGTATTATATAGTTTTCTGCTTAAGTTATCACGCAATTTAACAAAAACACAGGTACAACATTTGTGTGTGTTTGGGTATATGTAAGTATAACATGTACGTTACCTAAATAACTTTTTGGGAAATTAGGTACAAGAAAGAAATAAGTTGCAAAAAATGAATACAAATGAAGAATTTTCTTATCATGAACACTAAGTCTTCATGAAAATGGTTTCTCTGCACATAGTGGGCATATGAAGCCTTTTGAAGATAATTTTTCTACTATTCTTTCAATAGTAATTTCTTTCTCATCAATTATTCTTTCAATGACAAAGAATGCTCAAGATATGCATATACAATTAGGAATTTTACCAAAATAAAGATGAAAACGCTCAAATGATTAATAGTGAACTCAATAATGGCCTGTGGAACTACTTGCATTGTTTCATCTCTAAAGGTATTTTACATAATTCATTTTACACTATTTTGCTATGGAGCTATCAAAGTTGCTATAAGGAGTACACTGAGTGTGGCTACTGATAACTAAGAATTAACATGAGAATCTACTGGGTGTGGTGGATCACACCTGTACTTCCAGCACTTTGAGGGGTCAAGGCAGATGAATGGCTTAAGCTCAGGAGTTCAAGACCAACCCGGGCAACAAGGTGAAACCCCGTCTCTACCGAAAAGACAAAAAATTAGCTGGATGTGGTGGCATGCACCTGTAATCCCAGCTACATGGGAGGCTGAGGTGGGAGGATTGTTTGAGCCCTGGAGGTGGAGGTTGCAGTGAGCCGAGATCACGCCACTGTACTCCAGCCTAGGTGACAGAGTGAGACCTCAATCCCCTCCCCCTAAAAAAAATTAACATGAGAAGCTTCTTCTGTGGAAACGCATTGTAGAACACTGTTTTGTATGCTGAATAACGAGGTGCTCCGTGTCTGTAGAAAGGTAAAGTATTTTCTCTTTTTCTGGGCTCATCTGATGAAATCATAATATGAAAACTTGAGAAAATATAATCCAAAACACAAGGGAATAAAATAATAATGAATGATATTTACATAAAAAATTCTCTCGCATACAATGACATTATGACTACTAAACTCACACAAAAAATAATCCAGAGAAGAATCATTGCATTTTGTTTTTCTAACCATATATATATTAGCACAGAATCAGAGATAAAATAATATTGACTTGTTTAATCCTAGGATTGTTTATTTAATGACATTTCTAGGCAAGTTATATTTGATAGAGGAAAAACTAGTACTTTCATAGTACATAGGAGATATATTTGTAGTTTCTGCTATTTTGAGTATCTCAGAAGAAAATTTGAGAATGCAATTCTAATTGCCTACATCGGAGTGACAGCTTCTTATCTCAAACCAGGTTTTCATTTTAAAAATAAACAAAAGTATTTACTACACTACAAAAAAATTAAAAGAATTTTGCTAACCTTTAGGAGGTGTGTAGTTTCCTACATAGTGTTTCCATGGGAATTAAGTGAAATAAACAATTTAACATTTTGAAAATTTTTTATCATAAAGAAGGTTTTATTATGCATGATATAAGATACTTTTAAAAAGTACTATGTCATCTATATTTCTATCAGACATAAAATATTGAGAATGTTTTCATATTAGCTTGCCTGAAAAGCACAAAGTTATAAAAACATAAAATTTGAAGCGAAAGTAATATTGTAGGTTAGCTAATTTGTGGGTGGATTTGAAGTAGCAATAATATCAGGAGTGTGTAAAACTGCAAAATGCTAACAAGTGCTCCATGTGTTAAGAAGTGCTCTAATAAAATTAAGAACTAAAGTAGAATTGCTCAAATTTTAACTTTTACAACATTTTCTAAATTACGCCTATTTCCATTACATTTTATTTTCCTTAAGTTGAATATGTTTATGTTTTAAAATATTTTTGCAATGAAACAATGAAACCTCTTTCAAAGGAAAACAATTGCACTTTGAAATTGCCAACCTACTTGTTATTTAACAAGGCAAACTCAGAATATTGACTATTTCTTTCATACCATGTTACATTTAAAAAATGATATCACTTGCCTTATTTATTTTATCAATATTGTCTGAATAGTAGTCAAGTTCACCTGTGTGTGCTGTAAAAAAATTAGTCACATTGTGTACTGTACTTTTTAACATTTAGCATAATTAAAATAAACTAATTGCATAGCATGACAAATATTCTGCTGGTTGAAACATTACTAAATATATGCTAACCAATCAAAAATTCATACTTGATTTCATAAGTACTTGTAATTATTTTAAATCAGCCAGTACATAATAGGCTAAAGGCAAGTTGGTCAGATCTAACTTGCATATCTTTACATACAAAAAGTCAGATTACTTTGGGCCTACACGGTGTTGCCTGTAATCCCAGCACTTTGGGAGGCCAAGGTGAGTGGATCACGAGATCAGGAAATCGAAACCATCCTGGCTAACACAGTGAAACCCCGTCTCTACTAAAAATACAAAAAAATTAGCTGGGCGTGGTGGCGGTCCCCTGCAGTCCCAGTTATGCGGGAGGCCGAGGCAGGAGACTGGCGTGAACCCAGGAGGCAGAGCTTGCAGTGAGCCGAGATGGCACCACTGCACTCCAGCCTGGGCAACAGAGCCATACTCTGTCTCAAGAAAAAAAAAAAAAAAAAAAAAGAAAAGAAAAGTAAGAAGACTTTGAAATATGTGGATTCAAAATTGAGTATTACTTAATAAATTAAGGATTCAAAATTTTGAGTGAGACAAATGCAGAAATAGCATGCAAAAAGGTTACGCATATATGGGAGGTAGTTATCTAAAGAGAAATGAACAGAAAAAGATACTTTTAAAATTATATTTGCAGTATATGCCTACAACAAAGAACTAATATCCAGAATCTACAAGGGACTCTAACAACTCAACAAGGAAAAATAAACAATCCCATTAAAATGTGGACAAAGGACAAGAACAAGTATTTCTCAAAAAAAGACATGTAAGCAGCCAACAAACATAAAAAAATGCTCAACATCACTAATTATTAGAGAAATAAGAGCAATTGTTAATAATAGCTATTGTGACATGTGTAAGATGATGGTGTGGATGCAGAAAAAAGGGAATGCTTATATACCATTGGTAAAAATGTAAATTAGTTCAACATTCAACCTCTATGGAAATCAGTACAGAGATTTCTCAAAGAACTAAAAATAAAACTATTATTTGACCTATCAATCCCATTACTGAGTATCTACCCAAAGGAAAAGAAATCATTATATAAGACACCTTCACTCATGTTTATTGTAGTACTATTCACGATAACAAAGTCATGGAACTAACCTAAGTGTCCATCAACGGTTGATTGAATAAAGAAAATGTGGAACATATGTGACATGGAAGAAGATACAGCCACAAAAATGAATGAAACCATGTCCTCTCCAGCAACACGGATGGAGCTGGAGCCCCTGAAAAAGGCAGCGGAGAGTAAAGGCAGGAGGATGTAGGAGCAAACACGACAAACCAAATTGTTATAACTTACGCTCTTACTAAATATTCTCCATGAAATATGGAATTTCTATATAATGGTTTGAAAAGGCAGTATGCCACAGGAAATCTATAACTAGATTGAAGAGAACTAAATATCAACTTCATAGCAATCTATCACATCGCATTCAAAACTGTACACCTCAAAAAATTACTTATCTAAGTAAGTAATTCTTAAGATTTGATATGGTCAGAATCAATTTGCTATTAATGATTGTGTTGCCATAGACTAGATCATGTATAGACTCACAGAAGGCACTGCATCTATTGAAGAGTAAGGTTTTCAACTAGCAGAGTTCAAAGCAGCAAAGTGCTGGAATGACCCCTAGGCAACAAACAGCTTTCTGTTTAACAACTAAGTTTACCTTACGTTATATGTTCTACTTTTTTCCCTTCTATATTTTCTTCATTAGTCCACATTGTTTTGTCACATTTTATTTTATTTTGTTATTATTTTTTTTGAGACAGTCTTGCTCTGTCGCCCAGGCTGGAGTGCAGTGGTGCGATCTTGGCTCACTGCAAGCCTTGCCTCCCGGGTTCAGGCGGTTCTCCTGCCTCAGCTTCCCGAGTAGCTGGGACTACAGGCACACACTACCACACCTGACTAATTTTTTTTATTTTTAGTAGAGACGGGGTTTCACCATGTTGGCCAGGATAGTGTTGATCTCCTGACTTCGTGATCTGCCCGCCTTAGCCTCTCAAAGTGCTGAGATTACAGGCGTGATCCACCGCGCCCAGTCTTTTCTTTTTTTTTTTTTTAATTTTTACTATGAAGGGTGGTGGCCTGGAAGCTCTCCAGATTGTGTGTCCAAGATCTTCTTCCCCTGCTCCCAACACTGTCTTCCCCACCCACGGTATGCTAAGTATTGGGGCAGAAATGGTGAGGGAAAGACACGGTCTGCCCTTACCCAGTTTGCAGTGTAATAGGAGAGTTTTACATGATTCAAATAACAAGTTAAACTGTGATAAGTGCTGTGCGGAGAAGATTCAGGGAAATAAGAGAACATTTAACAGAGAATAGGGAAGATGACATTGTAATAGTTACAGATATAAAGTAATATAAAACAGCTCTCAGTTTTGCAAACAATCCTGTATCTTAATGCCTTGTCTTTCTCTCTGTTCATTCTACGTTCTCTTCATAGGTAAGTTTCTTAAAATTTCTCTTGTCCTTTTTATCGGAGTATCAGTCATTCTCTCTTCATGATTTTGAAAATTTATCCTTTTATGATATTCCAACAAGACCAAGCTATGCCTACCTCTTTTATAGCTTGATCGAGGAAGGACCATGGGCTTGAGAGTCCAGCAGATGTATGATTGAAGCCATTTTAGCCACTTCACAATTGAAGGTTTTTTACAAAATTTCTAAGTTTTTTGAGCCTCTGGTTTTTTTTCCAAGTTTTTTTTTTAAACAACAAAGTTCTCAGTCTTTGAAAGATTTGAATTAAATGTCTACAGGCCTCATTAGAGAGCGAATATGACTGTAGAGAAAGATGTCTAACACATCTGTAAGATGATTAAATTAATATAGCTCCATAATAGGGTACCTATTAAATGCTGAGTTGGTCAGCTGAGAATCAAAAAAAAATCTCAGAAATATTTAAAGCATGGAAATTCGAATAAGTACACAGAACAGGGAAATTTAATGAATTTTTAGTGTTCTAGACCTATTTTAGCCCATGCTATTAAAATTCTATTCATTTACTTTTCTCTTGCTGATTTTATGCTTAAAAGTACCAGTTTGTCTACAGGGAAATAATAGGCTGTTCCTCTGGTTGTATTTATTAAACTTGGTTAACACAGCTTCATCTTTTCAGAGACAAATCTGTTCCAAATGTTTAATTTTTAAATTATTCATTTACCCAATAAATACTTATCAAGTGCCCACTGTGTGCCAAGGTACTAGATTTTTCACTGGGTATTCAGTAGTGATAAGAACAGAACTAGTTCCTGCCTTCATAGAAGGTTTACTTTAGTAGAAGAGATAGATATTTTAAAATAAACACACAATAGTATATAATTACAAAACATGATAATTAGGGACAATCAAAAGCAGATTCTAACCTATAAGCAAGAAGGGAGCGCCTGCATTGTGGTAAAATGATGAGTATAATGAGGCCTGTTGGAGAAAACCACCAGCCTTTATCTGACCTACGTTTCTGCATTAGTTTTACTATTTTATTTAATTTCATAAATATCCCCATTACAGGTCAATGAGAAGATCAAATGTGCATAAGCCAACATTCCAATTCTGATTTTAAAGGAATATTTTCCTTCTATTGCTTAACAAACAACTGTGTTAGCAAATAGCATAAGTATGAATTTGTAGTTGGAAACAGAAAGCAGAAAAAATGAGTCATTATTTTCTACTTAGATTTATAGGCAGTTGATCACTCATATATGGCACATACATACTTTCTTTTTGTTAGAATTATATTATGAGACAGTTGTAAGAATAACGACATATCACACAGTAGGTAATCAAGTCAAAATTATTGAATGAAATATCTCATAACTTGCAATAAAGAAACTCCACCGATAATTTATGGTAAAATTCAGATATTAAAACATATTTGAATAAAATGGGGAGAGTTTATAATTTTCAGTTCATCATAGAATAAAAACCTGCCATCTGTAAAGATATTTCCACATTTAATAATCTTAGTGATATTCTTTGTTCTTATAAAAAATAGAAGAGTAATAAAAGAAATAAATTACTAAGCTAGTAAGTTATGCCACTATAATGAATGAAAATGGAATTATCTTGCTGAGTTGAGGATCAATATTATTTATTACCAGATGCTCTACTGATAAAGCTGATAATGTAATAATCAGGGAAGTAAAATTCACTGGCAGTTTCACATGTTTTCATCTCTCCTCATAAATTTAATTTATTGTAGCTTTACCTGATATACCACCTTCTCAATATAGGCAAAGTCCATGGGACATATTATTTACTACAACTTTAATGCAACTAAATCCCACCATTATACAAAATCTATAGAGCATACAAAGTAGAAGAAAATCACTATGATAAGAAATAAACTAGACTACCTAAGAAAACCATTTTAAGTGTTTCATATTGCTATATGAAAATGTTATGTCTCCATCTTACTCTTTTCCTTTTAGCAACCTATAACAGCTTTCTGTTCCTCTTCCCTATGATCTGGATTTGACCAGTTCACTCCTGTGTCCAGATTGATCTTGCTCCCACATATGTCTTATATAACTCTCACACTCTCGTTTCTCTCTAAACTCATTCTTTCTTTCTGACTTCCTAATGATGACAGGTTTCTGCATCTTAGAATTAATCCAAGTTTGTCCATTACAGAGCAACAATTGTCTTTTTCAAAAAATCCTTTCTGAGTCAAACTCTTCAAACTGCGGCTTATATACTCTCTGGAATACTAATCAATACTTCTTTTCTTAACACTCTGAAAGGTGGCTTACTGACCTACCACTCTATCAGAATGGAACCTTCTAAGAACAATATGCAGGTCAAATTCCAAGACCTTCTCTCAGACCCCAGCTTGGTTAACTGGCAGTAGTATTTGCCTCTGGAAATCATTTTTCCTAGAAGTCTCTTCCTCCCTTACCTATTAGAGCCCTCTGCTGTTTTTATTTAGGTTCTTGAGCTTCTCCTCTCTTACTCTCCTTTTCATTAGCCAGTTGATGGTTTCAAATATTGACTGTTTTCTATTACGTTAATTACTCCAAAATTTTTGCCTCAAGTCCTTGTCTTGCTTGCTCCAAAATTATTATAGTCTGTATTATTTTAGTACTTCTAATTGTGCCACTGGTCCTTAAGTATTTCACAAATTGAGTTCACTGTCATCTTCCTTTCCCGTTTTGGTCCTGCTTCTCACTTTCTTATATACAACAATATAACCACAACCTCCCCATCACTCATACTTGAAACTCTGGCAGAGTCTGGTTTATTTTTCTTCATTACTCCTTTATCTCATCAAATGCCAAATACCATGAATTCTGCTCCTATATTTGCTATCATAGCTGTTTCCACACCACCATTCCTACTATTACTGACCAGCTCCTACTCTTCTGACATCTCCACTGGACCAAAGAAACAGCCTCTGAAGAGGCCTCCTACCTTGCATTCTCTCTTTTTGTCAAATCACTGGCACACAGCCATCAGACCAATTATTCTAGAAAATTCAGATTAAAACTCCTATGTTTAAATGCATTCCAAATAAAATCCAAGATCCTTATATCCACATGACCATTCATGAACTGACTCCAATGTATATTTACAATTTATTTCCTGGTACTATCTCACATATCAAATATCAGGCAAGCTGAATTCCTATTTGATCACATCTTGTACTTTCATTCCTACTGCCTAGCTTATCATATTGTATAAATTCTGAAAGCCTTGTCCTCATCTCTGTAGTTTCATTCACTACCTATCTTTCAAGGTCTAGCTCAGTGTTATTTCTACACAAAGACTTCTATGCTTGAGTTATCATTTATGGAATGATTACTATATGCTAAGCACACATAGCTCTACGTGTGTTAATTATTTCACATCAAACTGACAACCACCCTTAGTTTTAGATGGGATATAGAGTCTCAGAGGGTAAGTAACTTGTCCATGGTCTCACAAATAGTAAATGATAGGTAAACCTGGGGTTCCAACTAAAACCTTCTGACTCTGGCTAACCATCGTACCTTGCCCTCAACTTCATGCCCTTTGTAAGACCTTGAACTTGATGTGTTCATGTCTTATTATGTTTTTCACTGTGTACCTCATTTAATAGTTTTCAATTTGAATGTCACATTTGCTAATCACTTGATGGATGATCTCTGGAAAATTCATGGTGCCGTTAGGTAGTAAATGGTTACTTAATAAATGTCTGTGCCTTCATAGATGACTATATAGTTCCCTTATGAGAAAATTTAGTATGTCATTCTGCTCTTAACTTTATCACATCTAATATCTTCTGACCAAGCGTCAAGGTCTTCAGTAATCTGTAGTTTTAAAATTAGATGGAGATATATTTTTTAGGGCATTATTTTTCATGATGCCTCAACATTATCTTGTTGTTCTAATTAGGTTCAACCACAATCTTTCAAACAATGCTCACTGCCACCTCTGTTCTTTGCTGCCAAGGTTTCTTTTTCAGGAATGTCTTCTATCTCTTCCCAAGTTATAACTTATTCTTCTTTCAAGGTTCAGCCCAAAAATACTTACAGATGTATTCTAGAGGTAAAGTAATGTTCTATCAATTAAAATTTTGATGAGAATGATATTATTATGTGTATAGGTTATTCAGTGTCAAATCTCCCCAGAATCTAGAATTCCTGCAGAGGTTCATGTCTTATGCAAAACTCTAAGAACACTATTAAACACATGGTAGATAGTTTAAACTAATGGCAGTGGGTCCTGTGAACTAAGATTATTCTCATATAAGGTGCATTAGAGAAGTTACTTTATTATCATAATAAATTGGTTAAAATGAGCTCTTTAAAAACAACTTTTTCACATACTATGTGGGTCTATTCTAAGAAGTTGTTCCTATCATTTCAACCAAAAAAATCCAAGACAATTTATTCAGTTACAATTTAGAATTGGCCTATAAAATAATAATATAATGGGCTGGGTGGTTAAGAGGGGTTTTCTTAGTGAATATTGAGGTAATGATTTTCCCTAGTGCTTACTTTTTAAGATTGTAAAAGCATTCCAATTTACATCTTATGTGACCTTGTTTGATCCACATGACATATTTGGTGAGGACATAGAAATGCATTCACCAACTGCATACAAAATATGTATGCAATACTTTGTCATAAGAATTTAACTTTTAATGGAGGTACACACTGCTTCAAATAGGCTAAAACATGCACTATATAAAAAATCTTTACATTTGACTTTGTAATATTATCCTTTCTACACTTTGCATTGAATTATCAATTCAAACAAAACAGTGAAACTGCCTTTTAAAACATGAGCTCTCAAGGAGGCAGAGCATCACCTATTGTTCCTGTGGTTTACTAACCCCAGCTTGGTCCCTTTTTATATTCCTACGGCTCCAAACTGAGAAACGGACAACCACAGATATACAGGCCCAAAGGGTGGAACCAGGTATAAATAATCCTGTTTGTCTTGTTTTTCCTAAAAATATATTCCTTTTAACTCTATCAGTGGAAGAAAAAACATCATAGCCACTTTATCATGGTATGTTTTTAAACAATCAGAGTAAGAATCAATACACTTCTGAAGGGAACATTTGTCTAAGCCAATTGATCAGATGTGCCTTTGATAAACCCAGAATTTCCCAAAGAAAATCAAAGTTTGGTTCACTGGGAAGGTGGAGAGATAAGAAAGAATTTCAGGCACATACATTTCTGTGATGGTCTCTGGAAGATTTGTGGGGATCTCAGTGAGACCTTTCCCACGACAGTCTACGATATTGTTGCTGCAGGTACAGGCGGCAGGGCAGTGCAAAACACTACAAGAAGGAGCCATAAATGACTGGTGACCTAAAAAAGAAATAAACAGGAATTATATTTTTCCTCCTGAATATCATAATTGTGAAACATACAAACTTAGCTCAAGTAACAAAGCATTTCACATAAATAAATCTCTTTAAATACATGATCATAAGATGGTCCTATATTTCTAAAATATATTTTAGGAGGCATGCATTTATATATTCAGGTCAATAAAGCAAATGAGAGGAAGTAAATGAGATTCTAAAAACTGGTCATAATACTGCTAATTTTTTAAACTATTGTGAGAAAAGCTAAATTCAGTTTCAAAATCAGAATTACATTCAAAACTATTCTAATTTCCAAAAAACCCAGCAACTTCAGACTAACTTATATTCATTCCTAATAAGCTTAAATAGAGCTTGGTCTTTATCAAATTCATGTGGCTTTATTAACTTTGTAATTTCTTTTAAAAATAAAACAAAACAGTAATACTTCTATCAGAAGATAATTGTTGCTCAAATTAAATAATCGTATGCCAATAAATGTGGAGAATAATTAGATAATCCAGAATTTGATGTCTTGATAGGTTCAAAATGATCAGTTTCTCTGAAATTATAATAATAATTTGTATAAAGTAATTTTATTGTTAATAAAAAATGATTCCCTTGGGGGCTTCGAGTAATTTAAAATTTTAGTATAAGTAGCTCCTTTTCTGTATGTACTTTTATCACTCAATATTTGGAACAATTTTTAAATGAGACATTAATGGTTGAAAGGTGAGCAACAGAGTATCAGCATAGTTGTACTAAATAAGCATCTGGAAATGCATGGTTTCTGGAAGACAGTGGGGACTGCCCTTTCCAACCTGCTGAGAAAGGGCCCTAGTGGTGGTAATGTGCCAGGAAAAGGCTACAAGCCAGCTGCTAATCCTATCCCTCTAAACAAGCTCTCAAACTACAAAAATACCCTCAGTCTAAAAAAGAAATGTGAACTTGCCTTCTTCCTCATCTAGAAAACAGAAAGGAAAAAGTGAAGAGAGAAAAAAGTGGTTAGTAACGAACTGTTAGTCATTTCATTATTTAATTTTTTAAAAAAGCAATCAGACATATTGAGAACATTCCATGATCGTACACAAAAATTTTGCTTAGGTTATAAAACGTGAAAAAATACATACAGGGTCTAAAATATAACCATTTAAAAGCATCAAGTACTAGTCATGTCTCCCTACCCCGCCTTTAAAAATCTGTGAACTACTTATGATGCATTATACCTTTCTTAAAATTTTGTTTTGTTGTATTTTGAACAGATACTTCTGAAGCTGAAGCAGAACCAACCCTATATATATATAAACAAGATACTATGTATCACTATGTGTGTGTGTGTGCGCGCACGTGTGTGTATATGTAATCAAACCACCTCCATTGAGATCCTTGGACTCAACTATATAAACTTCGGCAAGTTTATTCTTTTTCACAGCATTTGAATCTCCAAATATAGAGATATTGCATTTCTCATACAGTTGTTATGAGGGAGGTGAAGTGAGGTAAATATATGTGAAATACTTAGGTTGGTGCTTAAGCATATTAAAAAACTCAGTAAACGTTAGCTATTGATTGATATTAGACACAGCCTATGTCTTACTTATTTATTTATTTTATTTATTTTTTGAGGCGGAGTCTCGCTCTGTCACCCAGGCTGGAGTGCAGTGCTGTGATCTGGGCTCACTGCAAGCTCCCCCTCCTGGGTTCATGCCATTCTCCTGCCTCAGCCTCCTGAGTAGCTGGGACTACAGGCGCCTGCCACCTCACCCGGCTAGTTTTTTGTACTTTTAGTAGAGACCGGGTTTCACCGTGTTAGCCAAGATGGTCTCCATCTCCTGACTTCGTGATGTGCCCGTCTCGGCCTCCCAAAGTGCTGGGATTACAGTTGTGAGCCACCATGCCAGGCCTATTTTATATATATACATATTTTTTTTGAGATGGAGTTTCTCTGTTGTCACCCACGCTGGAGTGCACTGGTGTGATCTCAGCTAACCACACTCTCCACCTCCCAGATTCAAGTGATTCTGCTGTATCTGGGAGATACAGCCTTTCAAGGATCTGGGATTACAGGCATGTACCACCATGCCTTACTAAAATTTTTATAATTTTAGTAAGAACGGGGTTTTGCCATGTTGGCCAGGCTGGCTTGGAACTCCTGACCTCTGGTGATCCGCTGGCCTCTGCCTCCCAAAATGCTGGGATTACATGCGTGGGCCATGGTGCCTGACCCTATGTCTTATTTTGATTTCAGATTTTGTTATTAAAGCTGGTCATTTAATATTTGTTTTAAGTAAAACTGAACCATTAGTATACATGTATGCATGGAAAGTATTTTGTTACTTTGCAACTATGGCTGAATTGCTCTTTGAATTTCATAGCAGGGATCTAGGATTAGCTAATCATGTTTGTTTTCAATTGTTAACATAAAAGTAGCTATAAATCATTACGTAATGGGAAAATAAAAAATCACAAGTAGAGCCATCATTTAGCGATTTTCCATATTTCCCCTGGAGTGGAAACTGAAAAGTGTTTTAGCATAATCTAGATACAAGTAACCAGTACTTGCCAACTGATATAGTAAGGTCTCAGAACATATTTTCACTGGAAAAGAGGATCTCCGTAGAGTGCTTAGTGCACAATTGCACATTAGTGAACAACATCGAAACCTTTGAGGCATGCAGCCCTCACATTCTGTTACGTAATGGGATACAACAAACACAGTAACATCATCTTCTTTCTCCCTTACCACTGCAGACAAATTCTCGTTTTTGAACCTCAGCTACATTATGGCCTCTCAGGTGGGAGGGGCCCATACACTGAGTGTACAGACCAACCCGGGGCCTTTGGCGAAGCCAGTCGGAGAGCCAGGCCAGGTGGCAGTCACAATACAGGTTGTTTGAATGGAGTCGACTAAATGAGAAAAAAAGGAAGTGTAAAGCAAGAAAACAGAAAGTTGTCATTTCATTAATAATATATACCTTTATTTCTTAACATAGAAGTAAAGCTAAGCAGATTCCAACATAATTATTTTCCTAAAATTAAACTGATGTACAATCACAGAATCAAGTCTCTCTTCATTTAGTCTGAACTGAGCAATTTATAGAAGCTTGAATATGTCCATAAAATTATGTTTTAAATGAACATATTTCACTTATGTTCATTTAAAAGAGGAAAGAGAAAAAAATAAGTCCAATGCAAATTGCTCCACAGTTCCAACATCCTGAGAGCCAATAGGGGTGGGGTGGGAGAGTGGGGAGACTGGGCGAGGGGCAAGTTAGTAAAAGTTGTGGCTCCCAGTTTGAAATATCAATGAGTCCTGCCATTATGAGTCTCTATAGAAACTGCTTGTAAAACCTTTTCAGCAGGTCACTTGCATTTTTTGCTGAACAAGACAGAATAATAATTCAATATAAAACACTTTTTTCACATCCTTATTCTGATTTCCTTCTTTTGTTGTTTAATCACAGAAAAGGGATTAGCTCCTTTGGCTCCTGGAGACCTATCCTCAAAGAGCAGCGACTGAAATTAAAAGGCACAAATGGCTGGGAGTGAAGGAATTAAGTGAGTCGCTCTGTGTTGGCAGGATCCACACAAGATCATGGTTTGCTTCCAAGTGGCAAATTGCACTTCTCCATTAATAAAATATCAGACAAATGTATCCACTAAATTAGGTAAATGACTTCAAACTGGCTTTTATGTTTTCTCAAACTAAAGAAAAGGACATCCAAAGCTATAAATCAAAGCACTATTCCCAGAACCATCTATGACACAGTAATACCATTTTAGTCCTTTTAAGCTGATGTGTTCAATTCTAACTCAATAACAGTAATGGATATTAAAACATGGAACTCAGTCCAGAAAGATAATTAGACCATAAAAATGGAATTTTTAAGTAGCAATGATACTATAGAATAATGACCCAACCAAAGTAAAGGAATTTAAAGTTAAATGACTGCTCTGCATTCTCCTTGAGCTTGTAGATAAGGAACACAATTCTTTGCTTCGAAACTAGAAGGCGTACCACAAAACAAAAAGCTACATTTTGGGAAAGATGGGTGACCTCTGGCTCGGTTTGCTTGGAAGTTGAAGTTCTGTCCTTTGGAAGCCACAGAGGCACATTCCATATCCTTGTACTCTAAATATTTCCATCTAAACCAAGCATATTACAAAAATTCCAATTAGGTGTGCACAAACTTGAAACGAGAAAAGAATGTAAAATGGAAAACCTGATTAGTAAGACAGACTCATGAATTTCTACAAGAAAATAAGGGACACTGTCAAAAAAATTCAGATGAATGTTTTACAATTTCGTTGGCTTTGTTTTGCAAAGATTGAAAGCTTGATCAATTTCTTTTAAAAAAAAAAATGCCTGAAGTTAATGGGAAATTATAGTTTTGAGTGAATTGGGCTGTTAGTTCAGTCAGATTAGTCTCATTCTGATAGCCCCAAGAATACAGAATTTAGCTATGTCTGTATACTTGTAGAATTCCTTTATTTGCTAAATAATATTCCAAGGAAATTATAATGATGTGTTATTACATACAGAGTTAGATTTCAGTAAGAAAAAAATGACATTAAAATTGGTATTGGCTAGTTCATTAAAAAGCTGGTAATTCAAAATTTTATTAAGAAAAGAAAATTAATGTTTTCCAGTTACAAGCTATCAGAAAATGAGAAGTATTTTGAAAATCTAATCAAAATATATTTATCCAACTTAAAAACACTTTTTTTTCCCAAGAAGTCTGATGCTTTGGTTTTGTTTCCAATCATGTCCTACATGTTATATGTAATATACTTTTTTTAGGTCAAGGTGATTCTGAAATTCAGTTCAAATGAGATTTACCTCTGAAATTCTATAACTTAAAGTCCACCCTGGGCTTTAAGGATTTTAAAACCTACCCTAGGCTTTAAGGATTACTTTTTCTTCAAGAGAAAAGAAATAGCTATAGTCAATACTTTATTAGACCAA
This sequence comes from Rhinopithecus bieti, assembly GCF_001698545.2. NCBI lineage: Eukaryota > Metazoa > Chordata > Mammalia > Primates > Cercopithecidae > Rhinopithecus > Rhinopithecus bieti. Next base: position 5,406,483 of record NW_016804139.1, read on the forward strand.
AAATATCTTAATGTCCATCTGTAACCCCAAAAAAGATACTTTTAAATATAAATGCGGACACAACCTTAATTATAGAAGCACTAGAGGGTGATGCTATAATTTCACGTTATAAGGAATGTTGGAGAACCAGTTTAGCTTTATTAGATCTGCTTGCAGTACAGCAATAAAATCATAAAGATTTCCCATTTATCATTTCTGACAGCCAATCAAGGAGTCTTCCATTTCTTAATGAAATGTGACCTCCACAATAGCTCAAAGTAAATGTTTTTTTTTTAACTCTAAAGTTTCCATAATGCATATCATTTAAAAGAAATCTTTCCAGTTTCCAGAATAATAGCTCATTCCCACAAATATCATATCTAGTCTTTTCCCAAGTTGGGCTTTCCTTGTCTACCTTGTAAGCTAGTGGTCCCGTCCTTTGCTTACTGAACATGTTATTTAAGGGGAAGCTTTAATTGGTTAATATGACCTTTACATATATTGTGACTACTTACAAAGTCCTAAGTTTAGGCATATGGTTGAAACTTGCCACAGAAAGTCTAGTAATGTTGTTATTGTTGAGAGTGCTGTAGAATTAAAAAGAAAAGTTAGAATTTTTAGATACAAAATTGACTGATCATTTTATATACTAACATAGAGAAAATGTCTTGTACTATGCTTATGCAGGACAGCTACCTGGTAGAGATGACATAGAGAATACACTACTCTATAGACAAGTTGATAAATAATTTTCATAATTTAACATGTTACTGTACATTTTGTTTTATTCAACATTTACCACAAATTTATGGCTCCATTCATAGCATGTTTGACTATTCACATTCTACTTTATGTACCTTGTACATGCATGTCTATTTATGATATTGGTTAAGAAATAAACACGGGATAGTTACAGTTGGAAAATACGCCCAATTACATTTCCGTAGAGTGGCATTATGTGTAATTAGTGTCCATGAGTCAATAAGCGTATTTGAATTAATATTCTCTTCTGAATTCTCATAGCAACAATACAGAATCATTCCTGTCAGGTCTTGGAACAGAGTCCTGATAACTATTATTTACCACAGACATCAGCCACTGCTGTAATTTGAGTGGAGAGAGCTGTATCTATATCTGGTACTTGTATCATGTGGGGATGAAGTAACTTGCTGTAGCACCGTGTTAAAAGATTAATCCATTCTAATGGTTTTAGTTGCAGTAGCATATATTGGCCTTTGTTTACTGCTGTGTGGCAGCAATCATGGTTTCTTGTGGTAGCAGATTCAGGAATATGTGTGATGAAGAGAGTTATGGTGAAAATAAATATCATCCTTACTTTTCCCACAATGCAACATTATTAGTTTTATTATTATTATTATTGATTACTTCTACTTCTACTACTACTCATTCATTCATCAAATATTTCCTGAATGGCTATTATCTTATGGTAACATGGAGTATTATAAAAATAAATCAGACATAAATCCTGTCCTAAAATAGCATACAGTCCAGCTGGGGAGATGAATTGGACAAATTACAAAAACTAGTAAGGCTAAGACATGAGCTTTCTTCACCCTTCAGAAAAATCTGGTTGTGATAAGAAAGTGGTAGAAGTTATCCCAGGGGTATACAAGTAAAGTGTGGACATGGAAAGCAATTCTAAGACTGGGAGAGACTGAAGGTACACATTGAGGTGGTGACTAAAGAAGGCAAGTTCCTCTGAAGGAGGCAGGAGAAAGCATCAATGGTCCTGGTGGATGAAGTTGATATCGGACAAGGGTTTGAATTAGAGGTTGCAAGTTCACTGTAGGGCCTGAGCAGAGAACAGAAATGAGAGAAGCAGGCCACGTGCAAAAATATACAATGATGGGCAAGAAAGATGGAAGAAAGCAGACAGTTGGGGATGGTGAAGAATATGGTAAGCTAGCAATGATAGTCTCTCTTGTGGCAGATAATGTCCAGCTCCAATGGACTATTGATCTGCTGTAAGGGAGGGATGTCAAACAATCAGATTTTCGAAGGGAAGTTAGAAATAAAAATTTTTAGATATTTCTAATGTTTAGTGGCAACTAATTAAAATATTTCAAACAGTCTGTAGACCACTTATGTTTGAGCTACACAAAATACATTTTTGAGGCCGCTTTTGGCCAGTTGGTGGCTCTGGTAATCAATGGTGCATTCAGAAGTCAAGGGAATGACAAAAACTTTTTGGTAAAACATGGCATGTCAGCTACAGACCTAGATCATGCATGGACCCTCTTTACTACCTTGTTTTGCAATGTATTGAATTATATAAGAACTATCCTAAGTGATTTGAATTAAGTCACAAAAACTAAACCACTTTATGGGGAACCTACAGAGCACTGGATTTGTTGGCTCAGTTTATCTAAAAGCTTTTAGCATTTTCCTATGTGCAGGTGAAATGAGATGTCTTTTTCAAACGCCAGTAAAATATATCCTGATGTTTGAACGCAAAGGTTAAACTTCTCAATGGGATTTGCTTTCAGATGATCCCTTTTCCCATCTTCAAAATTTATGCTGAATTAATATGGCTAAAATCTTTATAGTATATAGCATTCTGAAATATGACTTTGGGAATAAATTGTTTTAAGTACTTCACACGGAGAAGACATGCATTAGTTTGGAACTATAGTTTCTTCTATCTCCATGCAAAGGAAAATTTTCATTGAATGCCAAAGACTTCAGTTATCAATTTGAAATCTTTTCTCAGAATGTTAGTTCACATAATGCAACTAAAGTAAGACATTATCTTAGTATTTTATTCAGTACTGATGCTGGAAAGAAGTACTGATACTGATACCCAATGACTGAAAAATATGCAGAACCAACAAAAGTATTTTTAAAATTAATAATAAATATAAGTGTTAAGTATGATTACTTGTATATGTTACTGCTATGGTCAACTTCTATTCTGAAATAATGGAAACTTATATAATGTACTTCTTTAGTTGTGAATATTTTCTCCCATGTGTAAGTCTATTTCTGTCCTCAACTTCAAGATTTTCTTTGTAATGAGTAAATATTCTAACACAAAAGACATCTTGATGTATAAATATTAGCCTGTATAATCATGGAGCACCTCTCACACTTATATCTTGATTTAGTCATTCCCTTACCACCATGCATATCGCTTGGCAGAGAGTTTGGTATTTAGTGGATACGAATCACTATGATTAAATTAAATTAAATTATGTCCATTCTGTGAAAAAGAAAAACAAACATGTAAAAGCAGCAATTCAAGGGATATATATCATTTCTGAGTCCAGTGTCCAAAGAAAGGGAAAATACTGATCGAGATTTAATTTCCAATGTTATTTTTGAGATGGTATCTAAATATTAAGAATATAAGCAGTTACTTCTAAATCCTACAAATCAGAATCTGACAATAAACCAGTTCTCCATGAATGTGCAAGTGTTAAACTGCTTCCTTGCTTTCATCTACCTTAGATTTTCACTTGACTTCTTGGACTGTATTCACTCTTTGTACACTCGTATATATTCTAATTTAATACACTTTCATCAATGACTGAGGGCGATTACCTCATTTTCTCCCATCTAGCTTCAGTATAGCCATACATTCACAAATGGTTCAAGGAATTAAAATTTTAAAAAATCTAAAACCCTTGGAATCTGAAATTTAAGGCAATGTGTATGTTAATGTTCCTTCATTATTTCCACATAAGCCAGTGCATCCTAAAGAGTCACAAATGGTAAAAATAAGCAAAACAGACAAGTCATCTTTCTAGAACCCTTCTTAATGCAAACTCTCTTAAGCCCTTGACCAAACATTTATAATAGGTAAACTTTTCTTGTATTTCACAATTGATTTGGGCTTCATAAATTCTCGTCTTTTCAGTGGTCCAATTTTGGCTCACTCATTGTATCAACTGATTTTTCTAGGGTGTTTAAATTTGGAGGATTTGAAAAAAACATTAACAGTAATGCTCCTGCTAACTTTATAAAATTTATAATATAAAATATTTCAATCTTTTAAATTTACATTGTCTTCTATCATATGCTAATTTTTATTATTTCTTCAACAAACAAACTCTGACCAATATATACTTCTTTAAGATGTATATATTAAGGTCCTCAAAAGAGTTTCCAAGATTTTGGATTTCTATTTTAATTTCATGAACCATAAAACGTCACCCTTTGGTGTGTTTCTTCATTTTTGCTAAAGTCACTTTTTAGATATTTTGATTAATCATGATAATCAAAATGTATGAGATGACTGTGTTTTCATAAACGTACTGCCTCTGACAACAACGATATTAGTTTATAGAGAATAAGCAAATGTAGTTAATGTACTTGTGGGTAAAAGATTTCAGTGCCTAGCATAGTGTTCATTCCACCTTATAAAATATACACAGCAGATATTCAATACATTTATGTGTATATATACATATATTGAATAAATACACTGAATAACTACATATTTAAAAATAATTTAAGTTTTTTGAAAACTTAATAACAAGGTAGTTCACGGGATTCAATTCATCCAAGATAGTCAGCAAACTTTGCATAAAATGATTGGTATCATTCATATTTCTAGTTAGGAATATTGGTTTAATAATACATTTTTCGCTTGATCAGCTCTGTCTGATTAACTCTTATGGTAGTCTCTTCATCTATGAATTTTAGTGACACTGACTATGGTTTTGCCATGAGACCACTACTACGAAATCATTCTAATTATTCTAACTCTGAGATACCATCAGTGAGCTTTGTATATTAAAAGTGGTTCTGGTAAACAATTTAAATAGTGGTCTTAAAGCTAAAATGTATATGATAAGCACTTTGAATATTTTTCCGATAGAAACTTAGACCATTATCAATAGAAACAAAGGTGGCCTCTCCTGTAGTTAGAGAGTAGTCTATATTTCTATATTTCACATTTTATCCCAATCAATTCATTCATACATACATATCTTTTAAAATAATAACTCATTACACTACACAGCTGGAAATTCTATTTTCTTGCAATTAAAACCAAAACTGTATAAAAATACTGATAAAATAAGCCATTCTAGCTGAAAGATTAATTTGTTTTCAGAAATATATTCCATTCCTGAAACCAGATTTATAAAGTAATGAATCCATTTTTTGTTGGGAAGAGGAAGGATTTTATGATTTCTCGATAACTTTTAACAAATTGACTAAAAACACACTCACATTTAATTCAATTTTAGATTTCTGACTAAATTTGTCAAGGATGAATAAGGCAGAGAAAATATTTTAATTTGTGGAGGAATTGTAAGTGTATTTAAAAGCTACAAATGTGGATTTTGGCTGAAAAAATTCAAAAAATGTATAGGCGGCATATGATGCTTTAGTAACTATAGTTTTCATTAAAATTTGTAATTTCATTACAATTAATAAGTCATTGATCAATAGAGGTTACTTAGTTGTCTCTAACCAATTTCGTCAGTCATGTCTACCCAGCGAGGAAAGAAGGAGGTTGCCCATTATAATTCAAGTCTGCATGTTGTACATTACAAAGTCAGTAGTGAAGACTTGAAAATGGATCTAATGGGTGGCTTATTAACCTTAGGAAGCAGATTTCAAAGTATTCTTACAAAAATAATGTTAAATCACCTGGTTAAAAATTTTATTTTTTTAATGAGAAACTGTGTTTCCATTGCCTAACAACGACAAATTATTCCAAGATATCAGCTACTAAGAGGGTTTTAATGTTATTTTCCTATAAAGTTGATTTTATCTCAATATTTAGCAATGACAAATTCTATGAATCTTATAAAAATATTTATAAGAAGAGCATTTGAATGACCTTAGACAATTTTACCTAACATACAGATATGGTATGCAAGGTTTTGCACACACCCATTTAGACTCTTCTCTGTATTCACCATGAATTATTTAAGGTATCTCTTGAGAGACTATTTTGACAACAAGGTTTTAAGCTAGCAGATAAGCTTCCACATTTGTCCTGTCCAGACACAAAGCCCCCATTAAAAGAGTAAGAGAAATAGCAGTACTTACAGCACTTCCAGGTCCCGGAGAGCCCTGAATGCCCCATCTTCAATACAGCTGATCTGGTTGTAATCCAGTTGCCTGTTAAATAGATTAGGAGAATCTATGTAGAAGGGATGGACAGTAGCTGGGGTAGGTGATGGGAAGTTTCCTGAAGGGTCTATGATACCCTGGACGCACTCACTGAAGTGCCCTCACAAACACACTCATCTGCTTACGAATGTCATAAGCCATTCTAGCCTCTATGCCGCCACTGAAATCTCTTTTTGTTCTGAACTGTCTGTGCAAATAGCAGCCCTTGGAAAGCTCCAGTAAATAATAACTGCACCTTATATTAAATGCCATAGGAATGCAATTTCATTACATCAAGAAAAGCTATCCATTAAGAGCTTTCAGCGTCATCTTGCTGAAACAATTTCATTAAGGTAAAGGACTGTAAATCATTTAATGTCACATGCACCCCCTCAGTGACCTAACAGAATCCATTTATCAGAGAAGCCCAGCTGCATGTTAATTTCACTATCCTTGGCATGAAAGAGCAACACTACTTTTAGGTTTCCTTCTTTTAAAAGCAGTTTTCCTTCAAGAACTCCAAATCGAGAAAGGGAACTGATGTCCCATATAGCTTGCTCTTATTCCCAACCAGAAATACACTTTAGAAAGCTAGTAATTGTTCTATATTAAATATCACTATTCTAGTAATTCACATTCTTTATCATTATATGTAAATGCTCTGCATTGTAAATACAGCATACTTTTGAATTCAGGAACTTCCAGAATTACATCGCTCTCCAGAAGATAGGTTTTAAAGTATTAAATAACAATTTTGCTTTTTAAAATGATGCTAATTTTGGTTAAAGCCACTAAGGAACATATACTACAGGCACACCATAAAAGACTACATGTTTCTATGGTAAAAGCCTAAAAGCTGTATCAGCTAAATTCTAAATAATGCATAATTGAAGTAAATGAATCTTCCTCAATATCTTAAGCACTTGTTAAAATTCATAGTACAAAAAAAGAATGCTCCAAACTTGGTTATGTCTGCTTTTCCTGCGGCTTGTTGTGGAATTAAAATTTCCTTGTTCATATTGAGCCTTCCACTTGGTTGAAATTAACAGTGAAGTACTATATTGTATCTGTACTACAAGATATTGTATCTGTACTACAACCCAAACAAGCAGTTGTTGTTTAAATATAGTAGCTTGAATGTTAGAGATGTTATTGTTTCAGTTAAAAAAGTATTTTAATGTTTCACTTGAGATAGAAACAAAATGTTTCACGGAAGAGGCGAGTTTTCAGCTCTGCAGGCACCGGGTGAGAGAATGTGGATGAACAGGAGTAAGATTATGATCATAACACAAATGTATCCTGTCCTTGTTTCAAGTTCAGCATTCACTGAAAGGGCTAATTCATATTTGAGGTCTGTTTGTAAAGAACTGTTTGAACATTTCTATAAAATAGTGGTTTCTCTCACAAGACTACTGAATAAAGGTGCAATGATTTAATCCAGTGACTTTCAGAGGGGCCTCTTCAACTTCCTCACTTTAGAAATTATGTATATAGACAATGTCTCATGAAATATACATCTCATTTGTGAGAAGATCTCTAGGGGACACAATCATACACAAAGCTACCTTGATGTCATGCAAATGGTACAATTTAGGACATGCAATATTAACAAAGGTGCACCCCAAGGAGGATACAATTTTATTGCTTGTATAAGCCTTAGTTTATAAAACTTAAGGTTTTCCCCAAATCATAGCTAACATCCATGCTACTACAATAGCCTAAATCATTTCTACTTATTAAGACGTAATGCAGAAGTATTTTATTTTCTAAGAAGACATTTAAAGTCTCATGATGTAATATGGCTGCTGTGGTTCCAAGAAAACACTTACATTCTTGAGCACTTTTGATTTTTACAGATTAAATTCATTTAACAATTAAGTTAATAGCCTTTTTATTTTAAAGTTATATATATATATATATATATACACACACACACACACACACTACTATTCTCTAACCTCTTGAACAATTTATCAAAGCCATTTAAATTAGTACAATGGCATAAAGTGTTACTCCTGACACACTACAAAAGAGAAATTGTTTCCAGACAAATTGGCAAAATCTTTTAATGCTATCAAATTTG
>NW_016804139.1:5417706-5423715 GCF_001698545.2 Rhinopithecus bieti
ACACACACACACACACACTACTATTCTCTAACCTCTTGAACAATTTATCAAAGCCATTTAAATTAGTACAATGGCATAAAGTGTTACTCCTGACACACTACAAAAGAGAAATTGTTTCCAGACAAATTGGCAAAATCTTTTAATGCTATCAAATTTGCCTAATGCAGTCTCCAGGTTAATCTGTAAAAGGGTGAGCTGTATGTTTGCCCATATCTTATTATCCTTAGCTGTCAATGTATAAATCAATGCTGACACAGCTTCTTCTAAATCATGCACACGATACACAAAGGGAAACCTCCAGCATGCCAGAAAGCACTCAAGCAAACCTTGTCCTACAAGGACTGGAAGGCCGACAGCTTTCCTTACAGGAGCAGAAGTTGAGATGCTGCTGGAAACTTTGGTAATTTCACTGTTCTTTAACATTGCTCATGGTTACACGCTTCTTCATATTCTTAACAGAAATCTAAGCCCTTATTGGTGCTAAAACACTAAGAATATTTGGTTTCCACAGGACTGATGTTTTCTTTAAAAGTTCTCTGAATACTGTTTTATCTGAGTCCACATATTTGCTGAACATGAAGGTATTTCATGAAGTTACTCACATGAAAGGACAATCCAAGTTAAACAAGTGAATAATTCTTACATTAATCTGTCAATTTCGTGATATTCAAAGGAAAGTTTACACAAAGTGTTGTGCTCCTATGACTGCTCATGAGAAAATCTCTCCCAACAGACTTCCATTTGTCTGTATGTGGTTCAAGATAAACAGTGTCAAAACTACACAACAATGTAATTTATTTCAGGGTTTCTGGACTACTTAGCCGCACTCTTTGTTTTGCCCTGCTCACTCCCTTCTCCACTACCTTTCAAGCCCTGCCTACTTCTGGCTTCTGTAAACAGGAAAGGATCTGTTCTCTACCATACCTTTAGTGACAGGCTGGCCTTCTTTAGATGTGATTTCCAATTGTGCCATTAAATTATTCTGAATTAAGAAAATAGCAAGGAGACTTTTTCACTTCTCCAAAAGAATTATGCTTCAACTATTCACTAAGACATAGTGTAAATTTGCAGATCATTAAAGAGATTTGGATGTTAAGGGCAGAATTGTCATAAGTGGTTTTTTTCAGACCTTCGACTGACCTAACTTAGCACATACTTTTGTGTCTTCTTCTCCCTTATTTCCTGACTCCAATCTTCTCTTTGGCTTCTATTCAAATTCCAAATTGCCTTTCTGTGTGATCCTTTGCTGTCCAAGTGTGTATATTTGTGTTTTGAAGAACTGCTTTAATCTTATGGAAATGATGGGGTTAAGAAGAATAATATTCATGATCTTGGCTGGGTGCAGTGGCTCATGCCTGCAATCCCAGCACTATAGGAGGCTGAGGCGGGTGGATCACCCGAGGTCAGGATTTCGAGACCAGCCTGGCCAACATGGTGAACCCCATCTCTATTAAAAATACAAAAATTAGCCAGGCGTGGTGGTGGGCACCTGTAATCCCAGCTACTCAGGAGGAGGCAGGAGAATTGCTTGAACCCAGGAAGTGGAGGTTGCAGTGACCCAAAATCGCACCTTGTGACATTGCACTCCCACCTGGGCAACAAGAGCAAAACTCCATGTCTTAAAAAGAAAAAAAAAAGAATATTCATGATCTTTCAGTATTAACATTATTTGATTTTTTTTTTTTTGATGGCAAGACGTATATCTTTGACGCCCTAGAATAACTCTAGATAGTCCATTTTGATTTTTTACCAGCACTGGTAAATTTAGTCTTACATAATGCAATGTGTCGATGGACTCCATACATTAAGAGATACCACTCTATGCCTCATGTGCAAAAAGTTCTGAAGCTCATCTGATTTTCTTTAATACTAAAAATAATTTCTCCTCGTTTCAAATTCTGATTTATTCTGGGTATGGGGACAATATACAATCTTGCTAAATATAAGTTTTAAAATAGGTATATTAAATGACAAAATGGTTAAACATTTGCTTACTTGGCATCCTGAAACAGTTAGAGATGCTAGTCCATCATTTAGGTTTTCTTAAAGAATTTCCTGTTTTATTCTTTTAAAATATGGATATCATATTGCATTTGAATTACATATACAACACTTAGATTAATAACATATATAAAACTGTAATAATTTCAATCAGTGTGTTCCTACCCATAGCAAATTCATGTTTTACTGCAGCATCCAAGTTATAAGTTCTCATAACTAATAGGTTTTTTGGTAAGAATTAGACGACACATAAAATGTACTTAACTGTAACAATGTAGAACATAGCAATCTTTAATAATTTCTAAGCCAATCAGCATCTCTCAATGTCTCAACAAAATTATTATAACTATGCTCCAATTTTGTATTGTTTTGTTTCATTTAAGGTGCTAGAAATAGTTTACTTCATGTTCACATTATTATTGTAAGATAGAAAACTCCAAAACTATGGTTGACTTAAGACACATCAAAATGGCTAAAATCAATATGAAGGAATAACAATTTTTCACTATTGTCAAGAAATCAAATAAAACATATAAACCACATGGGAGAAAAAGAATAAAAAAGCTCTACATATATGAGCGTGGTCTCTTCTCCCTCTTCCCATATATGTATAAACTTCAAGTCAATACAAATGTCTATATATACCAATATTTATGCCAATCATGGCTCTTAAAGAGTAGCCCCAGATACAAATTTTGATAGAGTATAAGAAAAATAAAAATCGATCCATATACATGTACATCCTTGACATAAGTTTCAGCAACTATATCCTTTACCTCTGCATAAAAGCAGATCAGTATTAACTTGAAAACTGGTAAAGAAAGCAATTAAGGTAAGGACCATGCTGAGGACCCCAAAGTAATTTACATTATGTGAGAATTTAATCCTTTTAAATCTTTCAGGCAACAATTTGCTATTCTCATAGGAATAAAGAATCTCAGTTTTCATAGGAATAGCCTATGGCATAAAGTTATGTAAGTTTGTCAATTTGGGGGGAAGAAGCAACAGAGAGCAGTTGTAGAGATGGGGGCGGGGATCCTGTTTTAACATCAATTGAGGGAAGGACAACTAAACTGGCATTAAGTCCTAGGAATTGTAAGTAAACTAATCAAAAGTGGTAGAAACTGAAAATGATAATAATAATTGCTAACATTTAATGAATTCATAGCGTATGGCAGGGTCTGTAGATACGTCATCTCATTATTCCTCATGATAACTTGGGAAGGAGAAATTAGCATCATCTGGATTTTGAGACTGTGAGGCTCACCGAAGTTCAATAAGTTATACATGGTAGATAGCAAATAGTCTGTGAAGTCTTCATTGGAATGTAGATGTATGTGTTGCCAGAACTCCCTCTCAATACATAGTGGGTCAGGAAAAAGACTCAGGAGCTTTTTGTTCTCCAAATGGGGGTTTCAGCTAAATCAGTGATGACTATGGAAGAGACCAGCAGAGGAAAAGTACTATAGAATGTCAGAAAAGACAGAGATTATTCTAGGCTGATGTAGTCATGAAATAAAGGGGGGAAAACCCCAAAAACCTCAGATCCTTAAAAAATGGATACAGTCTAATTAGACAGAAAATAAAGTGGGTATTTCCTATGGAGGTAATGGGTCTATCAAAGAATAGTTGTGAGTAGAGGCACTACAATGTTCACAGTAAATATCTGCAACAGAGAGGCCATTCTGGCTTGAGCAAAGAGCTTCTGTACAGATTGAAGGGAAGAAGGGGCTAGGAGCCTGGGTCAAAGTCAGAATATTAGGACCAGTCAGAATGCCTAAAGAGACTGGATGTTACAGCATTTAATAATCATCTCTGCTCTTTCAGGAAAGAGTCTGTAATTCCCAGAGATACTGTAGAACTAGGCAACATTCTGCCTAGTTCTAGAGCTTTTGTATCTAGGATACTATAGATACTATAGAACTGGCAACATTCTGCCCTATTCCCAGGGTTTTGTCATAGTGTCTATAACAAAGGCACTTTAAAACAACTTTTTAAATAAACTGAATACTTTTAAACCATGTAGTAATGGGATAATAAACAATACTTTATGAAAAAAATCTGGCAACCTTGTTAAAATTATCTAATGAGAATATAAACTAGAGGTCATAATTCAATTAGCAGGCTATTACATAAGTTCAGGGGTTACAAAGTGTGCTGTTCAGTGTTAAAGGTGCAAAAAATCAAAGGTCCATTCTGTCTTATGAGATGATATAGCAGCCATGGCACGATTATGCCAATTCATATTTTGTAAATACGTGAATTGGATTCTCAATTACTGAATCAGACTGTCTTGTCTTTTGTGTTATTTTGTTTTGTTCTAGAAAGGATTTATGAAGAAATATTGTTAGATTACATTTTTACATGACAAAATGCATTATTGAAGAAAAACTGCTGAAAGCACTCTGAAGACAAAGCAAAACGCAAACATGGAGAGGTTATTGGTAGCAAACTTCATCATAGTTGTTGGGGATTATCACAATTCATTGTCCTTTCAGAGGGAGTGCAACCGGGCAAAATACAGGACCACGGACAGTTCCCATAGTACTGATGGGGACTTCTGCTGAGCTACTAATTTTTCTTTTATATATGAATGCCTGAGACAACCCCTTTTTATTTAGGTACATAGGAAATGAAGGTAAGTTTCATTTCAGAAAGGCAATAAAAAACCTTACCTTCATTTACTATCTATCTAAGTAAAAAGCCCTCCCTACAGGTTTGTCCAGAAGGTTCTATACCACACTGAAGACCTATTTAAGAGTAAGGATAGCAATCCCTATGGATGAGAAACCAACCTACCATTTACAGTCTCTTCAGCTTCAGGTTTACTGAAAATACTCTAGGAGGGAGCTAGGGGCATGGACATTTACAGTTTCAATCTGATACCAACGGATTTGAAATAAAATCCAAGAAATTAAACAGAAAAACTAACAGATTAAAGAAGACACTTTGCAATTATGACTTAACTTACATGACAAACCTAATGAGGTCTTGCCTTTGCCTGGTAAAATTTACATACCCTCTTTTCTCTGTTTGTTACATGCTGATTCTCTATCAAGTGAGCAACCCTTGCTCTCTCATCATTAGGAATTATGTAGATGACAGTGAAAACTAGAAAAGAGATATTTAAAGTGAGAAAAAAATTTAAAATATGATGAAATATGTAAGTATCTCTGTGTATCTGGGATAGAACTGTGAGTTTTCCTTCTATGGGTTCTAATGGATCCATCGATACAAAACTTGAAAATGACCGAGTTCTAACAGAAAAACAAAATTTCTAACTGATGTAAATAGCTCTGTAACAAAACATAGATGAACTGTCTCTATCCTATTTGCCAAATCATTTTATGTTAATAAATAATGTATTCCAAATTGGGCGACTTCTTTCCTAAAATGTCATAGGAATATATATATTTATTGTCCAAATGATATTTTTGCTTACCTAAAGAGAATCATGCTGAATCATCCTGTGACTCAAAACCTTGTCTAAAAAGTAATGCATGTACAAAAAAGAATACAAATATTTTCCCCAACATATTTTTTACCAAGAAGCACTTTGTTCCTGGAAAAGGATTATAAGACTCATAACAGACATAGGGTTAATGGAATTGAGATAATGCAAGCAAGTTGGAAAGAGATATATTTATTTATGAAGAAAGAATAGTAAAGTTTCATTGGAATAGAGGATGCACTTTGTGGATGTATGGCAAAATTAAAGAAGCAAAAAGCAGGGGTGGTTTATTTCACATAGTACATTTAAAATACATCTTATTTGAATTTAATTAATTTAAGTAATCATACTGAACTCACTAAAAAACTAATGGTAAACTAAATTAGATTTTGTTTTTGTGATGTGACTAAAAACTAGTGATCTAGGTAATTTTAAAGTTTATATATTTGTATCTTTTTTCTTTAATCTTAGGATAACTATAAGTAAGAATGTTTTATCATAAAAACAAAAGACTTTTGAAATATTCTGGTACTTACTAAGTACTATAAATTCTTCAA
>NW_016804139.1:5423922-5431307 GCF_001698545.2 Rhinopithecus bieti
AAATGCTTAATAGATACTTGACAAATCAGTGGCACAATGTAACATGATCCTGTTCCAGATTTGTTTAGAAGGCAGAAAAGGCTTTACTGCATCAGTATTAAGGCTTTTTAAATATATATGCATATTTCTAAAGAAAATTTTCAAAAATATTGGTTTTATTTTGGTAAAGCATCAGTTGATAATGATATGCTATCAATACTTTAGTTGATATTTGGTTTGGGACTTTAAAAACACAAATGTAAATCCTAATTATAAACATTATAATTTAGCTGATATTTTCATATGATCTTGTTATTCTCATAGTATACCTCACTGTCTAAAATGTCAGGGGAAAAAGTAGCTTAAATTGTGGCTGGAGAAAATAAGGTAGCAAAATAAAATGTAAAAAATTTAATCCAATTAAGAAATGAATAGAGAGAAGCAAAAAAGTTATGAGAGGTCCTCCCTGGAGATGTTTAAGAGCAAGATAAATGTCCATCTGTTTAGAATAGTTTCAGTGTGGCTTGCCTGGAGGAAGGGGAATGAGATCTGCTAATCTGCAAAATTTCCACAGCATCAATTCCGTATTGTTGGGATACCGCCTTGAGCATATTTAGACAATCCACAAGATTAAAGCAAATGCTTTTAGTGAAAATCTTGTGAACGCTGGAATTTGCTCTAAGGCCTGAATGTGGTAAATCCCATAAACCTGTTATAGTGCATCAGACTGGGCTTTTACATAGTGCTCTACAAAATATGGTCTGAGCAACTTCTTTTTTCTCTTTTACTCTCTGAATAACCCTGAACAGTAGCCACGATGGCACCACGCAGGGTTTTTCAACTTGTAAATGGACATACTAGAAAGATACATGGGAGGAAGTACTGTACCTTCTTCTTACCCAAATACTAATAATATTAATAATGCTAATATTAATGGAAATTTATTGAGTCATGACGATGACTTATGTTCACCAGTTTCATAATAATAGTAATTAAAATTTACCCTCCATTTTAATAAATTTTACCAGATAGCCTTCCTAAGTTTTAGTGATAAAACTAAACTTCATACAAACCCCATGAGATTGGAACTTTTTTTTGAACAATGTATTTTGAACTATTTTTTAATTCTAGAAAATGCCTTTTAATGTAAAATTTTGATAATATTGCAGCTGTGATCCTAATTCATAAAATAAACCTATACATTCATTGTGATATTTGAATGTTTCCCTCATTGTCTTTCACATTGTTACATGGAAGGCAATGAGAACAGTGGGAATAAATTGTTCTTTTGATCAACATCATTCATTATCCACATAGTTTCTGAAGCCTCCTTTCTTCTGTAGAAACATAAGCTTCCAAAGTTGAAATAATGTAGATGCCACAATACTCAGCTCCCCCCATATTCAGATCCCTATAATTCTTACCACTGCTGCTATTCAGGATACATACTGCTTTGCCTTTAAGAAACAGGGATGACCAGGTGCATAATCCCAGCACTTTGTGAAGCCAACACGGGTGGATCATTTGAGGTCAGGAGTTCAACACAATCCTGGCCAACTTGATGAAACCCCATCTCTACTAAAAATACAAAAATTATCCAGGTGTGGTTGCAGGCACCTGTAATCCCAGCTACTCAGAAGGTTGAGGTGGGAGAATCGCTTGAACCTGGGAGGGAGAGGTTGCAGTGAGCCAAGATTGTGCCACCACACTCCAGCCTGGGTGACAGAGTAAGACTCTGTCTCAAAAAAAAAAAAACCAAAAAAAACCCAAAAACTGGGGTTGGGCACATTCCATCCCTTACATTATGCACGCACACATACACACACACAGAGTGCACTGCACTATGGTTTTGCTCATCCAATCTAACCATTCCCTGATAACTTCAAGTGATATTTTTCTCTTTCCTAGCACCTGCAGCCCTTAATGTCTTGTTCAAAAATCAAGGTCTTGTGTATATTCATTTAGTACTTTCTAGTATATTTTCTTTTTTCATTTTGTAACTTCATGTCAAAATGACTCATAAAAGAATAGTCATATCTAGTCAATATTGCTAATCCCTTCATTTTATACTTTCCTGTCTCCCCTTACAATGCATTTTTCAGGGTTAACTTTTAGCATTTGATTTGTCAAATACTTGCAAATGAAATACTGTATTTTCATAGCATTTTACTGTTTTGAAAGGTCTTTCATACATCTTTCCCTAATAACCATAACAAACCCAAATAACTATTGTTTACTTTATAAAAGTAAAAACTGGCCAGGCATGGTGGCTCACACCTGTAATCCCAGCACTTTGGGAGGCCGAGGAGGGTGGATCACCTGAGGTCAGGAGTTCGAGACCAGCCTGACCAACATGATGAAATCCCATCTCTACTAAATACAAAAAATTAGCCAGGCATGGTGGTGGGTGCCTATAATCCCAGCTCCTCAGGAGGCTGAGGCAAGAGAATCGCTTGAACCTGGGAGGCGGAGGGTGCAGTGAGCTGAGATTGCACCACTGCACTCCAGCCTGGGTGACACAGCGAGACACCATCTCAAAAAAAAAAGAGTAAAAACTAAGGCTTAATGAAGTATTTGCTCATACTTGCAAGTCCAAAAAATAACAAAATGTTCTGAGACTCCAGTCTTAAACTCATCTAACCACATTAATAATTTAAAAAACTCATCTAACTGCATAAATGATAATAAAATATCTTTACATTTTGAGAAAAAATTATGCCTGTGTTGGAGAAAAGATTTGAAAACTTTGCTAAATCTCATTAGATAGAACACTGACTAGCCTCTGTTATCTCTTAACTTTTAAAATCACATGTTTTAAGGATAAATACAAAATATATAAAGAAAAATCCCATCATGACTGGTCCCTACTTCCATGCGTATCCTTAAATGTGGGAGGAGAGTCACTTGTTTACTTGGATTCCCTGAATATCTTTACTAAGAAGATTAAAAGCCACCTGTTTTAAGGAATTAGAGGTAATACTATTATAACATTGCAAATAGCATTACTAAGGGAGGGTCAACTGTAGCTATTGCCGTAGTTGTACAGCTAAGTGAAGGCAACTTAAGTAAGTGTACATAGGAATTCCTGCACACTGTTCTGGCCAGGAAGATCTGAATACCATGTATCATCGAGTCTGCCTGAAGACCTCCCGAAGCCCTAACTAGCAAAGGTAAAAAGAAAGCAAATAAAATCGTATTAAATTGAGCACCCATAAAAACCGACAGCAATTTAATGGCTTTATACATTTATACCTTAGAAGCTTGTAGTTTTCTGTCTTTACCTGTACATTTAGAAAGTACAAGTTTTAAAAAAATCATTCACATTAAGGAGAAGACATAGAGGCCAAAATCTGTGGCTTTATAAACAGTTGTCTTCTTTGACAAGGGAAAACATCTGTCTTACTTTTGCTACCGAAAAAAAAAAAGGCATCGGATCCAACCATGGAGAATTCTGAATATAAGTTAATTCTTGAAAAAGTGCCTGCCCTGTTTATTACTAGCTAAGAAATATTAAATTCCTGACAGTTAATCTCAGCACACAGGGGCTTTTCTCCTTTATATTCCAAACTAACGTAAAAGCTAAGAAAAACATTTCTGTCCTAGGATTCATAGCCTATCGAAAACCATTGTTTTTAGAAGCTAATATAGCAGTTTAAAATTTAGAGAGTGATATATTGATATTATGATTGTCAATGAGATCTTAAATCTGATATGTACCTTTAGAAATATAGGCACTTTAAAAAATGCTTATAATTGAAACACCAGACTAAAGATTTATCAAAGGAAAATACAGAAATTCACTTTTAGTTTTTTAAAGGATGCTATAAATATATTCTTTCATGAGGATATGAAGGAAAACATAAGAAAAACATTCACACAAAGGGAAATACTTAATTTTGTCTTTCTCATGCTTTTGGTATTTAATGAAAAGGGTGATCTTAAAACTCTGGAAAAAGTTGTAGCTCTAGGCTACAGGTGTCTCTAAGAAGAAAATATTATCACTATTTCCAGAAAAGAATAGTCTATATTCTCATAGTACTTCTAGTAATCTTGAAAATAGAACATGGCAGAACTGGCCCAACAATAAAACTAACACTTTTATTTCTAATAAACACCAACAGCAACTAAAAACATAGTTACTAAAGTAAGCTGACAGAAAAAGTGGGAAAAAAATCATAAATATCTGTGAATCAAATAACTTCACAGCTTTCAAAAGGTTAATCACAAGGATTAAAGAAGGAATTTAATGATGACTTGTTTCCAGACATCTTCTAGATGAGCATCTCGTCAAACAGCTTCTGAAAACCACTTACAACTTACTGTGACAAGGTCTCCTTTCTGACACTTTATTTAATATAAACTTGACTTTGAAAATAGATAGTAACTTAAAACACTATAAATTTAAAAATATATACTTACAAATTTTTAATGTCAACTGCCCCACGGAAAGCTTTTCTTGGGATTGCCTGAATTTGGTTTTCACTGAGATCACTGAAAACAACAACAACAAAAAGGATCACGTTAGAGAATATTATTTAAATATTATTTTAATCCAAATGTTTGAGAAGTTATAGGATACCAGAAAGAAAAAGAAAACCCTAAAAGGATCATAATTAAATCTATAGCATTATATGCAGTTTCTAATATAAATATTTTACATTTCTAATATAAATTAAAAAGTTGGAATAATGGCTTCTTGAAGTGTGCTTCTAGATCTTTAATTTTATAAGAAACTATAAAATACGATACTCATAAATTGAAGAGTCACTCTGTATCTGTGTAACAAAAACATTTCTTTAAAGAACAGTAAATTGTTCATAATTCAGTTTCAAGGGATTCTGAGGTTTTAGTAGTTTATATTTCTCCAACACCCCTGGTGTAACTTATAAAGTATATAAGAAAGCAGCCTCCTTAATTTCCCAGAGTGGAGTGGGTAAAAACTGATAAAACCTGGACAGTATGATTAAGTTTTCATAGTACTTCTAGTAATCTTGAAAATGGAACATGGCAGAACCGGCCCAACAATAAAAACTACAGTTTATGCATAAAATATTAATAGCAGGTTGATATAAAACCTTCTTTAAATAATTCTATTATAATCATAAACACAGACTGTCTATATTTGCATTTTAATTTAATTGAGAAATATGTTTTAATCACTGAACAAAGCACTCTGAGCTGGAAAGAGCAGTTTGTAAAAATCACTCATCTCATGAAAGGGATCATTATTTTTCCTTCAGAGAATTCCAACGCCAATTCTATAAGCTCACATAGTATTATTAGCCTTAACGAGTAGAATATAAATATGTATTCAAGAAATGTCAATGAAAGCAGAAAATTCTCATCTAGTTTTAAGTAACATTACCACATAGTAGAGTTAAAATATCAAACAAAATGAATTATTACAGCAACAATGATGGCATTAAAATTACCTTTAAAATTCTAGGATAACTGATGCTCACAAAGAAATACGAAACTACTAACCACAGGTGCATATCAGATGAAAACAGAGCCATTTTCCAATATGAGGAGGCATATTGGACAGATTCATCCACATCCTCTCCCCCACTGCTGCTTATGATCTGAGTTTCTTGTTCATACACTTGTGATCGCACAATAGAGAGAGAGAGAACTGGCAGATACAGAGATTTAGTGTGTGGTCTTGACCTTATTAGCACCAAGTTTTAAGCAACGAAGATTTGCATTTACATCTCAATATCCTCAGTGTTCAAATAAAAAAGTTTGCTAAGCAATTCGTAAAATCTATACTAGTCTATCTAAAGAGGAAATGTCTATAGCACAACAAATTATTTCAAACAATAAATTTACAAAATGTGCTTATGTAGGAGTTAAGGCAGCCATCCACTTCCTTAGTGATGTAGCCTGTTACTGTTTTCAATAGTTTCAGTATATCCCTACGAGTAATAATCCTTCATTTCCTTAAAAACTGCTTATTTCTCCAATTTGCCATTGATTTAGACTGACTTTCTCCCTTTGCTTAATTACATCAAGTTAAGAATACTTAACAATATATTTTTAAAAACCTTGATGACAGAAAGTGTTAGAGAAAGCAACAGAACAAAGAGAAAGCAGAAAGATATAGGAGACATAAAAATAAGTAATAAGAAATGAGGAGGAAAACATTGCATTCAAGAAAATTTGAATCTGTTTACAATGCCTCCTGAAAACTATTTAGTAGTGTTTCTACTGTTATATCTTCACCAATTCCATGTTTTCTAATCGCTTATAATTTTCCACTTCGAAGACAAAAAAAAAATGCCTTTAAGAGTGTGTAGATGAATGAAAATGGCAGAGGTGTTTGCTCCAGACTTTGCTCCTAGGCTCTGCAGCCTTCCCCTTCCCAACAGCTGGGGCTACGTCATTCCCCACCTATAGCTTCAGTTCTGCTCAGTCCCTATGCACGGTTTTGTCTTAGAGTAACAGAAGTAGAGTGGGCTGGGCAGAAAGTCAGGGAGATGATTTTAGGTGTTTTGTAGAAAAAACAGCGAAATGCACAGTCAGAATGCCATTCCTTCTAAATTTGATTTTAGTCCTTCAAATTACCTTGACAGAATCCTAGGGCATCAAATATCTAAATCCTGCTAATAGATTTTTTTTTTTTTTTTTTGCAAAAGTGTGAGAGTGGCTTGCTCAGAGCCTCCTTATTCTCTTAAGGCTAATGGTTTATGTGTGGCTGTCCCCTGAGTAGATGGCTCCACAGGCCACACTATGGGGTCTCAGTTCTGATGCCAAGGAATAATTACGGATCCCAGACTCCTTCAGTTAAGTGGGCCATGTGCACCCAGAGCAGGAGGAAGAAACTAACACATTTTTAGTACCTACTACATGCAATAGTTGCTTTTTAAGCAGAAATTATTACCTTAAACTCTATTTCCTTTATTCCTCATAACCACCTTGTAAAATAGATACTGTTTCCTGGTTTTACAGGAAAGGAAACTGAGCTTCAGAGATGTTAGGTCTTTGTGCTAAACAATGAGACAAATTGTTAAAATAAGTATGTGGAAAATATAGGTAAATATTTAGTCAAGATTTAGGGATTTCTAAAGATGATTTCAGGAATCTCAGTATGTCCTTCCTATAGTCTGGAATTTAGAAGGCTTTTTTTCCCCTAACTCATCCTAGACTCTGACTTATTGTCATTTGCAAAATGATGCATTAGACTATGTTTGAACAATGATCTATATTTTCTATATACAGTCAACCGAAGGTTAGCAGTTATCTCAGTCCAACATATTGTTATTTAATATCTCCTCTACGTTGCAAGGGCTACTGAGTTGGGTAAGGCCAATTTCCTGTCTTCAGGAATTTTCAAATCGAGTGAAGATGAGGCGAATAGCCAAACAGGAGGAGGAATACAGTGAATTCCAAATATATATATATATATA
>NW_016804139.1:5431570-5479322 GCF_001698545.2 Rhinopithecus bieti
ATATATATATAGAGAGAGAGAGAGAGAGAGAGAGAGAGAGTCAAAAAAGCAAGAAAGCACTTGGAATAAGAAAAAAAAAGATAATGTGGATCATGTGAATGTGTCAACATATAAAAGCAGGTGGACAGGGCAGAATAGCAAAACCAGGGCATGCAAAAGTACACTCTGTACTTTTATGCCAGTAATTTGCAGTCTGGTTTTCTAGGAGGGTACAACATATGCAGTGGAATAACAGGAGAAGGGGTGGAAGGGACAAATCAATGGTGTGCTGAGTGAGACATTACTGACAGCAGTGTATTGTTCTGTGAATTGTGTGGAATGAGCAAAATGAGTCAGAACTACTGAGTCAGTGGATGGAGATGCCAAGGGAGGAGTCTGTAATTATATCACTAGGTAATAGAGTGTAACAGTGTGTTTCAGAGGAAGAAAATGGCTTGACTGGAGTTGATTTTTTGGAAGACTAATCTGGAAATTGAGTTTCAGACTTTTTCATACCAACTGGGGAATGCATTCTTATTTCAGCAGACAATGGTGTGGAGAGGAAAGTGATAGTCGGGAGGAGGACACGGGTTTTTCCTTAGATTAACTAAACTGGCTATGGAATTTAGGACAGATACATGGGGTCAAAGGTTCAAATTTAGTTATATTGAATTTGGAAGTCTAGATAAAGACTTATACGACAGCTGGGGAAAAGACAGTGAGAACCTAAAGCAACCATCAACCATCAATTCAATGCTTCCTTACACTGGGACAGTTAGTGCATGAGACATATCCATACTATAAACAGAAAAAATAGAGAAGACCAAGAGTGATATTAGGGATGCATGAAGAACCAAAACTTAGACGTGGATTGCATGTGAAGATGGATTAGGTAAGGGACAGAGACATCACAGAGGTCACTTTGAAGTTAGATGAGAGGACCATTAACGAAGTTGGGAAATCAAAAGGGCAATTTGGAGTGCGAATTATGATTATGGTTTTGAAAATTCTTTAAATCTAGTTGGAGAGATGTGATATACATATAGATATAGATAGATATGTATATATACATACATATGTATCACAGTTTGAGGACAATGAAAATAGTTTATGGTAAGCAAATTATAAGTGGTATCTAAGAAAGATAATCAAGGAGACAGATCAAAGAAGGAACAGTCATTGGTGGCTTGGTTGACCCAGGCCACTTTTCAAATAAAATGAGATCTTATGTGAAAGTTGTTTAAAACTGATTAAGCTTGGTAATTCTCAACCTTCAATGCTGACGGAAGAGGTGGGACGTGGTGGGCAGCAGGAATGGAAGGAGGGAGGCAGCTTGTCAGAGCAATTGAGAACACTGACTTCAGGGCCAGATTATCTGAGATTAAATTCTAGCTCTACCATTTATTAGTCATGTGACCTTGGGTCACAGTGCTTACCATCACTGTGCCTTAGTTTCTTCATCTATAAAATGAAACAATACTAGTTCCTATTTCATAGGATTGTTAGGTGGATTCAATGAGTTCATACTTTTAAATTGTTCAAAAACAACTTGGCACATAGTAGGGACTACAGAGGTGATTTATTCTACTTGGAGACTCTTTTATATGCTCCTGAGTATACCTGCTAAATTCCCCAACGATCGCTGTAGTCGATGTGAGACATTTCTGATGGGAGTGTACTGTTCTGTGAACTGTGTGGAATGAGCAAAATGAGTCAGAACTACTGAGTCAGTGGGATGGAGGAGTTTGTAATTATATCACTAGCTAATAGAGTGTAAAAATGTGTTTCAGAGGAAGGAAATGGCTTGACTGGGGTTGATTTTTTAGGAAGATTAATCTGGAAATTGAGTTTCAGAGCAGGCAGGGAAAATGGGCAGAGAACTGTTATCAGGCAGTGTGTCAGAGAGTCAGTGGGTCTCCAGTGAAGTAGGCAATGTTTTTAGAGAACACTACGTAATAAAGTTAGGAGTTAGCATCTGGTGCAAATGTAAAATCTTCAGTGGAAGTTAACATGGGTGTCTTCTCAGGGAGCGCTTACAGCCATTCAAGTTTGCTGAGTAAGCAAGTAACAATGGAAGAAGTGTTTGGAAAAGAGGAGCATGCTAACAATGCACAGGATATTGGGGAGTTAGGATTGAAGACAAGAAAACTAGGTTAGTTTTGTTAAGAGGATACTGCAAATGCTCAGGCATGATACTATAGAATTTTCCAAAGAAATTAAAAATACTGAGCACCTTAAACTTGAAAACCTGGTTTATTCATTTTTTAAGATCACAGAGAAATGAGGGGAGCTGGAAAGACTTCCCCATTCTAAGCTCATCCCAAAGAAAAGATATGAAGAGGGTGAATGTAAGCATTTTCAAATAGGAAAGGTATTAATTCCTGGTATTTGACCAATTGGAAAGATACAGGCCTCCCGGAGCCAAGTCTGAAAAGTGTCTTACTGGCCAGTCATGAAACCATGGAGATTCCCATTTTAGACCCTCCCCCTTCTACTATATCCAATTCATTCCCAAAAGCACCCCAGCACTGTCCCCAGTCAAGTCCCTTTCTCCATTCTCCAATGCCATGGTCACTGGTAGAAACTTCGTCAACACTCTTCATCAATGACTGAGACTCCAAACTGATCTCTCTGCTTTGACTTATGATTCCTTCCAAGGCATCTCCCACACTAGTACCAGAATTATATTTCCAAATTTGAGTTTATATCAAAATATGTCTTCCTGAAGTCTTCTCATCTCAGTTAAGGACACACCATCCATATCAACATTCAGACCAAAAACTCTAGAGTTCTCACTGATATATCACAATCTTCTACAATCTATGTCCAAACCACTAGCAAATCCTCTCAGCTCTATTTTCAAAATATATCCAGAATCTGACCTACCAGCACCTCTCGTCCCCTGATCGCACCTACCATCTCATCTTGTCTGAGTTACCTAATAGTCTCCCAACCATCTCTTTGCTTCTGCCCTTGCCTTCCTAGAGCCACATCTAGTCACATCTCTGATGAAAACTAGAGATATCTTGCCTCATTACAAAGAAAGCTCAAAGTGTCATATAAGTTTACAAATCCACCCCCAAAAACTCTGGTCAGCACACTCTTTTTGACCTTATCTATTTTTACCCTTCCTTTCACCCTCTCTATTTCAGTCACATTGGCCTCCTTAGAGTTACCTGCAAGCTCTCATTCTCTTACTTCAGGATCTTCCTTGATACCTGCTGTGACTCTCTTTCCACCTCATTCTTTCACTCATGAATTTCATGCTCTTAATTCACCTTTTATATGATCTTCCAAATCATTCAGCTTTTGTACATTCTCTTTTTGCCTCAAGCACCTACTTCCTATCACCATGAGATGGAGAATTAAACATTGTTCAAGATGCAGACCAACTCCTCAGCTGAGCCTAGTGCTAAAATCTCCATAACCTAACCTAGTGCTAAAATCTCCATAACCTTTGATGCTGTGCAAAGTATTAAGCCTCTCTCTCCATTTGCGTATCTGTAAGATGAACTCATATAAATATATCTTAGAATTGTTTTCCATAATTACAAATAAGGTTTGTATTAACAACATAAATTAGTATTTGCATCATTAGATAATAAAATTATTACATAATTATTTTCATTATTGGGGAGCCCCTTGTTCCCTCTTTTGAACTCTTAAGGTGACTTGTGCTGTTATTTAGTATAATTCTGTTATTTAAGTTGACATTTTTAGGTTTCACATACAAGTGAGATCATGTGGAATTTGTCTTTCTGTACCTGGCTTATTTCACTTAACATGATGTCCTCCAGGTTCTAAAAAAGTTGATCTCATAAAAGTAGAGTTTACAATGGTGCCTACCTGATCTCATAGAAGTAGAGGGTAAAATGGTGCCTACCAGGGGCTGGGGCGGTTAAGGTGAAGTGGGTTGGGGAAATGTTGGTCAAATAATACATATTTACAATTACATAGGAGGAATAAGTTCCAGAGATCTACTGTACAGCAGGGTGACTATAGTTAATGACAATATATCATATTCTTGACAAACGCTAAGAGAGTGGATAAGGTTCTCAGTACAGAAATGATGACTATGTGAGGAAGTGATTTGTTAATCAGCTGATTTAAACATTTCACAATGTATATATACTTCAAAATATCATGTTTGCAATGAATATCTACAAATTTATGTTAATGTTTAAAATAAATAAATTTGAAAAAAATAGTTTTAATTGAATTCCTTTCCTAAATAACTTTCTCTCCTGTTAGATGATATGATAAACAAAGGCAGGGATGTTAATTCATATTATTTCTGCAGAATTACTGGCATATGGTAGTACACCATTGCCAAATGTTTGTGCAAGGAAGACATGGAAAGAAAAAGAAAAAAGTCATGGCAAGGCGCAGCGGCTCACACCTGTATCTTAGCACTTTGGGAGGCCTAGGTGGGTGAATCACCTGAGGTCAGGAGTTCGAGACCAGGCTGGCTAATATGGTGAAAACCTGTCTCTACTAAAAGTACAAAAATTAGCTGGTCATGGTGACGAGCACTTGTAATCTCAGCTACTCGGGAGGCTGAGGCAGGAGAATCACTTGAACCCCGGGGGGTGGGTGGAGGTTGCAGTGAGCCAAAATTGTGCCACCTTACCCCAGCCTGGGTGACAGAGCAAGACTCCATCTCAAAAAAAAAAAAAAAAAAAAAAAAAAAAAATTACAAAACTTGGCAACTTGCAGGATGTAAAGCAAGGGAGACTTCTGTTAAGTAGGTCTGTGGTTTGAGGCCTGATAAGTAACAAAATCTGGCATTACAGACATAACCAGGGGAAATGAGGAAAGAAAACTGGACTTCTGAGAGGACTTTTAAACATAATGGTATCAAGGCAACACAGGAGAGGAGAATGGCAATGTTTTATAAAATGTTGGAGATAAGAGACTACAGCTCAATAAAGGGATCAGAGACAGAAACACAGATTAAAGTCTTTGTATCATGGTGGGAACTGAACTACACGCTGCATACATAAATCTCCTTTCAGGTGATATACATCAACACATTTCAGATTTGCAGGTTATTATCCCCAAGAAACTTATGCTTGGTTTACTCAAGATTTTAATATTTGCAAGTGAGAAAGTAAGCTGTGGTCTTTCCTCACCCTCACTCCTATTTTCTCATTCATGTATTCAAAAGCATTTATTGATAGCATAAAATCTGATGTGATCATTGCTTTATGATAATTCTGTTTCTTTCAGGGTATGTTTTTATCACCACCTTGGCTGCTGCTTCTTGATTTATATGCGTCTCTTCTACATATGTCTTTCCTCTTGCAAATCTTAATAAAATTTGATATGGAATAAGTACTTTGAGCATTCTTTGTTGGATGTATGAATGAGTTCTTTTTAGGGATTATTGGGGCTGTTCCTCCACCAAATTGTTTTTTTTTCTCCCACTGGAAACCCTCAGGAACTTCTAGTTCTCAGCAACTGAAGTTTTGTTGAACACAGTAATAATAATCTCTTTCATCTAATCTCTAATATGTCTTGATCCCAGCACGTCTTGCTGTTAATAAAAAGTGTCAATAACTTACTGACAATAACTGTAAAATTCCACGGATAGAAGTGTGAAAAAGTATGCACTTTAGAACTGATAAAATAAGGTAATACTCAAAGTTAACATTTATTGAGCAACTACTAACTTCCAGGGAATACACTTTATTGTTTCTATAACCAAGTCAGGATGTATTCTCTTATTTTTATTTTGGAGATGAGGAACTGGGGTTTGGAGAGGTTACATTATTTACCTGTGGTCATACAGCTAGTAAGCAGTGGGGCTGGGATTTGAACTTCCTCTATTGTTTCTCAAACCTCCTATTCTCAAGCACTGCTATCCTGCTTCTTACAGGAGGTAGCTTCTATAGAGGTCTGGCTCTCTGGTATTACAGTTCAATCACCCTGGACCTGTGTTTTCAAAATGTTATTTGAAGATCACCCATAAAAAATATCTAGGGACATTGTTTTAAAAAACAGACTTCTGAGCGCCACTCCAGAAATATTAAGTGGAATTGCTAGGAAAGAGGTCCAGGAATCTATATTTTTAACAAGTTTGCCTGGTAACTGTTATGCCCACAGTCTTCAAACCCCATGTTAGTAACCCATTGGAACTCCTCTGATAAATGGTACCTTCTAGCTTTTTTTTTTTTTTTTTTTTTTTTTTTTTTTTTTTTTTTTTTTTTTTTTTTTTGTTTACAAACATGGCATTTGTTTATTTGCATCTACTTGGAAGTTGCAAATGCCAACAGAAAATAAAAACTAGGAAGCCCCATTAAAGCCAAGAAGAGTGTATACACTCTCTGGACAAAGGAGAGAGCTGGATGAGAAAGTCCACTATTTTATAATATGAAATTTACCATTTCACCCATTTGGAAGTGTACACTTCACTGGTATTAAGTACATTCACACTGCTGTGTGACCATCAAAGCTGTTCTTTTTGAGAGGTCACTCTAAAACCTCTTTTTTGCCTAATGTGTACTGGGACAGGTCTGGAACAGATAAGTTTGAAAAGAAATCCTTGGCTGCACTCCACAAAAATTAAAACAGGTGACCAAGTGATCTTAGCCAAGTTACTGAGATTCTTTGACTCATGTTTCATTTTCTCTAACTAGGAAAAATAATACCAACCACTGCTGCATCATGGTTCCCATGAAGATCAAATGCTCCGATCTATTCCTTGTGAAGGTATGAAGTGCTTCATCAGAGCACACAAAGGTACTGGCCTATCTTACTTTCTGCACTTCCATTCATTCAATTTAGCTCACTTCAAGAATTATTTACGAAGGCAGTATGGGCCGAAGACACTTAGAAATGAAAAGATAAAAATAGCATAGTCCCTGCTCTCAAGAAGCTCAGATCCAGAAAGGAAAAGTAGACAGGTGAAGTGATCATTATGCCACTGCACTGATTAAAATAAAAATCAGTAAGAAAATATGGAAAGTCCTGAAATAATAAAGGAAGAAATGTACTCTAGTATTGCTTGAAGTGTTGGGGATGGCAGATGATCATCAAAAATGACCTTGCAATAGAGTTTCAGTTTATGTATACGATATCTTTAGTATCTATACATTTTTTCTTGCCAAGGCTTTGCACATGCTTCTCTCCCTGCTTGGAATATTCACATGATGTCCTTTAATTGGTTAATCCTCCTACTCATCCTTCGGGGTGGGGCTTGAACATTCTCTTTTGTAGCACTTTTCTTTGAAATGTGTTAATACTGGAGTAGTTTTCCTTCCTTGCACCCTGGTAGAATAATATACTCAATTGATAGCATACTGGATTGTAATCATTGGCTTCCTTGTTGACATATTCCCATAAGAGTTGAAATTTCCCTAGAGGCAGTGAAAACTTCAACATTGTATCCTCCGTGCCTGATGCAATGCCTGGTTGTGGTCAATAAAACATGAAATTAAAATGCCCATCAATGATTAGAAAATTGGTGTTATAATTATGGACATTACAACCCTCAATAAAATTACTTATTTACCAGGTACTTGATGTCTTTCTTAGGGAATATTATATGAAAATGTCATCTGATACTCTGGTAAATTAAAACAATGATGACTTGCTCTTTGGTTCCCTAAGATATGGTAGAGATATATTTTTTTTCATGATCTAAATGTCTTCAATGAAATCAGGTAAGACAAAGGTGATGTCAAAGTTGTGTTAATATAAGTTAATATAAGTACCATGAATTTTAAGTGGTAAACAGTCTTTGAAAGCTTTTATTCAGCCTAAACTATAGTCTCAGTCTCAGTCTCAACTGATGGACTTTAACATCCTTTAATTCTCTCAATACTGTGTCCAGGGATGTGTGTGAGTTTCATATTTAGTCAACATAGTATGGATACTAACCAGAAAATAATCATTTCCTGAATACCTGACTCCATGACTTTGTGTCAGGAATTGCATTACTGATTTATGAAGACGCATAAAAAATGTGATCCTATTTTTCTCATCAAAATGACTGCAATATACTGAGGAAGATCAGCCACGCATATGTGAGTAAAGAGCAGACATCAACTCATGATGACATGCACGGAATACATGTGTAAATAAAATAATGGGATTTAACAACAGTGAGGTGGCATGCAAATCAGGAAATGCTTTTGAAAGAGGAGGGCATTAAGCTGGCTCTTAGGGACAGTGATGGGGATGGTCTGGTAAGAAGAAAGGGACACTTATTTCTAAAAAGGAGACCACAATGGAAAGAAGAGACAAAGGTATGTTATGGGTGACATCACTGGGGATGAGGGCTAAGAAAATAGTGTTTGCTGTATTTAACAATTAGAAGGAAAAAAAGAGGTTGTGTTGGAATTCTGAAACACTGACTAGAGGACTAAGAAGTTTTCAGTTAATCTCAAAAAGAGCAAAAAATTAAGAGAACCCTTCTTTCACAAGACCTATTGCAACAAAGGATGTAGGAATCTTTGTGCAAGAACAACTAGAGCATGACATCTAATTGTTTGGGAACAGCAAGCCTTGTTGTTTTCTGTCACCTGAACACAGGTTTTTCACGTCGAAGTACATGCTAAATTCTGACTTTGTAAAAGTGGTATATAAATATAGCCAATCACTATGACTTCCTTCTAGAATTTACAGACTTCAACTAAAATATGATTCTTGATCATGAAAAAAATGCCTAGAAATAAAGACTTCATAAAAACTGTAAAACATCAAATCTTCACCAAAAAATGGCCCAGAGACAGAAAATTATTGCAAATGACTTTAACACTTTTATTGAGATATAATTAACATACCAAAAGTTTGCCTGTGTAAACTATACAATTCAATAATTTTTTAGATTATTTATGGAGTTGTGCAATCATCACCATAATCTTAAGACATTTTCGTTACCCTCCCCAAAAAACTGTGTACTCATTAGCAGTTCTCCCTTTTCTAACCCCCAGGTTGTGGCATGTATCTGTACCCCATTTATTTTTATTGCTCCATAATATTCCATTGTATAAATATAACATATTTTTGTTTATCTATTTCTTGGCTGATGAATGCAGCAGACTCTGTGAGGCAATTTTAAAATCAATAACTATCTCTCCTGGGGACTAGTATATTTACTATTCTCTTTGGTTCCTTTGCAGCACTTTTGTATTTGGTCTAATATTTCTTAGTGTAATAAGAGTCCATTTATTAGAGCATGGCTATCAAAGAATGCCTACTGCTTTGGATGTCTCAATCCTCTTTAGATACTATACTTCTCTTAGAAGTCCTGTCTGTTCTGGTTCACCTCTAGACATTAGATTATATTGTTCTTCCCTTAATTCTACCTCCATATACCCACAACAGCTCTGCAATGCATGATACATTCTTTTGATCATGCTAGCAGAATTTGAACAGACTATAGGAACACCTTTTAATTTGTTTTGAATTTGACATAAAACTGTTTTCAAAAATGCAAACTGATATATTTTCCTGCCATGTCTATCACCACATATGTGTATCCATGCTAATAACAGAGTTGAATGTAATACTCCATAATATAAAAAATATATATCCTAAACATGTATGTGTTTGTATATGTACACATGAAAGACAAGAAGTGGAGGGGGGAATAGAGAGACAGAGAAAAAGAGCATTTTTTTTTTTGTAATTGGCATGTCTTTGCTTATTTATTCTAAAGATTTTTAAAAGGTAGAATGTAATGGTGTTGAAATACTGCATCAGCTTTTAACAAAAGAGCCAATACTGCAATGCTGCTATTTTATTGCCCACAACGTACGGTTTCCAGTTGGGTATCCCATTAACCTTAGAGTGCAATGATATAATTTTAATTATATAAATTGAAACAGCAATGTATAATACCTATATCACGTAAAAATGGATTCGCTTTATGTGAAACTGTCTAAACTATGTTTCACTGTGAAGCAATAAATTTGTTTTAGATGGCAAACCGGCCTGTAAATTTAATTACTGGTAATTTTATTTTCCTCCATGGTTTAACCTCTCTTAGAGTCTGACCGAGAAATACCATAAATCTGTACTTCCATGGAGTACTTTGGAAACTACTGAGTAATGATAAATGTTTGCCAGATTTTAACTTTAGAAAAGCAAAGAAACATAATTGTGGATGGTAAATGAGTACGCCAACTTATAAATATCATTACAGATCAAATCTCTAATTTGATTAATAGTATATTTACTTAATGAAACTCTTTTTGTTCCTATATCCAAGTAAATAATATATATCAGGAAAAAAGAATTATTTTCATGTATTTGAAGATCCTAGTAACTGAGTATGTGTCAGAAAAAAATGAGTTTCACATAAAAGAGATATTTGCATTCGTTCAAGAGAAAGACTAGTTACATGTAGTACAGTCTTGCATAGAATAATCAGGTATCACACAGGTTATGCAGCATGAAACTCATGGAAGACTGCGGAGAGGACTGAAGGCGTGGGAGGAGTGTTCACCATCAGTGCTTTCTATCCTTTAGAATTCCCTACAGGGAAGCTATTTCTAAAAAGGTAAAGGGGAAGCACGGTTAGGAAGGGTGGAAATTAGTACATTTCAATGTTAATTCAATGTGACTTAAGATCGTATGCCTTCGTGTGAACAAAGAGGAGAGTACACTGTGGGTTTCAGATCCATGTCACTCAAACCAGAGTGCCTGAATCCACATCTGGCTCTGCCACTTACTGGTTTTCTGGGTAAGCCATTCAACCTCTCTGTACCTCCACCTCTTCATCTGTAAAATGGGCATAATAAAACTGCCTACCTCATGTTCGACTAGAGCTTGTGCAATGCTTGGTGAAGTGCTCAACATGGAATAAGTGCCTGATAGATGTGAGACTTGCCAAGCCTGTGTGCAATACTGTATATTTCTGTTTGCTCCCTCTACTTTGGGGATAACTTGAGGACTGGACTTTTCCTTTAATTACATAAGACTTTCATCCCAGATGTGTCATTTATTAGTGTTATGACCTTGAACTGGTTTTTCTTTCTCTTTTAAACTTCTCTAAGCTTCAGTTTCCTAATCTATAAATTAAGACTAACATCTAGAACACATTTCATAGGGCTGCTGGGAAAATTATTTGAGATATTAAGCACAGGGCCTTCCACATATTAATAACATTCAATGAATGTTACACATTACCATTTTAATGTAGAAATGCATACCAACAAATAAGGTTTTGGGAGATGCATTACAATTTAGGTAAAATTTTACAAACCAATTATATCTATCAAAGTACAATTTAAGATAAAATAGAAAACCCTTTTTCACAGTTAAACATAGTATTTGTGAATTATATTGATGTCATTATCAATAAATACTTTAAACAATCCCGGTAAGCACTGAGCTATTTTAAGATACATCTTAAATTCAGAAAATTTAAATCCATCATATACAGTTTCTGAATTACAAAGAAGGATAATAGGTTCATAACCCATATCCGGATGTATCATAATGTTCTGAATGTAAAAAGTTATTTTACAATTTTTGAAAGGCAATCTTAGGCTAATCTTTCCACAAAATGCACAAACCACCCTTGATTATGCAACTAGCAGATATTTTGAGGGAACTGAAGTCACATTTTCATGATATCGCAATTTCTGAACTGTATGTAAAAGAGAGTTGGGCACAGATACAAAAGCTGAAAGGCAACTTCTGGTTTTAAATTTGGTGGGCTACCCTGGGTGGGCCCTCATGAATGGAGGTCTTGGCGGGGAGCATCGGCAACTCCAGCATCTCTGCGCTCTGTCAGCAGAAAGGTTCCTGCAGCAGCAGACAGTGCTTCTCAATGCAGGCTGCCTGCTCTCCCAAGCACACCACCTTGGTGGGCAGAAAGAAAATGGCCAAAGCACAGACAGCATTCAACACAATATGGAAAATCAAAGAAATGGCTGAGAGCTGTGTTGGAGTAAGAAAGAGAGAGAGGGGTTTCTTTCCATACCCAGGCCATATCCTAGGAAACAAAGACGAAAGAGAGAGAGAGAGAGAGAGAGAGAAAGGGTGATGGGGAGAAAGAGGGACTAAGTAAGAGAGGAAGGGAATAAGAGGAAAAAAGACAGCAGATGCAGAACATACAACAAAGAACAACTTGTGCAAAAGAAGGAAGAATAAGAGGACAGTTTTTAAAGCAGACAGTTTTGAAACTGTCCATTTTATTTCTCTGATATAATCAGTAGGAAGTTGCTTCTATTCTCAGACATTTTAAATTGCTTTACACCTATTATTCATTTAATATTCACAATACTAAGAAGAAGTAATTGATATCTCCAACACACAGACAAGGAAATGGAAGCTTAGAAAGATGAACACATTTGCCCCAAGCATTTAACAAGTATAGGGAGATACCAGCAGACAGAACAAAGTCCCTGCCCTCAGGAAGCTAAACATAAAATGACACAGGCTGGATTTGCTCTGGCTTAAAAAGATACTTGGTGTTTGAATGAGAAGAAAGTACAGATCCTTTGAATATGCACATTTAACACACCATCCCTATTTATCCACTCTGCACAATTGTTTCTTTATCTTGTGGAACAAAAAGTTTTGCAATTAAGACATCTCATTAATTCTACCTTGACCATGTCGGATCATATGATTTCAATGAGACAAAATTAACTTTAACATTTTTAATGTAACTCAAATGCTTTGGTTGTTTTGCCAGCTGTCAATGGGTATTTTAACTCATCATACTTCTACTGAATCTCTTTTAATAATGTATGTCATAGCACTTCACAATATAAGTTGGTGGAGAACTGCATTCCAGCACCACCAACCCTTCCACTTGCTTGAAACTCAATTTAGATGCCAGAACAAACCCAGACACAGTTTTGCTGCATAAGTCAATCTCCTACCCACCAAATCCATTCTGCCCAACTACTGTTCCAAAAAGGCACTTAAATCAATTTGCTACGAACGTACGGCATAAAATGATAAATGGACAAATTCTACTTAGCCATTCTACACTGATAATTAGCCCCAGTAGAGTCAAGGCTCACATTTGAACAGAGTTCTCTGTCTCAGTATATCTTTTTGAGGGTACTCACTGATGAAATAACTTCAACACATACACTATGTGTGCATTAGTAGGAAATTAACCACCAACATATGAATACATTTCATTTTATAAGGTTTTGGAAAATTTTTTTATCTTAAAAGAATTCAATATAGCCTTTTCTGACTTACAGTATTCCTTTTAGTTGCATTAGCTGGAATAAAGGAGACATCCTTTAAGGAATTAGTAGGAACTGACTGAAATTTGAAGAAAAAAGAAATCAGTGGATTAATTCCAAAGAAGTCATAACATTAACATTGGGGAGGGAAATGTAAAGTTTTTATTTATCCCCCACAGAAAATGTTACATTGGTCACATCGCTAAGTGTGACTGAGTGACAGCTACTGACAGTGGAATGAACTTTAGGAAGGTGTAACGGAGATGATGCTGAGAGAGCATCAGAGCTGGAACTGTGACAACAGTGACCTCTGTCCCTGGCTAGGGCTTCTGGGTGACTTATAGTATTGAAGAAAAATAAAACCCTTAGTGGAGGTTTAAAAACAATGTGTCTGTATACGCACCCACAAACCTGCATATTATAAAATTCTTATCCTTCTGCTTTGACTGAATTTGCATATTGTCATTTGTTGTAAGATAGATTATTCTGAGCTACATACTAGGGTCTCCTTTTTCCTTTTCGTTTGTTACTCAAGTTAACTTTTTCATCCTAAACATGGATTCAGATGCTCGGACTGACTAGATCTTAACTGTGAAGTACCACAACATAACTTTCATTGTGTTACATACGAAGGGATATAATTCCAAACCAAATGTTGGATTTACACTATGGCTTTTCCAAATACAGCTAATGAATAAATACCTTATGCAATTCTTCATAGCATTTTGACTCACAGAAAAGCTGTCTAAAATTGGAAGAGGGTAGAAAGATATACTATTTGTATTATCTGCATGGTTAAAAATAGTGTACACAGTTGGATTGAAGTTTTCCTTCATCAGACATATTGCTAGTTAAAGTTTCTCAGTAGAGTAGATCTTTAAAAATAGGATATAGTCTCGTCCATTTGAAGTAAGCACGTGTTCTCTGGCAGAATGTAAGGGTCCCTTCTACTTCAATGGTAATCATGGATTTGTTTTTTCTGATATTAAAGTTATATACCATTGGAAATGCATGTGGAATAAAATGGAATGGAACTGCAAATATCTATAATAAGACAAAATACAAAATTCCAATATAGGAAAAACTGTTTTCAATGTCCCAATAAAACAATGTAGCCCCAAGCCATAGGGCATCCACATGGTTAAGGCAGTTGGAATAGGATTTAATATTAATTCTTGTCGCAGCATTAGAGAGCATATGCAACGCTGTTCTCATTTTACTATGGAGAGACAGAAATGTGCTTGATTCTCTAATGGTTGTCTGGAGATAAAAGAAGCATCATCAAAATGCCATGAAGATTCAAAGTTACTCAATTATATTTTGATCAAGTTCAGAACGTTATCAAAGGTAATTTTCCTTTAGGAAACTAAGCTAATGACACTGAAAAAAAAGAATACAGGTTCTTAGTTACTAACTACACTCTTGGCAAGTTAGATATTTTAAATCATGTTTTCAGTAATCTGGGGGAAAAAAACCACTGAGCTGTCAATCTTGAAATCACTGCAGTGGATTACACATTGTATTTTAATTTTCTTTGCAACAGTTATAAATCGAATAGTTTCAACAGTATTATTTTTTAATGTAAGTACTCTAGCTTTCATACCTCTTGAGTTTTCCCCATAAAGTTTCTAATTATCAGTTAATTTTAATTCCTCAACAGCCTAGTTAATACTTATACTGTTGATGCTTTTTTTTTTTAAGGAAATCAAAATAAAAAAATGTTTTTTTCAGTTGGGTGTGGTGGCTCACGCCTGTAATCCCAGCACTTTGAGAGACCGAGGTGGGCGGATCATGAGGTCAGGAGTTTGAGACCAGCCTGACCAACACGGTGAAACCCCATCTCTACTAAAAACACAAAAATTAGCTGGGCGTGGTGGTGTGCACCTGTAATCCCAGCTGCTCAGGAGGCTGGAGGCAGGAGAATCGCTTGAACCGGGGAGGCGGAGGTTGCAGTGAGTCGAGATTGCACCACTGCTCTCCAGCCTATGCAACAGAGTGAGACTCTCTCACAAACAAAACAAAACAAAACAGAACAAAAAACTGTTTTTTCTGTCAATTAGATGACAATGGAATAGAACAAAACCAATACATTGTCTCCAGTTTTTAAATAATCTAACTCAATTAAAACATTCAATAATTTCCCATGGGCAAAGTGTTGCCATAAGTAAAAAATAGTAAGCATAAGTGGAAAAATGAAACTAAGTTTCCAAATAATCCTACCTGGATTTCTTCCAGTCCCTGAGCATATAACTATTACTATTTTCATAGTAAAAATAATCACTTTAATTGAAAACAGTTGATTTAATTGTTTTTAATTGGTAGTAGTATAATTATTTATCTAATAATACTGAAATATTAGTATAACAAAAAATTGATTTTCAAGAAAAGCAACAAACATTCATAATTCAATAGAAAAAATGTAAGTCCCTCTAGAAATGGTTGGAATATTTTTTCCTGTCACTCCTGAAGTAGAAGTAATTTTTAAAAAATACTTCAGGGCCAGGCACAGTGACCCACGCCTGTAATCCCAGCACTTTGGGAGTCCGAGGCAGGCAGATCATGAGGTCAAGAGATCGAGACCATCCTGGCCAACATGGTGAAACCTTGTCTCTACTAAAAATACAAAAATCAGCTGGGTGTGGTGGTGCGTGCCTATAGTCCCAGCTACTCAGTAGGTTGAGGTAGGAGAATTGCTTGAACCCGGGAGGCGGAGGTTGCAGTGAGCCAAGATCGCACCACTGCATTCCAGCCCAGCAACAGAGCAAGACCCCATCTCACAAAATAAAATAAATAAAAAATAATAATAATACTTTGGGAGCAGCTGCGGTGGCTCATGCCTGTAATCTCCGCACTTTGGGAGGCTGAGGTGGGCGGATCACCTGAGGTCAGGAATTTAAGACCAATCTGTCCATCATGGCAAAACCCCATCTCTACTAAAAATACAAAAATTAGCTGGGTGTAGTGGTTCATGCCTGTAATCTCAGCCAGTCGGGAGGCTAAGGCACAAGAATCACTTGAACCTGGAAGCTGAATTTGCAGTGAGCCAAGATCGCGCCACTGCACTCCAGCCTGGGTGAGAGAGCGAGGCTCTGTCTCCAAAAAAAATAAATTCATAAATAATAATAATATTACTTTGGGATGCTTTACATTACCATTGGGCCATATAAAAGTGCAGGCTTTTAAAGAAACAATCAGCATATTTAGTACCTTTAAACTAGGGCATTATTAGCATTTCAATATGAGTTGATATCTCGAAGGATTAGGAAATAAAATATTTCTTAAGTGTTTCAGAAAGACAATGAACGACAGTTAGGTAGCTAGAAATAGACTGACACATGGACTTTTTGAGCTCCAAGTATTACCATGTAGATACAGGCTTGGTAAAACATAGCCTATGAAGTATCCATTTTTTTTTTTTTTTTTTTTTTTGAGACGGAGTCTTGCTCTGGCCAACCCAGGCTGGGAGTGCAGTGGGGCCGGCTCTCAGCTCATGCAAGGCTGCCTCCCGGGTTTACGCCCATTCTTCCTGCCTCAGCCCCGGAGTAGCGGGACTACAGGGCGCCTGGCCTCGTCGCCCGGCTAGGTTTTTTGTATTTTATAACCACCACCGATCCGAGACGCAGCGCATTTTCACCCAGTATTAGCCAGAGGATGGTCTCAGAATCTAATAAGACCTCGTGCTCCGCCCGTCTCAGGCCTACCGAAACGGTGCCTGGGACACAACCCGCCCTGGGATTCACCAGAGCTCTGAAGCCACCGCGCAGCCCCACCCCCCCAAAGCGGACCGAAGTATCCATTTTTTTTAACCAATCTTTTCTCTTTCTTCAGATTCACTTTCCACATTTTTCTACTGAGGAAAATCTGTGAATTCTTCTAATACTACTTTTCATTCCTTTGTTTCTCCTCAAATGTCCAAAGAGTAAAGTAGCTGAAAAACTCCAATGATTCTCAATGTATTGCTAACACAAAGCAATTACTTTTGCATTCATTGACTGTTTTCTTCTGTGCACTTGTGTGTGTCCGTGTGTGTAAGAGAAAGAGACAGCGGCTCTTTTAGGTTTTACTTTTTTTCTGAAACCTCAACCTAGCCAGGCCTTGACAAACACAGACACTATGGATGCCGAGCTCTTCCGCTCCATCCCTCTCCTGCAGACAGGCTGCAGGTCTCCTAACCTTCTCAAACAGTTTGCAACCCTTTTCC
Source organism: Rhinopithecus bieti (assembly GCF_001698545.2). Lineage (NCBI taxonomy): Eukaryota > Metazoa > Chordata > Mammalia > Primates > Cercopithecidae > Rhinopithecus > Rhinopithecus bieti. The sequence continues at coordinate 5,448,911 of NW_016804139.1, forward strand.
TTAACATGAAACACAGGCTACAGCCTGCTCCTATGATAACTTCTTACCTTTTAACTTCATCTTTTTCTTCTTATATCAAAAAGATGTTAAAATTCAAAGGAGAGCAATGTTAGAATAAGTGTAACCTTGAACAGCCTTTTAACAATGGCCTTTTTTGAAATAAAGCTACTCCTGCTATTATAACTCAGGGAGTCCCTCATGACTGATCACTGCAGAGCCCAGAGAGATCCTCCGCCTCCTCTAGCAAGGCAGTTGCATCTGCCTGATCCTTGTCCCTAGCTCACCAGCCTCAGGAATTCCTCACTGTCTGCCCTGGTCCTCACAGATCCTGCTTCCTTCCCATCTGACAAAGGAAACTGTTAGGCTTGAAAGTTGTTGCCAAGAGATTTAGGGTTTTTCATTATTAATTGCCTGAGAAAGCCGGAATCTTAGGGATAATGTGTGACTAACGAGGAAGAGGGTTGATGTTTTCTGTCCAAAGGATGGCCTGCTGAAGAACCTCTCTCCCTTTTGCAAGGTACTCCCTCGAGGCAAGCGTTGATCAGGGTCACTCTACTGTGACGTTTCTATCCTGCTCACAATCCACATATAGCACAGATTCCTAGATTTTGGCCTTTTGCTTTCTCTGCTGCCTTTGTTCAGTGAAAATACTAACAATAAGTCGGATCCCAAACAAAAATATGATTTCATTTCATTCATAAACACATAATATCATTTACATGATCTCATTTGCTACAACACAGAGAAGTTGGGGTATATGGGATTTTCTGAACATCTATCTATTTTGATGGAGTTTCCTATTATCTGTCTATACATAGAGTTAATAGTTAATAACGTGAATAGCTGGTCTTGAACTCAGGATTGCAATATTTTGTACCTAAAACTTAGTCAATTATTTGAACAGAGAGATAAGCAGAGGGGTGTTCTGACATAGCTATTTATTTTTCAGTGATGCATATTTCCTTTTATTTCTCCTTAATTTGTAATTTTGGAATTGCCAAGTCTGTGCTTTTAAACACTGCCTGACTCATTTTGATAGTAAGGAAAGAGACATCTGAAAGGTTAGTCTTAAATACTGATTTTTGGCTTTTCTTGGCTACAGACACTAGAAAATCTGGATACAATTCCATACACTTTCTCTAAGCTTCCCCTACTATTGCTGCTTCTCTCTTTCTTCTACGTCATCTGTCATTTAAAAAGTAGTGATTTCTCAGACTTACTCCTCATTTTTATGTGGAAGTGGTGTTCAGGCCGGATGAGAACCATGTAACATCACACTGAGCTGATCCTTTCCTTACCGCAAAGTAGAGATAATATGGTCTCCCACGGAAAAAGAGAAGAAACCAAGCTCATGGCCGAGATCTGTGGTTAATAATTCTCAGCTTCCCTCTTCAACAGCTTGCCTCCAGAGACAAACTGCCTTAAGTGGGCAAACCACTGAGAAAATTCCCATCTGACAACTGTCTTCGAAGAAGGGTCAAAGGAATTAACCCGTAGTTAAGGGGGCAAGGGTGTGCTTAAGTACTTTAAGCACACAGACAGTTGTTGTGCACAGAGATGGGAGCAGCTGGTTTCTATCTCTGATGGAGAATGAACAAGAGGAAATGAACAGCACTTCAGTAGGAAGGATGACTTTTAGGCAAGAAGGAAGAAGCCTCAGTAACATGTATTATACATCCACTGTGGCCAGGGCTTTGCATACTTTGCCTCTTTTAGCCCATTTGACATTCTCAGGAACTCAAGGAAACCACAGTTAAGAGAGTCGCTTCATTTGTGCAAAGTTGCAGGCGTAGTAATTGGTAAAACTTGTTTTTGAGCTTAATGTTATAGAATCAAAAAGTCCTTTCCACTACTGCAATGGTTCTTATATTTTAAGAGAAAAAAAGAGAGCTTAGAACCCCTTGGATACTCATGAAATCTGTGGACCCTTTCTTGGAAAAATATACATGCACATACCCACAAGATCAGATACGTGCTTTTATCTGGTTCCTAAAGTAGAGAACCCTAATAGATTCTCTGTACTAAAATGTGCTGGGGATCAAGAAATAACAGCAAAAACTGAGTCTGATTACAGAAGCAGAAATGACAATGTCTAACAAAGTGGAGATGGTCTAATTCTCGTTCAGTTTTCTGACCCTCTATATATCCTTTTAAACATCTTCTTTAATGAGCATCGCTATAGAGTTTGTATTTGTGGAAAATTCATTTGATTTTAAAGATTACTTAAGATTCTTTTAAATGGATCCAAATTCATAAAATAATGAATTCTTGAAAATATAATGCTCATGTAAGAAACATCTCCATTTAAGGTAACATATTAATATAAAAACAAGCCTGGAAAGAGTAGTCTCCAAGCACATTGAATTACTGAAGTAGAAACCAATTTATCATTTTAATAGCAGATAATTTAATAACAGGGTTGGGTGCAGAGCTCTCTGAATTAATGGTCAGGAGAGGGGTGAGGGGAATGGCAGAAACTGACATGATTGTTAGCAGGACAGGACTGATCAGTGCAGCTAGGGCTCAACTCAATCACCCCATTGCAGCTCCATTTGATGCATGAGATAATGAGAAGACACTTATGTGTACAAATAAAGGGTCTGATATTATTATAAATACAAAGAAAGTATGGGTTAGGGTTTCTAGACAGAATGCAATTAAGTTGCAAAGTATGTAACAGAGACAAAGGCATTGGGCAGCACATGCAGAGATCAGTAGCCCTGCAGTATTCGAGAAAGCTTCCTGGAATAGGTGGATCTGACAATTAAATGGTGTTGGAATGCAGCGGGGGGTAGAGGTGGAGGATTGTGAAACTGGCAGGCCAAGAAAACTCTAAAGAATTTTTATCTTAAAATGGAATTTAAAAGCAAGCACTATGTTTCTAAAAGAAAGTTATAAAAATGACAGTGGCAATAGCAAGGATTTATTGCACTGATACTGCACTGGGTGATCCACTGCTGCATTACTACTAATTCTAAAACGAATACTGTGATACGGTCCAAATGTTCTCTATTTACAGTTGATGAACCTTCCCAAGTTACTGCTTTTGACAGGATTCTAACATAGGTTTGTGTGACTCCCAAGCCTAGAGACAAGGAATTTCACTTATTAGGAAACCTGTCACAACTACAGTAAAACCCACAAGAGAGCTACACCCGAATATCAATTAAGTTGAGTTTTTTTTGTTTGTTTGTTTGTTTGTTCGTTTTTTTTAAGAAACAACCTTTAGCAAAACAGGAGAATATAAATAAAACAAGATGACATTCTTACACATTAGGGTGTTCACTTTCAGCTGGGCCCCAATAATTCTCCTTAAATGAACCTGTTTTTACCCATTTTCATTTGCCACAATGGGAATTGGTGGCAATGCTTTACTTTATCATTCTTTTCAAGCGTCCCAATCTATGCTAAGCCTCGAGTCTAGGAAAGTTAAGTCTGTCTTCTCAACTCAGAAAATGGAAACCCTCTAGGAAGGAGCCTTTCCTTCTTTCCATCTCTTTATCAGTATCTATAATATCGACAGTAATCTTTGTCCCAGGTACCCTCCTCTCCAAGGATAGCATCCTTTGGGTGCACATTAATACAGACCCCTTCCAGCATTTAACTTGTATTTCTTTTCTCCTTTCTAGTCAAATGGTATTGTACCTGCCAAACCAGTAGACTTTTCAATCCAGCATCTGTCATTTTGATTCCTTTGTCCTCCTGGAATCTCTGGCTGTGTCTCCTGGTTCTTATGCCATGCTGAGTGATCCATTTCAATCTAACATCTTGTTCCTCTTCTCCAGGGAAATTATTACATGATGAGGCTCTTCAGAGGTTATTAAGTTACCTCATTTACTTTCAAGGCTATAGTTATGCTCAAACATTCCAGAAAAAAATTTCTAAAATAAATACTTCCAGCACCTAAGACTGTTTGGTACTTAGTAAGCACTTAATTCATGCTAGATAATCATTGTTATAAAGCCATTCCTGGTCTAGTTCCAAATTACTTTTTTTTTTTAATTTTTAGATTTTTCTCCTCTGCGAATAGCTGATGACTTGATACTACAGCTGTGCTTCAATAAACTTGTGATGAATGAATGAATGACTAATAAACTCAAGTGCCTTGAGCTAAAAGTTATCTGCTTGGGCCAAAATGAATTTAAAGTTTATGAGAAAATGTATCATTTCCATGCCTTGTCCCCTAAAGCACCAATCCTTTGAACTTTTAGTCCTCAAGGTTTTGTCCCAGAGAAATATTGTAAGCCTGTGCCTGTTCCAAGAAGGTAGCAATCTCTCATGTGGAAAGAAATTAAATCCAATGTGCTTGTGTCTGCACACAGTAAAATGTTAGTCAAAATTCCAGTAGCCTTTTTATGAGACCAAAGTGAATCCTTTGTGCCCTACCCCACACTTCATCTTTCAATAAAAGACTTTCTAATCACCAAAGCTGTGCATATGCACGCACAAATAATGGGAACAGTATATGCTGAAAATGTCACTGCATTCCCTGATATATTGCCATAAAGAACTTGGAGATTTCCCAGGCATGATATGACCTATGAGAAACAAAATTCTATTCAGTTCTAAGATTTGTATTCATGTGACTTATTCTAGTCACTTTTAAACTACTAGAAAAGGGGGGAAAAAGCCCTTTACTATTTCACTATGAAATAGCAAAATTTTCCCTTTCATTTATTTTACTTAGTCATCTTCCTCATCTGAAAAACTCTCAATCTAAATCACATCTAAACACTCCGTAGAAACACATTAAGTAGACGTGAAACTTTAGCTTTTCAATTGAAAGGAAAATTCCATAGAGTTTGCTGGCAATTCAGCAAGGCCTCCCAGTCTTTCCTCTTCACTCTCAAGGTAAATCTCATCACTGAACATGGAAACTCTGCTCCAGTCCACATCCTCTCCAACTCATCCTCCATATGACTCACTGAGAGTAACTTTTTAATACACAAATGTGGTCACCACATTCCTACACTTCTTTCAAAGCTTTCAAAGTCTACAAAATATCATTTCGCTCTTTTCTGAGTTTCACATTACAGCTTCCTCCTTGTTCCATAACCTTCATAAAATTGGTCCCCCTTTCTAAATGCACTCTGCCTCCCTCATCTGGCAAGGAGCCTTTGTACACACTCCCTTGCCTGCCTGCCCACCACTGCAATCTCTGTTCTCCATCGGTGGAGAAACGGAAACTCACCAAGATCTCATTCGAATCCAGTTTGCCTTTCCCCAACCTTTTTCCTCTCCTACCCTCAACTATAACATTTATAGTTTTCTCTCTGTTCTCATGCAGCAATCTATTCATACCTTGATTAAGTATTTTTTGTTGTAGCTACCATGTTGTTTTATTAAAATTACTTTTAAAAAATACGTGTTGGACTCTCTTATTAGGCTAAATTTTGCATAGGTCATGATAATTACATAGATAATTTTTTTTTTTTTTTCCCAGTAAAAGTACTTTATAGACGTTATAGAGTGAGAATAAAATGGTTAAAGTATAAAGTTCTGGGCTGCTGTATAGTAGATGGAATGTTTGATAATCCACAAGGGAATGATCACAGTCTAACTTGTGAGCAGGTAGGACCCATGTTTACAAAGACTTTCTGCAGCTTGGAAGTGATGTTTCCGAGCAAATCCCAAGGGCTATCACAGCCTTAACTCAGAAAGACAGAAAGGGTGCTGACTATGGGTACGTGTTTGCATACTGTGTGTATGTGTATGTATTTTTGCAAGTGCAGGCTGGATCTGGGATGGGGGGGATAGAGACGGAGAGAGAGAGAGAGAGAGACAGAGAGAGACTGGATGGGGGAACATGTTCCTCAGCTTACTGCAGTCATTATTTTGCAGCAAATGCACACTGGGGGCAAGCAAGCTTATCTAGAAAAACTGTTAGATACAGTGAAACTGTGTAGTTGAATCAAATTTAAGTAGGAAATTGAACATTTTTTGCCAGTGCCATAAAGATTTGATGTTAGGAAAACAGTAACCTGTGCCAGGAGCACGAAATGTATGAGCTTAAAGAAAGCATCAGTGAATGATATAAAATCCAGGTTGTAAAAAAAGAGAATGTCAACTAAACCAGGACCCAGCAGTCCCCTTTTGCCACACTGACCACATGTTTTCATGGGTTCCTTCCTGAGGGAGGATTTAAAGTCAGTATTAAAAGCACATTGTGTATTACTTAAAAGTTTGCTGTTATTTATTTATTTTTATTTTTTGGAGGCTTTGGCCATTTTCAATTAACCCCGTTGTGGCTCTGAATAAAAAGTCTTGGTAACAGAAAGATATTTCAGTAAAGCTAGGGTTATAGTTTTAATTGCAGTGAAAAATCTTGTACCCAGAATGTAAATAAAGGCCAAAATGTTTTGTAAACGCCTGGTCACCAGTGTTTGTGCATAACTCCTCAATAGACGAGTCTCTTAGAAATTATGCCCAACACACTCGCAAATGTTAAAACAACAATTAAATGCATTCTAGTTGGATATTTAAGAAATGGAATCTATTGACATCTTACAAATAAATCCAATACATATCAAATAATAAAGGTTACAAAAGAAACTTCCAGAATTTTAAAATTACTACAATTTCACACTGATCTGAGAAAATGGCAACTTCAAATTCAAAGGTAATTTTGTGTAAACAACATCATTAAACAGATGAGATCATTTCAGCAAATTTTGAGCTATCCCATTTTTATTCATTGTGTTGTTTTCTATGGCCCTGTATCTCAGCATTGCTTTTTTTTTTTTTTTTTAAGGCCGTATATATCAGCTGAAGTTCAGAATATACTATGCTATTTACAGACCTGCAGCAGTCAACATCTGTAGAAAGGATTCAGAAATTGATTTAAAGTCTGCAACATAAGCATATCCAATCCTAATAGTACACAAGACCATATATCTTCTTTGAGAGACTGACACATGGTCCCCACTCTGACTGGTGATAATGCATCCCTGCCAAGCCCAGATGTAGTTTCAACTCCAGGGAAATGCAACGTAATGATGAATTGGTATAACCCAATCATGCTAACATTTGTATTTGGAAACCCTACAGTGTAGTACCGACAATATTTTTTTTATTTCCCCTAACCATGTTTCTTCAAGTATATCAAGATGTTCTGCCAGGATGACAAGCATATGATCAAATTTAATGGTATATAAAGATAGGGCAGACTGCTTTCCAAAGCAAAATTTCATAGTTGGAACTTTTAACAATTAATTGCACTTCTGGCAACCCCACTGAAATTTAAATTAAATGGTGTAACTATTTCATTAGAAGGCTTTGGCAAAATAAGCCCAATAGATGGAAAACTTTATATAATTAAAAATGGCAAGTGATCCGCTTTCTGTGTGCTTTTAAGTCAATAGGTCTTAACTCTATGATGTCTTTTTCTCCCGTTATGTGGTGAGTTCCTCAAGGGCAGGAGCTGAACTCTACAATCTATGGTTCTTAACAGAGTTCATGGCACAAAGCAGGCACTTAATATATATTACTAAATCTTTGTATGGGCTCAAATATTAGTAGATTGTGAGTTTTAGAATCCAAGTTTGAATCAAAGGACTACCATTAATAAGGTCAATGGCTATTATAAATGGAATCGTTCTCCCCTCACACCTCCCAATTCACATCACTTGACTTGCTCTCCCCAATATCTCCTTATTTAAATGCATCTTTGCAGAAGTCTTCAAGTTAAAACAGGGTCATTAGGGTGGGCTTTAATCCGATATTATCAGTGTCCTTATAAAATGGGATAATTCAGACACAGAGCCAGAGACCACAGAGAGAACATCATATGAAGATGAAGGCAGACATTGAAATGATTTTTCTATGAGCCAAGGAGGACCACAGATTGCTGGCAAACCACCAGCAGCTAAGAGACAGGCATGGGACAGAGTCTTCCTTCAAGCCCTCAGAAGGAGACAACCCTGTGGACACCTTGATCTTGGATTTCAGACTCCAGAACTGTGAGACAATAAGTTTCTTTAAGTTACAAAGCTTATTGTGCTTTGTTATGGAAGCTCTAGCAAACTAATATAATGGCCTACAACAAGGCATTTCATCTCTATGTGTCTTACATGTAAGATATAATTAATACTTCAGTACTGCGTTTAAAACATGGTAAATGTTCAATGAAAGTTTCCTGAAAATGATAAAGGAAATAATAACTCATCCAATAAATATTTATTAAGTACATTTTACGTGCAAAGCCCTGCTCGATTTTCTGGGGAAATCGCTGTTAAGATTTGCCCTTAGAGAGCTAACATTCTAATGAGAGAAGAGAGACAACAACAGGTAAGTAAACAATATAGTATGTCAGACAATAAGAAACCATGGAGAGAAATAAAGCAGGGAAGGTGAATACGAAGTAAGCGGTCAAAGGAATATAATTTTATATAGGCTTATCAACAGTGACGACATCTGGAAAAAGGCACATAAACCACATTAAGTAGGTAGCACATTGCATAGGGAAGAATATTCTAGACAGAATGAATGGCCAGTGCAAAGGCCCCAGGGTGGAAATGTTCCTGACATGTTGTGATAACAGAAAGGGGGCAAGTGTCGTTGAACAGAGAGGTCAGAGTGTTAACAGCAGGAAATGAAATCAGAGGGGGAAGTCACGGAGACTGTGGGAGTCAAGATTAAGGTAGGGGCTGGTGTCGGAGCCAGTAGGCTGCTTGGAGGCTGACATGGTTTGGCTCTGTGTCCCCACCCAAATCATCTTGTAGCTCCCATAATTCCCATGTGTTGTGGGAGGAAGCTAGTGGGAGATGACTGAATCGTGGGAGTGGGTCTTTCCCATACTGTTTTCATGATTCTGAATGGGTCTCATGAGATCTGATGGTTTTAAACATGGAAATTTCTCCACACAAGCTCTCTCTTTGCCTGCAGCCATTCACTTAAGATATGACTTACTCCTCCTTGCCTTCTGCCATGATTGTGAGGCCTCCCCAGCCACGTGGAGCTGTAAGTCCAATAAACCTTTCTTTTGTAAATTGCCCAGTGTTGGGTATGTCTTTATCAGCAGCATGAAAATGGACTAATACAGAGGCAACTGCAGTTGTGAGCAGAGAGGTAACATGATCTACCTTATGTTTTAAACAGGATTACCGTGGATACTGTTTGGAGAATCACAAGAAGGGAGGTAAAGTGGAAGTAGAAAGACCAGATAAGAGAGTATTCCAGTATTGGGGTGAGTGCTTAGGTAGCTTGAATCAGGCAATGGAGATGTTGAGAAGTGATATGATACTGGATATACTATGAATTTAGAGTATTCAGGACTAGCTTCAGGATTGGACATGCAGTATGAGGTAGAGAGGGGAGTCAAGGATGACTCTTAGTTTTTACTTTTTTTTTTTTTTTTTGAGATGGAGTCTCACTCTGTCGCCCAGGCTGGAGTGCGGTGGCACGATCTCAGCTTACTGCAAGCTCTGCCTCTCAGGTTCATGCCATTCTCCTGCCTCAGCCTCCCGAGTAGCTAGGACTACAGGCACCCGCCACCATGCCTGGTTAATTTTTTTTGTATTTTTTAGTAGAGACGGGGTTTCACCATGTTAGCCAGGATGGTCTCGATCTCCTGACCTCGTGATCCACCCACCTCAGTCTCCCAAAGTGCTGGGATTACAGGCGTGAGCTACCGCGCCTGGACTGCTTTAGGTTTTTTTTTTAAGATGAGGTCTCACTCTGTCACTCAGGCTGGGAGGCAGTGATGTGATCATGGCTCACTGCAGCCTCTACCTTCCTGGCTTAGGGGATCCTCCCACCCCAGCTTCTCTGGATGCTGGGACCACAGAGGCACACATCGACACGCAGATAATTTTTAATTTTTTTGTAGAGACAGGGTCTCCTTATGTTGCCCAGGCTGGTCTCAAACTCCTGGGCTCAAGTGATCCTTAGGCCTTGGCCTCCTAACGTGTTAAGAACACAGGTGTGAGCCACTGCATCTGGCCTGACTTCCTAGTTTTTTGACTTCAGCAAGGAGAAGATGACATTCATGAGAAGGAAAATTTGCAGGAGAAGCCAGCTTGGGAGACGGCACCAGAAATTCAGTTTCGCACATGTTAAGATGGAGATTCTGCCTAGCAGACATCCAAATGGAGATGCGGGGGCGGCAGTGGTACATGAGTCTGGATTTTAGAGAGCAGGTCCTGACTAAAGATAAATTTGGGAGTCATTATAGAATTAAAAATCAAGAAATTATATGAGATCGCTAAATGAATGAGACAAAATGCTTACATTTATTAAGTGCTTACTGCATTCCAAGCCATTTTCTAAATGTTTTACATATGTTATCTCATTAATCCTTGTAACTAACTCTGCGGTGATTCAATAGTTTGCATTTTCCATTCCCTCTCATTTTTAGACTTTGCCTAGTTTTACAAAGGAGGCTGTTACTCATCAATTTAAGTGTTGTTGATCATGACCAAAAGAGAGCAACAAAATTATTTTGACCCTAAATCAAAGGTCAGCAAACTTTTTCTGAAAAGGGCCAGACAATAAATTTGTTAGGCTTTGCCAGCCGTATCTTTTGTAGCAATTTCTCTACTCCATGGCTGTGCCTTGAAAGCAGTCATCAACTACTCATGAAAAAATTACTGTGGCTGTGTTCCAATTTAACTTTATTTACAAATCCAGGAAAAAGGCAGGATTTCACTTTAGGCTACAGTTTGTAGACCTCGATCTAAATATGTGATTTGAATTAATTTGATGTTTTATATTGATAAAATCAGAAGACAACCTAAAAAGTGCAATATTTTCCAGTAAGCAAGCCACTCTGGGTAATAAGTTTTGATGCTTGCAGACTGCATATTACAGTGGTCTTAAAATTAAGAGCATCTTGAAATCTAGGAAATTCCTGAAAACACAAGGCCTGGTGGACCCCACCTGGGATCACTCCAGATTTTCCATACATTCGAGGCCTAGCCATGGAAATGTAGAAGGAAGGGGGCTAGGTACATGTACTGAGGCACTGTTTGCCTAACAAGCATACAGTTTTTACTTAGATTGTGTGTTTAAAGAGGTAGTGTGACTTTGGGGAAGCTACTGCATATTTTGTGCAGGGGAGGGTCATCTTATTATTTTGATTCTTAATTCTTTACTCTGGAAAATAATTATTTCTGATAATCTACTTAACTGAAGTCTTACAACATCAGGACTTTTGTCTTCTGGATGCTTACTATATTCAAGAAGATTCCAAGGTAACAAAATTGACTAAGTTCAACTGGGTGAGTTACACTTTGTAAGAAGCATGGCACATACCCTGGTACAAAGCAGGCACTCAGTAAACATCAGCTCATTCAGTCACTCATTCAAAAACTATCTTGTATTCAAGTCTTTAATTGACTCTATAATTCAGATCTCTATAAATCCTTACATGTACTCCTAGTCATCCCACAAATGCAAGTTAAATTTATCTGCACAGTATCTACATTGGTCGACTTTTCATGACAGGATAAAGTTAACATTTAGCCTGACCTTCTAGGCATGCCACAATCCATTTTTGCCTATTTGCTTATACCTATGACTTCATTTGGAATGCTCTGATCCAGTTAGAGCCAACACCCTATTATTCTTCAAATAAAAACTTTCTAGGAAAATTTCTTAAGATTTTATTCATGTTCTTTTCATATGGAATTTCCTTCGCCTGCACTAAATGAAATTTCCTGTCCATTACTAAATGAAGGCATGTCTGCTTTTTCCAGAACCAATTCAGTGTGGCCCTTCTCAACTGCTCCAGTCCATGATGTTTAGTCCCTTCTCTAAACTCTTAGAGCACTATCCTTTGAACTACACTCATTTAATTACAAATTTTTTAACACTAAACTCGAAAGCCTTACGCATGTATTCTCTTAGCCATACTCATTTCATTATTAAATTGTACTGTGTTACTAAACTGCAAACTCCTTGAAGTCCAACACCACATGTTTTTAATTTTTCTCCCAGTGGAGTTAAGGACAGTGCCTTGAATGCAGGGGATCAATCAATATCTGCTGTGTGCAAGGATCACTGGTTGTCATACCAACTAGAAATTGTAGCCACCTACACTCCAGAGAGCATTTATAATCCTTTCCCTAGGAGAAGGCTGCCCATACACACTTTCTCACAACTGAGTGAAATAATGAAGGAATGATCTCAGGAATTTAGTCCAAGAAAATAAGGAGCAATGCTGCCACACATTTTTATGAGCAAAAAAACCTTTTTATTTTAATAAACATGTAGAACAAGTTAAATGTCCACTAATAGAAGACAGGATATATATATATATATTACAGTTTAGTACCATCGGACAGTAACTAAATTAATAATTCTATAAATAATGAGTAATATGGAAATATGCTCATGGTACAGTGGTAAGCAAATATGTGGAAGACAATTCTATATGCCATATGTTCTCAATTTTTAGAATTTAGATAACTTTGACATGCACCTTGCTTCCATACACTTCTTTCCATTTCAACCATCACTCCTCTTGGTCAGGTCTTATCACATTTCCCCTGGGCTACCATATTAGCTTTCTAAACAGACTTTCTAGTTCCAATTTATTTCTTCAAATCTCTATGATTCAGCCCCCAATTAGAGCATCTACCTACACTTCCATTTATATCTTGCCAGTTTCCATCTATCTATGATCCAATCCAACCATTTACTGAAAATACTTCCCGCTGTCCCCATATCCCTCAACATTTTCCCAGGGCTTCTGCTCATCCACCTCTAGTCATAAGACTCTTTTCTTGTCTTAATGGTGAAGTGCAGTTTTCTTGAAACACTACAAAAGCCATTCCTTCCTCTTTTCCTTTTTCTTAGACAGAGTTTCACTCTTGTCACCCAGGCTAGAGTGCAGTGGTGCGATCTCGGCTCACCACAACCTCTGCCTCCTGGGTTCAAGCAATTCTCCTGCCTCAGCCTCTCGAGTAGCTGGGATTACAGGCATGTGCCACCACACCCAGCTAATTTTGTACTTTGAGTAGAGACGGGGTTTCTCCATGTTGGTCAGGCTGGTCTCGAACTCCCGATATCACGTGATTCGCCCGCCTCGGCCTCCCAAAGGGCTGGGATTAGACGTGTGAGCCACCGCACCCGGCCTCCTTCCCCATTTTCATATTTCACTTCTTCCCACTCCCTGCATGCATCCCAACCTGTGCTGTGCCATTCCCTTTAGGGTCAGTATCTGCCTTCCCCTGACGGCCATTCCCTGGAGGTCAGAAACACTGTTATTCATATTAGTATTTCTCCAAGTGTAAAACATGAAGCTTTATCCACAAGGGAGTCTAGAACCTTTTAATTCAATTACAATTATAGATAAGCATATTTTATGTTCTGAGTCTTCAAAGTGAAGCTTAAAAAAAAAACTCTTTCTAAAACCATCTATTAATAGAAAGATTTGGGGGGTCAGAATTCATCATTTAGGGAACTTGACCCTCTAAACATGTGTATCACTCACAGTAATTAAAGATGAGTACCTATAACTTAAAATCCACGATAGTATACAGAGCATGTTTGAGTTAATTACGAAGAGGTAGATAAATTACAGATAAATTGCAAAGATGGTTCTGCAAACAGAGGGAAAGCCAGAGTTAAAAACTCATGGGCTGTTTGGGCACCTTTGTTCAGGGAGTAACTTGCCCAACCATAGAACACGGCCCTGAATTACTATTCCCTTTTTAAGAGGTTAGTTTCAAACTGTTTCCTAAAACTAAACCATGGTCTCAGGATATAATGGCAAAAAATAGCTTCGTATATTTACAGAAGGAAAATAACATGACGTTTTATTGTGACATGAAAAGAATATGCAATGTATCCTGTGCAACACTGTGCAGCCTACCATTCTAAATGGGAGACAGGAATATAAACACACCACACTCTGGGAATCTGAAAACATATATCTGGGCTTCTTTATTTAAGTTAATCATTATGTCGTATGTTAGCAATATGTTATTATAGGGTTTAATTGCTTTTGTGTCTAACAAGTTCTCTTGTCAGTTAACCTTTCACCCATAGATAGATAATGAAAGGGCACCTCTGTTGTGTCGCTGTGTAGTTCATTAGGCAGAAACACCGACTGTTTCCTCTACCAGTCTTAAGTCAACACAGTGCCTATACCAAGCCAAAGGCATTCTAACAGCTTCTGGTGGCTTTCATCTGGCTGGTGGTTGCTGTAAGATTCAGAAGCTAGCTAAATAAAGTATGTGGTATCCACATACACACAGAGAGTCTGAAGATATATTTTTTTCTAGCATTCCTTTGGAAGCATACCTTAACTCACAGATAGCAACAGTACAGTTGACAGCACTAGTTTTTAGGAAGTGGAGGAGGAAGTGTGAGAATGCAATATGGTTATGAAGAAAAAAAATCATCTTTGTGAATTTTTAAAATTCAAATGATTCTTCTTAAGCATATTCTACCACAGTGAAAACTGTGCAAATCACTTAAGTACTTTAATTAAGCAAAGAACACACCCCTCACATTTCTGTTTTCAAGATTTATTTTTGCAATTAAGGTAATGAATCTATTCAAGAAAATTTCAGTTTTTTAAGAGTTCTCCTAATTGTATAATTTTTTCCAGCTTGTAAAATGCCTGATAAGAGCTCTTCAGATAAAACACTCCCCTTACATCACGTTGTGAGATATACTCTGAAGGCAGCATTTATGCACTTGGAACAGGATACTCAGGGTCCAGGAACAACACCTATTAACTCTAAAATTAAGTAAGTCACTTTGCTTCACACCTCTGGTGGCCAAGCATTAAAAAAAAGAAAAAAGGCAAACAGTCTGCAGCTATGAATGAAGGCTCAGGAGTCCTTTCATAATATTCCAGTTGATTGTGGTCCTTGTTGAGAGGTCTTACCTCATTTCCCACACATTTTCTGACCTATTTTGTCTGCCTTTTCTCAGAAGGATTTTTCTTGCTTCACTGTGGACTAAGCAGTAAACTAATTATCTTGTTCAAATCCCTTTGTAACGCCCCTAATCCTATTAGTTATAAGAATGTCTGAATACTGATTGCAAACCTTTTTTTTTTTTTTTTTTTCTGTCTTTTTAAAGAGAGAGACAGAAAGAGAGAAAGGTCCAGTGGTTTTGTCCTAGAGGATGGGGAGGGGTTGCAGTGAGCAGCTATAGCCAGTTCACTGAAGGCAAAGGCAGTTCTGGCCAGCCAAAATTGCAGTCACCTAACAGACAGAAAAATTTCTCTCCTGCATTCCTTCCTTCCTTCCATCCTTCCTTCATTCACTCATATTCTGTGTCTGTCTGAGTCTGTCTCTCTCTCTCTCTCACACACACACACACACACAGACACACACATAGAGATTTACACACACACACACACACACACACACAGAGAGAGAGAGAGAGAGAGAGAGATTTAGTTATCATTTATATCAGTTGGAATGTCTTACAATAATCACGTTCCAAACACTCCTACTCACAGTAGAGCAGGCGGAACCCTGGCCCCAGCCAGGAGTTCAACTTCACTTTCCTCCTTTTATCAGGGACATTTTAATGAAGAGGGTGACGTTATTCCAAGAAGTCAAGTAAGCCATATGAAGTAGAGGAAATGAACAAACGTTACGGTGGACCTCGACCAGCCCTTCCAGTCTTAACTTCTTTTCTTCAAAGAACTCTCACAAGTCTTGTTAAAGCACTCTCCCTCTGCTTCTGCAGAAGATGCCAAGACCACTGCCTCCTGCCGTCTATGACTGAGGGAACTTTAATCACTTTTCCTTTTTTGTTCCCACTGGGGAAGGAGCCAGACTGCAGCGAAAGGCCTGCAGTCAGAGTCGATGTTAAAGAGCATGAAATTTATCTGACTTCCATAAAAGACGCATTTAGCCCTTCCATTCCTGCTTTTGCCAGGCGGGCTGCTCTGGGGATAGCTGCTCTGTCTTAAAACAACAAAAACAAAAACAAAAAAACCCACAAAGATTTGCTTTACATATAGAGGCACAATGTTACTTCCTAGCATCCAATTTTCCTAGTCCACCTCGCCTGCCTACTGCATCCCCTTCCAAAAAAGTCTATGTTCTTGACGTGTAAAGTCAACTTTTTTCCAATAGTAAAAGTGTCTCCTTATTGCATTATTTTTTTCTGATAGTAAAAGAAGGTATTGTTTTAGAAAGGACCTTGAAGAAGATATGATACAAGGGAGGAAAACCCATTCGTTAACACTATTTCTGGGACCTGAGAAAACGCTTACAAACATGGGAAAGTGTAGATTCCTTAGATCGGATCTCAGGCTGCCAACGTAACACAGTTCAAATACTAAGTGCTTCTATTTTAATCTATCGCCATCTTTAGCAACCAAACAGTCTGTTAAGACACAGGAAGTTAGGTTTCTTCTGGACAGTTACTTGGCATACAAGAAAGAGTTAGTGAGTGTCAAGTGTGTATGTCGATGGTATAGATGTACACGTG
This sequence comes from Rhinopithecus bieti, assembly GCF_001698545.2. Lineage (NCBI taxonomy): Eukaryota > Metazoa > Chordata > Mammalia > Primates > Cercopithecidae > Rhinopithecus > Rhinopithecus bieti. The sequence goes on from NW_016804139.1 coordinate 5,465,312, forward strand.
GATCTCAACGTAGAGCCCATGGTAAAAAGGAAGTGTGTATCACTCCTGGGATACACATGGCCTGCTGCTCTAAGAAAAGTAAAGGCCTAAAGAAAGTGTCATGTCGTTGTTAGCAGTAAACTGTAACGAGAATATGAGGCCCCGTGGGCAGGAGGATGAGCAAGTTGTATGGTATTTATACAATGTGTTATTGGATGCAGAAATGATTCCAGGTAGTTTAAGGAAATGTGTTTTATACAACAGGATACATAAATAAATAAGTAAGTAACTTGTGGTGAAGGTTAAGGATTGTTCATTCACAGTAAGTCTTGTCCCACGTAAGAGGTGAATCATAAATTTAGTTGTGTTCTTGGCAAAGAGAAAAGATGTTCTGTCTTTGATATTAAACCATGCCAGCTATCCAGGAAAAACACACTTTTTTTCCCTGACACTGCAGTAGAGAGTGCATCTGCCTGAGAGGCCACATGAGAAAACAGTGCATAATGTCCTCAAAAACATTTCTACATAAGTACAAGAGTAGATGTCTCAGCAGCATCTTAGAATATCCCTCAAGAAAGTCAAGGGCATAATAGCAAGTGACTATGCTAGGACCAAATTCACATAGCTGAGTATGAGCCTGCAACTCCAATGGTCTAGCTTGTAAGATATACCCTAAATCTGAAAATTAGTAATGTAATATACGACAATACAGAACATGTGAAAAGAAACAAGAAAAAAAAGAATTTAAAAAAGTATGCTAATCTAAAAATAGTCATTCTTATAATGTACTTCCTGGAATGCTTAGTCTGTGTTTCTTTCAGTACAATACAGCCAACATCTTACGTTCTATATAATTGTAAAAAACTCATATGAACTTTTCCTGGTTGGTTTAATTTTAGTTTTTCTCCAAAGGCACTAAATAAAAATATAATTTATTATCCTCATTTATTTAGAATATGATAGATTGATTTTAATACTCTCCACTGATGTCCACTGCCAGCAGATGAAATCCAAGCATGGCCTAAAGAGATCGATTACAGCTGGTCCCTCTTCACCCTCCAGCTTCATTTCTTGCTACTCTCTTCTTCACTCATTGCTATTTCTGTTACTCAGAAACAACAATATAAATTTATGGCACAGGGATTTTCCATTTCCTGATTTCTCTCACTCTCAAATGCAGTTGATTCTTTGCTCCTTCTCTGCATTTGGGATTCAGCTGAAATATTCATTTCTCAAAGAGGCTGTCTCTGATCCTCCCATCTAAAATAGCTCTCCCCTTTTCCCACTCCATCCCATAACCCTCTTTTATTTACTTCCTGTTAATGTTATCTGAAATGATCTCATTTGCTTTTCAAAAATTTACTCATGTCTGTAATGATTACTTCTAGGTTCTGCACCATCAAATGTAAGCGCCAGGAAGACAGAAAACGTTTTGCTTCATTTATGTCAATAACTGTGAAATAGAATAGGCTCCTTCATAAATATTTGCTGAAAATAAGAATGAACTAAATTTTCCATTAGAAAAGACAGTGTCTTTCCAAATATAGAATAATGACTTAAATTACCATCTACATTTTAACATTTAGAAAAATTGGGATTGCATAGGAAACTTCATGGAAACATATGAAAAAAAATAATTTCTGCCTTGATTAGGAAACAAGCAGAGGAACCGATAAACTCCCACTGAGAACCAGTCTTTAAATGATATAAAATTACTTTCCGTCTGTTTTGAAAAGCACCTCTGTGTGCCCAGGATATGTCCACAAACTTCATGTGTTTAAGAGGCAGCCTGATCCCCATGAAGCAGCTTCAAAAGAATGTCAAAGTCAAAACATCCATCTGTGCCATAGAGGACCTGACAGCTCATAACAAAACCACAGCAAATGGACTGACTTCCTAAGACACAAAGCTCCGTGAATGTGGAGGAAAAGTGATGTGATTTGCTGGCCAGCAGCTCTCAGGCCACAGCCCCTCCTAATCCCCAATTGATACTGACAACTGCAGTGACCAGGGCTAAAGTGGACTTCAAGTGGCGAGCAGGATAGACGCCACTTTAGCATGTCAGCAATTTCCCATTTAAAATTAATACTGTACAAATGCCCTTCCATTAGCAGAGTCAAATTATAGTCCTGGAAGCTCTTGTTTAATGGAAAAAAGGATGCAGAATACTACAGGAGTCAGGCCAGGAACCCAGTGGAAAGTCTAGCTGTTAGATGGAAGGAGAGATGATCCAAGAATTGTAAAATACTGTATTTTCTATTATGGCCACTTAGGGGCACTCAAAGGCCTAGAAATCACCTTTTGAGTCCATATTATAGAACCCAACATTTTTAGTGTGAGAACAGCAAACAATATATAATAAGTATATCTCAGCATATCTTCCTAGTGAGTATCAGTTCTCCTCACACGAATACAACTAAGTTTTCTTAGTTAACAATAATGAAAAACTTCAAAACACATTTTGAGGAAGAGAAAAGCAAGTAAGTGACTAACATGAGTTAAGATAGTATTTTCCCCTAGGTAGACAACAGTGGATATGACAGAAAAGGCACCAGGGGACTCATGTGGCATGATGGCAGGGCTCCATCTCATCCTGAGTGGCAGGCATGCAGGCATTTCCTTTATTCTGTATATTTATGTCTGATATTCTGTGTACATGTGTGTGTGCTCTGCAAAATAGTAATTACTTCTGATCACAGTTACATTTTACAATCTGGACTTTAAAAATACATACTAAAAATAAATTTGAATCCAAGAGCTCTAAGTACAGAGATCAAACACATGAAATTAAGAGTCAAACATGGGTTTAAATCTACTTCTTTTACTCCCTGTGAAACTTAGTCCTCAGCTTTCTCTTTGCTGTGAACGACTATGAACGTGCAGACTTTGCATTGTTTTACTGTGAATGAGATGAGTGAGAAGTAATTAGCCCAGTATGGATCACGGGGTAGCAACTCAAAATGGGTTTTCTTCTCTTCCAAGTCCTTCAAGTTGGTAATTTAGGTCAGAAGACTTAGAAATGAAGAGAGGCACAGTAAAAAGTATAGAGAACAATTGATTAAGAGACATGAATTTCAATAACCTTCTATATGTAGTTGGGGAAAAAAGAATTGGAGAGAAAAAGCAATAATCTATTCATAGTATCTAATCATTACTGGGAAGTTTTAGAAGACTATTACTAGTAGTGATTATCATCCATTGTTAGAAAGGTTTTAAAAAAAAAAGAAAAGAAAAGAAAAAGAAAAAGAAAAGAAGAGAATGCAAATTCACAGCTTTCCCTGGCTTTCCCTGCGTGGCTTCACTTCACTTGTTCAAAGACACCAACAATGTTGGAAAAAATGAGAGCTCCTACAAGAACACTGGCCTGCAGCTGTTACTAATTAACTTTGGACACAAAATACCATACTCATAAGCACATCACGTAGACAGGTTTTTTTTTTTTTTTTTTTTTTGAGACGGAGTCTCGCTCTGTCGCCCAGGCTGGAGTGCAGTGGCCGGATCTCAGCTCACTGCAAGCTCCGCCTCCCGGGTTTACGCCATTCTCCTGCCTCCGCCTCCCGAGTAGCTGGGACTACAGGCGCCCGCCACCTCGCCTGGCTAATTTTTTGTATTTTTTAGTGGAGACGGGGTTTCACTGTGTTAGCCAGGATGGTCTCGATCTCCTGACCTCGTGATCCGCCCGTCTCGGCCTCCCAAAGTGCTGGGATTACAGGTTTGAGCCACCGCGCCCGGCCACGTAGATAGGTTTTTAAAACACAGCCATATGCTTTCAACTTTTAGAATCTATAATGACAAATTTTCACCACATATTTTGATTCTCTGGATATACAGACTCATTGTGTAAGAATATAATTTTCCTATGACCTTTGAAAATGAAAAAAAAAAAAATGGGTCCTAACCAGTTATAGGACATGCATATGTACATTAACAGAGACACATACTCTTAATGTTTTATATTAAAATACTGACATTAATATCCTTTTCCTGAAGGAACACCACCCAAGGAGGTAGCATGGTTTAGTAGAACCTGCGATGTTATTAAAACTAAAAGCTATTGGTTCAGGCCGGATCACAATCACTTACAGGCTGTGGATTCTCAGGGAAAATCTCTGCTTTCTTTAAGCCTGTCTTTGCCTTTCAATTGAGGGTTGAAATCTGCTTATCTTGCAGATTTTCTAAGGATGGAGATAAAATAAACATACTTCTTAAGCTCGTGACAGCTATACCAAATATGTTACATAGTGTTTGGTTAAAGCTTAGACTATGGAGGGCAGGTAAGATTCAGATTCTGGAGTGCCTCTACCTGGGCTCTACTCCTAACTCCTAAATTTACCAGTTCTGAGACCCTGGGCAATTTACCTTCCTCTCTGTAACTGTTGATTTCTCTGGGAAAAACAATGAAATCTTCCCCAGACAGTTGTTTTGGGGTTTAAATGAAATAATATAAGTCTGGCCCATATGCACTGTTCATCATTGTATTTTTTATCATCATTATCAAATAACTGGTAATCTTTTTATTATGCATCTGTAGCTTTTCAGCCAAGTATTATTTCCTGCTCTCTAGAGCCCAGCTCTTGTTTCTTAAGTTACGGTTTAAGGTTCTCCCTCTTTTTCTTTTCCTCTTCAATCAATTTCCAAAACCTAAAGCTACTTTAAATACGTGTTCCTTACAATTTTAGTTATCACCAGTATGCAAATGGCCCTACCCGTCAAACTCTAGATCCTTTCTCATTAATACCATCTTACACAGTGCATCTTTCCAGGTCATCTCTGATTGGATAATACACTGCCAAATCTAGTGAAATACGATTATTTTGCAAAACTGTTTTTCCTCTACCATCTTTTCTCACACAAAATTCCCTGTTTTCTAAAGAATCTGATTCCCCAGTCTTTCCAGTCATTCTTTTGCTAGCTTTGAATCTGTCTTTGTATACATCATTTATAAATCTTCCCCATCTATGTTGCCTCCTACACAGTGAAGGTTGTACTCAACTCTGCTCTTCTGCCAGCAGTCCTGGTGACATCCTTTCCTTCCCTATGCCTCCGCATTCCAGGCTTGGAGCTGCTTTGTTCAAGCATGTGTTGGTTAAGCCAAAGTCAGCTGCCATGGGTTAGGCACCACACCACACACTGAGAATGCAATGGTGAAGAAGGCAGCATCCCTGCTCTCAAGAAGCTCACAAATACATGAAGGCACACTGAGCAAAACACTCATTCACACATTAGTCTAACAGGAAAAAAATCACAGGTTTCCAGAGAAGCTCTTAAGGTGACAGCAAATCCCAAACTGAATTGTCAGGGATAGTACAGAAGAGTCTTGAAAAACTCATGGTCATACAAAGGATTGGGGTAGGAGGGAGAGGCAGGCACAGAAAGGGACATATGAAAAAGCATGGAATCTGCAGTTCAGTGTAGCTGGAAATAACGCTACACTGGAGTTTTCTCCATTTACTACTTTAAGTTTTCAGCAAAAGTACCACTTTCTCATGTAAAGTGTTCATATAAAATCTGTTACCTTTTTGGATATTTGAAAGACTCTAAAGCATTTCTTAGGGGCTAAAATTGAACTCACTAAAAGGAATTTCTGTGTATGGAGAGTGGCTTTTCCCTTTACAAACTGACTTACGGACAGGAAGATTTAGAAAATAATATTTTTAGAAAGTAATTTCCAGCAAGTTAAAATTGTATCTAATCAATATGACATTTCTTTAAACAGGATCTTTGTTCTCTACAGTAGATACACACCACACACGTGTATAGACTTATTTTTTCTGAGACTATTTCATTCATATAAATAATAGCCATTAAAACTTGGAAGGTATTTATAGAAAAAAAGACTTGTTGAAAGTTCAGGAGAAAGGGACAATGTTTTTATGTTTTTGTTTGTTTGTTTGTTTGTTTGTTTTGGATGGTGTCTCGCTCTATCTCCCAGGCTGGAATGCGGACCATGAGTTTTTTTAAAATGACATTTAAAAAATCTTAAACAAAACAATAACAGTAGCTCTGCAAAATACAACAAAATAGAACAAAGCATACAACTTTGTGAAAAGTTAAAACTTATTGTTTAAATACAAAGTCATTCATTAATAAAAATAAGGTTTGCCTGTATCCACAAAGTCTGAAGGTCAAAAACAATCCAGAAATTGCTAGAGCTAAACTAAAACTTCATGAGCACTCATAATAAACTTCAAACACTGTTTAAAACATACCAAAAGTTCAGGGAAAATAAGCAAACGCCATCCTTTGGGAAAAAGACAAGGGTTTTCATGAGACAAATTATGCCTTATCAATCAACTGAAATATTTAGAAAGAATAAATATGTAAACCAAAAATATATAGACATACTTTATTTGGACTTGCAAATCTGACATTAGTAAAGTCTCATTCATTGTTACTTTAAAATTTGAGTTACCATTGTACTGAGGTGCATTGATAAATACAGAAATATCTACTAAGGGATATTTAGAGATGAAAACAAAAGGTAATGAACACCTGGTAAATCTCTGCAAGCAAAGGGGGCCTCTCACAGAATGTTAACAAATGCTTCTGTGACTATTTATAAAAATATACAAATGCCCAAAAGCAGATGTGCACATTGACTTTGTTTCTTAGTGACACACTTGGCATTAAAACAAATTCAACTAGAAAATAGAGTTCTATGGAATCATGCTAAGTTTCTGTATTTTGTCAAATCGAAGTATTTTAGTAAAATTAGATGACAAAAAATGATATGTATGTTCTGTGAATAAATGGTTACTATAGTATTTGAGAAAAACCCATACGTGTGAAATTGTATTGTATGAGATGTTATAACATGGCTGCTATTTTTGAAGTTTATGGAAAATTCATGGGCTTTTGAATCATTTGAACTTCTTAACGTATTTTCTCAAATTACTTTAAACATTTTTTCTACACTAGAATTTTATTCTGGAATTCCACAGGTAGTCTGATGGGTAAGTAATCTAATTCAGAAGGAAGGCCTGTCAGAGAACAATAAAACTTTGTCATTTTCATGAAGTTAGGTGCTTTGAAATGGACAAGCAAGTTTTATCAATTTTTTATGGCTAGTTTGTACTAACTTGATCAATTTAACATTCCTGGAAGGTGGCAGTAGTTGATGGAAAAGTGTGCCAATAAAAATATTAGTTCCGTGTATGTTCTATGCCAACTCTGAGTAACATGATAATGAACAAATGGTTTCATTTACACATCTAATTTACTAATTTTATGAAGCAAACTAAAATATTCCCTTTTCCAGAAGTATCAATCTTTAAAAGTAAACCAATGAAGAGAGAGATTGCCAATAGATTCTTTAACCATATAAAATTCGTATATCAAGTTGATCACATGAGCCAAAATTACATTCCTTTAAGGAAACAAATGTAATGCAAAGTGATACTTAAAACTCAAACATTTAAATGAACTCATAATCATCCATTCTTAGTGGTGTAAATACAGAGTAAGCTTAGAATTTTCCTTACTCATAAAGATAATTTTAACATATAACATTTATATTTGCATTACATTTATAAGTTCTACCTTCAATATTTGATTCCTTCATTTGGTATACAAATGTTTACTGTCTGTCCCTTAAATGCCAATCATAGTACTGAAGGTTTAAGAGAGAGAGGTCCCATGTGAAATTGTGAGAATCAAAGGCAGACCTCTTGTGGCCAGTGAGAATTCTACCACTTCTCCATTTGTAATCAGAAGCACTATCTTCTTCCGCCTTGAAATATAATTTAAATCCTAAATGACAAATTTGTGCAAACATGTTAAACTTGGTATTTCTCAAATTCTAATTTAGTCACACTAAAATTATAAATTATAATTTATAATTTGCTAAATTGTAAATTATAGTATACTTTTAAATAAATTACTTTGGTAACTATTCAGGGATGTTGCAGAAAATGTAAATAATGAGCATTTGAATTATGTTCACTAAGGGTATCTATTTAAATCTTTCTATTGTCCTGAGTCTCCTTTTCTGGGTTTTAAATATGCCTCCTTTATCTCAGTTAAGTTGGTTTTCAGAAATTAAACAAAATAAGATCATCCGCAATCTCAATGTTTCCCCTATGTCTGTAAGTGGATTTACTTTGGTTGTACTATAAAAATTTGGGTCTAGTATATGCAAACTGTGAGTCATTCCTCTGGGAGAAGGCATGAAAGGAACATGGGGGTAAACCAGATGACAGAAGCATAATAGAGATTTGGATAGTGATGTCTTAGAAAGCATAAAGAAACATAAGGAACAAGAAATAAAGGCAAGTGAATAGGTTAAACATACATTTTCTAACCACCTCCTCCCACCCCCACCACAATAAGTAATTTTAAAAAGAGTGGCTAAAGTTAAAAGTGCCATGTGGAAAAAAAAATCAGAATGACATTGAGTATTCTGCACATCCATTTCACTCTGACCTCCTATTTCCATTCTCATTTTTCATCCTTCTTTGCTTCATGGATGCTGGCCTCCTTTCTGTTTCTCAAAAAATCCTGTCTTGTTGCTGCCTCAGATCTCCCTTAGGTAAAGTCACCTTTACGGTGGTCTGGCTCCATCTCATTCAGGCCACTGTGCAAATGTCTTCTCAGAGGCCTGCCCTGATCAGCCCATCTGAAAGAGCCTTTCATGCCCCCTTCTGCCCACTGCCTCTCATTACACTAAAGCCATCTTAATTATTTCGGTATTTGCCTGTTCACATTAGGATGTAAGCTTCCTGGAAACATGGACTGTGTCTGATCTGTCCACACTGATTATCTATATTGCACCATTTGAAATTGTCAGCTTTTTTTGGTCAATCAAAATGATCAAATAGTGGCAGTTTCCAATGGCTAAAATGAATATTCTTGTGCATGAAACTGACTAAAAATATATGACTAATGAAAAGTTCCTCCACTAATTTTCACTTTAACATGTATTTCTTTTCCCCCAAATAGCCAAAGACAGATGAGGGACTATGCCCATGTTAAATATTCCCAGCTATGTTAATTCATGCCTGGATTAATTATGATCTCATCTTGACCTCTCTACTAAAAGTCAGACTAATTAGAAAATATTTTTGTTTTTATAGCATACTATCTATAATTCATGTTGACAATGCATGCAATTTGCAATCTTTTTGTGATACAGATATATCAATATGTAAATTTGAGTCATCTCATTGAGATGACAATTAAAATGTATTATGCAGTGTGAACTTGGATCAAGGAAGAACAAAAAGCCAAGAAACTTGACAGCCAAGAAATGAACTCTGAAATCTACTTGCTAGTGACAGAGCATCGGGCCAACAGCAACATGTTGTGGAGGTTTTCTGTCCAGGCATCCATTAGAACAATGCGGAAACAATTCCTGTAGATCTCTAATAAGCATAGGCTGAATTTTCTGACAAAAATGAACAAAAAACCAAAGCATAGATCTGAAAAATAGTCTTGCATGGGCATGCATAGGTGCTGTCAAATGGAGAAAGGGAAGAAGGAGGGAGGCAAAGAAAACATTCCGTTAAGAATTACAAAATGCTTAGAGTCTCTTGACATCAGAGCTGGATTTCATAGGCTATGTTAGTGAACTGCAAGACTTATCAGTTGCCCACAGGATCCCCCTCATTTCATTACATTGTAAAAATACATCTATTTATATTTTCTTAATCTTTTGGGGGCTGGGGAGAAGGGAATATTGATACTTCCAAAACAAATCTCTACAAAATACAAAAGAAATGATTTACAATGCATTTTAAATGGCTTTGTAAGAAAATCTGATCCATGCTTTTAAAAAAGTTCATCGTTAAATTTAAAGCTTTCCTTCTAACTCCTTCGTATGTTGCTCCTTTTAATGTCAACAGGAAATCAACAATGAAGAAGAGACATATGGTGAAGGGAGGGACAGAGGAACTCATCGTGAATCAGCTCTCTTCACTGCAGGCAAGAAATGAAAAGTTTATATTTTTAAATGTTACTACAAAATGTTCCACTGGCAAGCCTGGGAATTCTAAGTGGCATGTAAAGATCAGACTAAAGTCACTTTCAGGTATTCCTGGGATTTGAAAGCTGTGTCTGACTTCTTGGAAAAGGCGAGAGTCTGATACATATTTTTTAATAATGACATCCCTCATCCTTCTCCAAATCCTTCATCAAATTTAGGAAACTGAAGGTCATCCCCATTTTAATATCTGGGCTAAAATGCTGACACTGCTAATTACCTTTCCTTTTAATTCCCTCTATTCTACTTCCAGGTACCAGTTTTAGAAAATCAAGAATGGTGTTTTAACTTGCTAGGGATGCCATCAGAAAATACCAAAGACTGGGTGGCTTTAAGAACAGACATTTATTGTCTCAGTTCTGGAGGCTAAGAAGTCCAAGTTTAGGATGCCAGCATGATCCGTTTCTGGCAAGGGCTTTCTTCCTGGCTTTCTTCTTGCTGTATCCTCACACAGCAGACAGAAAGAACAAGCTCTCTGGTGTCTCCTCTTATAAAGACATTGTCCCATCATGAGAGCCCCCAGCCCATTACCTCATCTGAATCAAACTGCCTCCTAAGCACCCCACCTCTAAATACCATTGCATTGGAGGGCATCAACATTTGAATCTCTTCCTCTGTTTTTTCCTCCCTTTTTTCTTTCTCTCCTCTTTCTCTCTCCTTTTCCTTCCCTCCTTCCTTCACTTCTTTTTCTGTAAATTTCTTATTAATCTGTCTTAGTTTCCACATCCTTAATCTATGGCCCCTAGTTCCTAGGGTTCTACAAGGATAAAATTAGGCAATGTTTGTAAAACATTTGACACCTAATATTGATTTAATAAATAATAGATACTGTTTTCAGGTAAAGTTGAAGGACCATGAGGGCACAACTTAGTGTCTGGCATAGTAACTGGCATACAAAGTATTGTATCAATATTTGTTGAATGAATTAATAATGAAAGACTAATCACTTGGAAAAGGAAGCATAGTGAGTGCTTCTATAAGTACAGCATGATTCTCAAAGGCTTCTTGGAACTAAACATCTGCCTCAATCCAATAGCACCAAGTTAGAGTGTGGGTCAGTCATGTACTCATAGTTGTAGTATGTGGACAGAGAAGATCCTAACCAAAACCTATTGCTAATAATGTATGCATTAGAAGTGAGGAAAGTGGAGTTGAACTTGGGCAGTTATTTAAGAAGACAGTGCAATGAACTATGAGCCTAAAGAAGGAAGAGCAGGGAATGATTTGGATATTAGAGACAATGGTTATCATTTATTGTTGAAATCTACCATTTGAAGTGCCTGGTTTGGCCCTATTTTATTTCAAGAAACCATATGGACAGCTGCACAGAACAGAAACCCCATGAGCCGTGTTTATGTACCACATTGAGTTACTTTAAACCTGTGACTTTTTCTAGGACCAAAAGAAAGGGTAGACGTAGGCACAAGGAAATCTCTGAAAGCTAGGACTTATCCCATGATACAGAAAACCGTGTGAAGGGTACAAAACACACCATCATCAATCTCCTGTTCTTAATATTTAACTTTAATACAAGTTGTAATCGCAATGCAGCCACCATTTTTGAACTTATACTCTGTAACAGTCACTGTGTATATTCATTTTACAACACACACACACACTCATGCACATGCATGAGCGCACACTTACACACACACACACATTACTTAATCCTTATCCTTAACAGCAACACAGCCAGGTATATGCCATCTCCCTCATTTTAAAGGTGGGAAAATTGAATATCAGAGAGGTTATGTCAATTGTTTTAGGTAACACAGGCAGCAAAGAGAAAATCTGAGGTTGCTGACCAGTGTGTTCTAGATCTGAAATCACTTTTCTATTCTCCTTTCTCCCGAGAACAACTGGAGAAGCACATGGGACTGTTCGGTTTCTCTGAGTGGCTTGTCACATTAATTCAGGTAGAAACAATTAGTAAGAGTAGTAAGTAAATCATTAAAGTAAATAATTATATAGTTTTAGATATATATAAGCATATATACATATATGCGTGTACATGTGTGTAAGCACATTCTTTATTAAAATAATTTAAAAGTATAAAAATTATAAGATATGAAATCACACATATACAAACGAATTATGGGGATTCTTGTGACATTTATTGGCTTTCAACAGTTGACTTGTTTTCTAGATACTGTAGAAATATTTGTTTTCTAAGACACCACTGCAAGAGTTACTGTATTGCACTATTTACAAATGTTTTGAAATGGAAAGTGTGTATTAACTACTTCCTTACAAGGTGAAGCAACATTGTGAGTCACAATGGCGCCATCTACTGGGAAACTGGTGAACTATGAAAATAGAGTAAATGGTACACATTTAAGGGAAACAGAAAGTAACGTACTCTGATAGCCTGTTCATCCAAAAATTCCAATAATTAGTTTTTTCCTGTGGGGTGGGGGATGAGAGTTAATGGGTAGAGTTAATGTGCTGGAAAGCAAACAGCTCACACCATAATCCTTTCACATTTGTTTTCTCTCTTTTAATTTGACATCATTTGTGTATGTGTACGTGTGTGTTATTTTTCCTATTTACTTGAGCCAGAAATAAAAGAAAATGACTTTTCAGTAATTAAAAACAAATTTCAATATGTGATAACTTAGAGTTGTTCTTAATCCTAATATGCAGTTACTTCTCCCAAGAAATTCCCAGTTATTTTAAAAAGTCTCTGATGTCTTACTTTGCACAACATATGCTATCGGGTTTGAGTTAGTAAAATCATCCTCAGGCTTTCACTGTGGGTTGTCAAAGGCTCTTATGACACCTTTTTATCAAAGGAAATTAAATATTCATTGTATTCCATAGTAGATCTATTGGCTGCCCTCAGTATAACTAGGCTTTTGGAATTAGAATAATACTAAAATGTTTCATTACTAACAACAGCCCAAGTGAAAGAAGCGTAATCCTGTCAGGTAAGTGGTTTTTAAATTTTTATTTGTTTGGCCTCCTATGTACAGAGTCATTCATTCCCATGCCAGTTCAACTGATATTTACGGTCAGACCCCACTACATATCAAACATGAAGACAGAAAATGTCTCTGCCTCTTCCAGTGGTACACTCTAGCATAGGAGAGACACAACAACCCCTTAAGATCATTTCATAAGTGGAAAGTGCTGAAAATTTAACAAGGTGAAAGATAGTTATGGGCTACAGCGGAGCATGGTAGGAACACATGTGCTATTTAGGATGTGAGTGATTATAAAGGCCATAAGAAGAAGTGATTTTTGTACACACCAAAGGGATAAGGAGGAGGTGGCTATGGGAACAAACGGCAAGACTAGTTAAGATTGCGGGAAGCGACCTGTGATCCCAGCACTTCGGGAGGCCGAGGCGGGCAGATTATGAGCTCAAGAGATCGAGACCATCCTGGCCAACATGGTGGAAGCACATCTCTACTAAAAGTACAAAAATTAGCTGGGCGTGGTGGCATGCACCTATAGTCCCAGCTACTCGGGAGGCTGAAACAGGAGAATCGCTTGAACCCGGGAGGCAGAGTTTGCAGTGAGCTAAGATCATGCCACTGTACTCCAGCCTGATGACAGAGAAAGACTCCATAAAAAAAAAAAAAAAAAAAAAAGATTGCTGGAAGCAGGCATATAAAGTCCCGAAGTAGGAACTAGCTGGACTTGTCAGAAGAAGACAGTTCTCCAGTCACACTGACAGAGGAAGACAGGGGTAGGAAACACGTTAGCAGAGAAAGCTGGAGCCCTATCTCCAAAGCATGAGACTATGGATAAAAATAAATCAACAAACAAAGAAACACTAAGTAAGGAAGAAGGGGATTAGATTAAGTCAGACAATAAATGCAATAGGCCCTCGTATATAATTTTATTTAATTTCTATGATCACCATACATGCTGATCTCCTCTCCCAATTCTAGAGATAAGGTAATGAAAGATGAGGTCAAGTAACTTTCTCAATACTTACTGACTAGTAAAGAGGAAAGCTTACATTTGAAGTTAAGGCTTCAATCTCTTTCCATTTGTTCCTGTGGTCACATTTAAACATGTCACACTTGAGTAAAAAAAAAAAAAAAAAAA
>NW_016804139.1:5479841-5492195 GCF_001698545.2 Rhinopithecus bieti
AAAAAAAAAAATTTGATATCAGTTTTAGAAGATTGGCACAGAGGAATTTCCTGTGGCTGGAAGAACATAGAAGGCAAGTCAGATACACTCAAGATCAGGCTTAACTTGTTTAACTGAACAGGGACATTTTTCCAATTGAGTCTACTGTGAGTTGAATGAAGAACTGAATGAAAGACTTGTTGAGCAGGAATTGTAGTTTTCCTCTTTTGGTGAGAACAATTTAGCTCATTCTTAAATTTCTTATTGGTTTTCAAGCTTATGTTCAACTTCATTAATGGGATTTACAGTCTTTTAAAAAGCACACCAGAGTAAGCACTGTTAAAACAAATAATCATCTAACATTAATTTTAACTTTGAAAGTTAAAGGGCAGGAGTTGATACGATTTTTTTTCATTTAAAAATACCTGAAATAGAGCATTATTCTCAGTATCTCAGAATCATTATATAAAAGAGGGTATTATGGATTAAACTGTGTCCCCTCCCAAATTCATATGTTGAAGTTCTCGCCTCCGGTGTGAATGTATTTGGTGACAGGACCTTTAAGGAGGTAACTACATTAAATGAGATAATAAGAAGTGAGATAATAAGTATGTGGCCCTAATCCAACGGGAATGGTATAGAGTACTTGCACAGAGCAAAGGCCATGGGAGGACACAGCAAGAAAACAGCCATGTGCGAGGCACAGCGAGGAATCCGATGTCAAACCAAATCTGCTTGAACTTGGATTTCCAGCCTCCAGAACTATGAGAAAATAAATGCTGTTCTTGAAGCTTCCCTGTCTGTGGTATTTTGCTATGGTAGCCCTAGTGGACTAATACAGAAAGAATGACAATAATAGATTCAAGAGTAACATTTTCAATATACAAATATCATGTGTATTCATTTTCCAAAGATTTATACACATAAAGTTAGAGTTTAGGAAATAAATGCCTCAACAATGGCCAGGATATATTGTAAAATTGGTTGATTCTAATACTGTGTCATCACTAACTGAGTATCTATTATGTTCTTGGAACTGAGGATAAGAATTTAATAAGTCAAAGACCCTGCTCACAAACTATTTATAATCTACCAGTCTGGAACATAATTTTATGTATCTTTGATACATATAACAAGAATTATGTTAAAATTGTTAAATCTCTTTGAGCTTCAGTTTCCTCATCTATAAAATGGGAATAGAGAATCACTCTACATATGAACTACGAAGGTTCAAGCTTTCATGCTCTCTGGAAAGAGTATACTGACCCTGCTCTCAGCCGAAACATAGTGATAGCTATAATGAAGCTGTGGTAAAGCAACCTGGAACTTTCAGATAAATAGGCTTATTTACAAATCGCCTTATGGATCTCAACCTGTTAATAAAGCTTCTGTAATTATTTCTATGTAAAGAATTAAATTTGGTAATGTTGAAAAAATTAGTTAAGTGATCAAAATTATATCTGCTATAATTATAATAACGGAAACATTTTAGCATTAAATATTCAATTCTCCAAGCTGTACCTCCCAGCATTGTAAATATTTATAAAGACCTTTTTTTTTTTTTGAGACGGAGTCTCCCTCTGTCACCCAGGCTGGAGTGCAGTGGTGCGATCACTGCAAGCTCCGCCTCCCAGCAAGCTCCTCCCACACCATTCTCCTGCCTCAGCCTCCTGAGTAGCTGGGACTACAGGCGCCCACCACCACACCTGGGTAATTTTTGTATTTTTAGTAGAGGCGGGGTTTCACCATGTTAGCCAGGATGGTCTCTGTCTCCTGACCTCGTGATCTGCCCGCCTCGTCCTCCCAAAGTGCTGGGATTACAGGCACGAGCCACCGTGCCCGGCCAGTATAAAGACTTTTTATCATCTCAAACAAAATATTTCCTTCTTCCATTGCACACTTATATAAATACATTTTATATTTACTTTTCTGAAAATATCCAAACTTTATTATATCTATCCTTGATCAATGCTATATTGCCATAATCACTTAAAATAGCATTCCACAAGTACAAAGAATGTTACCTAGAGTCTGGGTTATTAAAAAGAACTACTTTAGTAAGAAAAATGTATTCATTGTTCATGCACAAAGTATTCAGTCAAAATTCATTAATCTTTGAGATCTGCTGAACACCATTACTGAGCAAAAATATGCATAAATGGAGTTCAATAAGTAGAGGAGAGGAAAAAAATAGAATAAAAATATTTAAATAAATACTGGCTGAAAACTTCCAACATTTGATGAAAAGTATAAATCTATACGTCCAAGAAGCTCAACAAACTCCAAGTAAGATGAAATCAATGAACTCCACACATAGACCCATCATAGCCAATCTGCTGAAAGACAAAGGCAAGGAGAGGCTCTTGAAAGCAGTAAGAAAAAAGAGACCATCATTCACAGGGGATCTTCAAGAAGATTAATAGTTTACTTCTCATCCGAAACCATGGAGGTCAGAAGGCAATGAAATGACATATTTGAAATTCTTCAAGGGTGGGAGGGAAGATGTCATCCAAGGATTCTACATTCAGAAAATACTATCCTCCAAAACACTGAGGGAGAAGCTTGAATATTTCCATATTTAACAAAACAAAAAAATGTTTTAAAAAAGCTTGAAGAAAGTTGTTGCTGGCAGATGTGCCATAGGAGAAATACTATAAGGAGTCATTCAGGATGAAATAAAAAGAAACTAGAGGGTAATTCAAATCCACATAAAAAATAGAGAGGTAACTGCATAGGTAAATATAAAAGATAGTATAAATACATTTTCACAACATTTTTTCATCTAATTTAACAAACAACTGCATAAAGCAACAGTTGTAAGTTGCCTTGTTAGACCTATGATGGGTAAGGATGCAATCTGTATGACAATGACAGCATAAAGTAGCTAGGCGGACACAAGCTGTATTCAAACAGGTTTTGTATATAACTGAAATCAAGTTGGTATTTAATTTAACAAACCCAATTATTATAAATGAAGATGTTAATTGTAATCTGCAGGGCAGAAGCTAGATAATCAAAGAAAACAAAATAAACAAACATAAAAACACATTACATAACAAGGGAATTAAAATTGCACCTTAGAAAATACATATTTTACATTAGAAAAGACTGTATGGAAGCAGTAAGAGAGAAAAACACATAAAACATACGGAAAACAAATTCAAATAGCAAAACATGACAAATTCATTACAAAATGATGGGCATAAATCCTAATTTGTCAGTAATTAAATGGACCAAATATGACTTTACTAAGTAAAGTACATGTATTAAATACGGAAATCAAAAGGCAGAGCTTCACAGAATGGAAAAACAAAACAAAAACATGATATACCTAGATGCTATCTAAAGATACTGACTTCAAATTCAGTAACACAAATAGATTGAAAATAAAAGGATGGAAAAATATCTGTTGTGTAAACAGTACCCATAGAAGAGGTGGAGTTATTTACACTAGTAATAGGAAAAAATCTGTTAATAGAAAAAGAAAAGTATATTTTATAATTAGAAAATGATCAACACGTTAGGCAGACATGAAAATCATTACCATGGCATGTAAAAACAGAGCTCCAAAATAAAAGCAAAAGTGGCCAAACTTGAAATGAGAGATAAACAATTTACAAATAATAGTTGGAGACTTCAAAGTCAACTTTCAACTATGAATGGAACACCTGGACAGAAAATCAGTACCAAAATAGAAACTCAAACAACACTATAAATCAACTAGACCTAACATACATCTATAGAAAACTTTACCCAACAACAATAAAAATATACATTAATTCCATATGCATCTGAAACATCTCCGGAACAAGTCTCAATTTAAAAGAATTGAAATAATATTGAAGTATGTTATTTTGAGACAATGAAATAAAATTAGAAATAAATAACAAAGGAAAATTTGGGAAATTCACAAATATGTGAAATTCAACAACATACTTAAATAAGCAATGACTTAAGGGAAGAGAACAAAAGAAAATTCTGTAATACTTTAAGCTGAATGAAAACAAAATCATAGCACAGAACGCAAAACACTAGATGCAGCACTTAGAAAAAAAGTAAATAAATGGAAAACATCCATTTTCAGGAATCAGGAGATTTACTGTTATTACAATACCAATACTACTCAGACTGATTTACAGTTTCAATATAATCACTATCAAAATGTAAACTAACATTTTTGCAGAAATTGACAGTCTTAATCCTAAAGTCCATATGTAAATTCAAAAGACCCAGAATGGACAAAACAAACTTGAAAAAGAAGAAGAAAGTGACAGTACAGAAATAAGCCCTTACATTCATGATTGACTGATTTTCCAAAAGGTCCCAAGACAATTCCATAGAAAAATAGTTGTCTTTTAATAATGATTGCTAATAGGCTGAAGATTTCTTTTTGGGGTTATGGAAAATATGTTAAAATCAGATAGTGGTAATGATTACGTAACTCTACAAAATATAAAATCACTAAATTGTCAAGTTAAAAGCATGATTTTATGTTACATGAATTCTATCTCAATAAAGTTTTTATTTAAAAAATTATTAGTAATAAGGTAACTTATCAGGCCCCAAATAGCTGAAATAAGATGATGCTTGCATGACAAAATAGTATTTGTCTATCTACTCTGTTACTTTACAGTATAAATATGAAAGATTTTATCACAGCATACAAAACGATTAATTTGGATTTTCTTTAATATTAAATCAGCAGTTCTGATACAGGTTGAGGATAAAAATAAAATATGCAGTAAATTGTTGTTGGAAAAACCATTCTCTCATAAGATGATTAATTTACACTAAACTACACTTAATGAGTTAAGAGAATAAATCAATCATATAACAAATATTGCATTTTATTCAGCTATACATCAAACCTAATGTATAACAGAGGTGAGAATCAAGAGTCAGTAAATTTGTTCTTCATAAAAACATCTAAATATCAAGAATGTGAGCATTCTTTTTTTTTTTAAATTAACCAAGCTGAAAATGACCATTTTGTTGACCATCTTTCAAGAGTTAAATACAAATGCATACATATAAGTGTGTGTGTATCCCTGGGTTTGGCCATGGCACAAACTGGGTCTGAATCATAATAACCCTGAAAATATTGTCTTTAAAACCCATATCCAAAATAATATAAAATTAAAGAATATTAATAATGGTTTCTCACGACTCTCAGTTGAATGAAAGAACATTCATGATGGTTCCTCACAATTCTCCGTTTGCCGTAGGGTAGCTCTTTGCCTTCTCACACTCTCCTCTTATGCGGTTGTCCTCCCTTCCCCACTTTCCTGCATTGGCAAGGAAGTGCACACAGAATAGTTTTCAAACTCCTTGTGTCAACATGACACACTAAAACCAAACATCTTAAAACATACTGGCTCAATCCACCCTGCATTTGCCTTTTTCCCATTTTGCCTTTTCAGAGATGAGCACCTACTCTGTGCCAGATGCTTTGAATTCTAATGTAGGGTAAAGATCATGGCTTTTGTGGTAAGATTCACCTGGGTTATCTTGAAGCTCTACCACAGACTAATATGTAAATGACCTAAAACAAGTCACTGTATCTTACTGAGCTGAAGTTTCTTTGACTATAAAATGAATATACTCATACTTATTTCCTAGTAAGACACAAAGCCTGAAATGCACCAAGATTCTAGAGTGTCAGTTTAGAGTTTTGGATGACAGCAAGGACACAGAAGCCAGACTCCCTGGCTTTGAATTCCAGCTCCAATCCTTACAAGCTGTGGGCGTTTTGCCAAGTTATTAATCTCTCTAGTGCAATGTCCTCATCTATATACTGGGAAGATAAGTGGACCTATCTTATAAGTTGGTTACCATTGCTAAATGAAACAATATGCTTGGTGCATATAAGTGTTATCTACTAATATTGCTAGTGAATTAAAGGTACATAGAAGCTGAATGCTGTGCCTCGACAAGCTGTGTCTGGGCATACAAAAAATGAGGAAGCCAGTGTTTCAAAACATCAGGCTTTTTCACAAAAAGGATAAAATACCTAGGAATATAGTTAACAAGGGAAGTGAAGGACTTCTTCAAAGAGAACTACAAACCACTGCTCAGAGAAATCAGAGATGAAACAAACAAACAAACATTCCATGCTCATGGATAGGAAGAATCAGTATCATGAAAATGGCCATACTTCCAAAAGCAATTTATAGAGTCAATGCTATTCCTATTAAACTACCATTGACATTCTTTACAGAATCAAAAAAAAAAAAAACTTTAAAATTCATACAGAATCAATAAAAGAGTCCCATAGTCACAATAATCCTAAGCAAAAAGAATAAAGCTGGAGGCATCATGCTACCCTGCTTCGAATTATACAAGGCTATAGTAACCAAAACAGCACGATACTAGTATAAGAACAGACTCCAAGTCTAAGGGAATAGAACAGAAAAACCAGAAATAAGACTGCACACCTACAACCATCTAATCTTTAACAAACCTGACAAAAACAAGCAATGGGGAAAGAATTCCCCATTTAATACATGGTATTGGGAGAGCTGGCTAGCCATATGCAGAAAATTGAAACTGGACCCCTTTCTTACACCACATACAAAAATAAACTCAAGATGGATTAAAGACTTAAATGTGGGCCAGGTGCAGTGGCTCACACCTGTAATCCCAGCAATTTGAGAGGCCGAGGCAGGTGGATCACCTAAGGTCAGGAGTTCGAGACCAGCCTGGCCAACATGGTGAAACCCCATCTCTACCAACAATACAAAAAAAAAAAAATTAGCTGGGCATGGTGACAAGCACCTGTAATAACAGCTACTTTGGAGGCTGAGGCAGTAGACTCATTTGAATCTGGGAGGCGGAGGTTGCAGTGAACCAAGATTGTGCTACTGCACTCCAGCCTGGGCGACAGAGCGAGACTGTCTAAAAAAAAAAAAGAAGAAAAGAAAAGAAAAAAACCTAAGACTTAAATGTGAAACACAAAACTATAAAAACCCTAAAAGAAAATCTAGGCAATACCATTCGGGACACAGGCACAGGCAAAGATTTCATGACGAAGATGCCAAAGGCAATTGCAACAAAAGCAAAACTTGACAAATGGGATCTAGTTCAACTCAAGAGCTTCTGCACAGCAAAATAAACTATCATCAGAGTGAACAGACAACCTACTCAACGGGAGAAATTTTTTGCAATCCATTCATCTGACAATGATCTAATACCCAGCATCTACAAATAACTTAAAAAAAACTTACAAGAATAAAACAACCCCATTAAAAAGTGGGCAAAGGACATGAACAAGATACTTCGCAAAAGAAGACATACATGTGGCCAACAAACATGAAAAAAATCTCAACATCACTGATCATTAGAGAAATGCAAATCAGAACCACAATGAGATACCATGTCACACCAGTAAGAATAGCTATTATTAAAAAGTTAAAAACCACAGGTGCTGGCAAGGTTGTAGAGGAAAAGGAATAGTTTTACACTGTTGATGGGAATGTAAACTAGTTCAATCATTGTGGAAGACAGTGTGGTGATTCCTCAAAAACCTAGACGCTGGCCGGGCATGGTGGCTCATGCCTGTAATCCCAGCAATCTGGGAGGCCAAGGCGGGCGGATCATGAGGTCAAGAGATCGAGACCATCCTGGTCAACATGGTGAAACCCCATCTCTATTAAGAATATAAAAATTAGCTGGGTGTGGGGGCAGGTGCCTGTAGTCCCAGCTATTTGGGAGGCTGAGGCAGGAGAATCGCCTGAACCTGGGAGGCAGAGGTTGCAGTGAGCAGAGATCACGCCATTGCACTTCAGCCTGGGCGACAGAGCGAGACGCCATCTCAAAACAAACAAACAAACAAACAAAACAAACAAAAAAACAACCTAGAGGCAGAAATACCATTTGACCCAGAAATCTCATGACTGGGTATATACTCAAAGGAATATAAATCATTCTATTATACAGATACATGCACATGTATGTTCACTGCAGCCATATTCACACTAACAAAGACATGGAATCAACCTAAATGCCCATCAACGATAGACTGGATAAAGAAAATGTGGTACATATACACCATGGAATACTATGCAGTCCTAAAAGGGAATGAGACCATGTCCTTTTAGGGACATGGATGCAGCTAGAAGCTATCATCAGCAAACTAACACGGGAACAGAAAACCAAATACTGCATATTCTCATTTATAAGTGGGAGGTGAATGAGGAGAACACATGGACACATGGTAGGGAACAACACACACAGGGGCCTGCTATAGGGTGAGAAGTGAGAGGAAGGAGAGCATCAGGAAGACTAGCTAATGGATACTGGGCTTAATATCTAGATGATGGGATGACCTGTGCAGCAAACCACCACGGCATTTATGTAACCAACCTGCACATCCTGCACATGGTACCCCTGAACTTAAACGAAAAGTTGGAAATTGAAAGGAAAAACATGGCAGCTTTCATGAGCTGCAGTCTCTGATGGGCTTTAGCAGATCTGTGGTACTACAGAAATTATATGCAAATGCATATGAGCACAAGTGCATATAGGAGGTGGGGATGGGAGAAGAAGCCCCAGGAGCTGTTAATTTAGAAGCAGATGGTATTCTTTCTTTCCATTTACATATTGTCTAGGACAAAGCGTCTGTATAAGAAAACTGTCACTTAAATAATTATAGAGCAACACCATGAGCCACAGCGATGCAAACTCTGTTCTGTTCCAAGTTTTTCTTGGTTCCTCCAAGCAGCTGAGTCATTCTGTCCCCTAGGCTTCTCAGACTGCAGCTCACTCATCATTTACTTAAGGCCTGTTAGAGCAATAGAAGCTGGGTTTCCACAGTGAGTGAGAGAGAAATGGCCTTTATCCCAAAGTAACTTATAATCTAGCAGCGTTAGAAGGAGGTAAAAAAAATAAATAAAAAACAAGCACAGAATCACACACAAAAAGGAAGGTTATCTGAGCACAGCAGAGGGTCGAACTGAAATTTTGTCCTGCAGGGGAAAGGGGATCAGGGATGACTTTGGGCTGAGATCTGGGCATAGTAGAGCCAAGGAACTCTCAACCTTTCACCTAGAACAAAAAATCAAAATGTGCAAAATCCTAGGGTTCAAACAGACAATGTAACGGAAGATCAAGGTCTGAGAAGGGGTTTGGCATGAGCTTAGGGGCTGTGGTTTACATTCTTCTGGTGGAATAACTACATTTTTACATAAATGTTTTTATCACAGTATTATAATCTCAGCTTCTTTCTCATTTGGTTATGAGTCCTTGGAGCTAGATGCCTGATGGTCTGGATATTGCATGCCCAGCTAATCGCTGAGATGAAAAAGCTGTTTAATAAGCCTCCGTTAAACAAATGAGTAAAACCCATTAATATTAAGCATACAACTCACTATATTTTGTATGGAACTTTATAATTTACTTACATTTATCACTATTTTGATGCAGGTAGAGATAACAATAGTTGCTGATAACCACGGTTGTCGCATTTTTTCTCTGCTTTCCTATATGGGTTCCCCTATCGCAGCATCTGCTGGAAAAGACTTGGTTATCTTGAGCGCTGCCAATCAACATGTTTTGTTTTATTTTTGCTTTTGATCACAGAATAGGCCTTTCACAGTGCAGTAGATATTATCTTTGGTCCTTGGCTTTCCTCCACTATGTAAATTTTTCACTGGAAACTTAGGGGCTTGAACTTTCCAAAAAATGTTTTAGTTTTCCTCAGCTACTTCCACATCCAGAATTCAATCAAAAGCCTGAGACATCTCATATTTTGCTGAAATCACTTCCATTTAGCTTAACTCAAACAAAAAAAGATAGGCAAACAGAGATTTCACATTATATCCCTTGGCTTTCTGAAGATACTTTTATGTTCCTGCCAACTGAGTTTGCTGACGTTGTGCCGGCTTGTTTGGGACTAAGCTACTGAGACTCCAAAGTCAAGTTCCTCACAAATGCCTGCCAAGTAGCAATGCTGAAGGAGGGTAGTTGAAGACATGGCAGAGCCAGGGAGGGGGAAGATATCATTTGGTTAAGTCAAGGAGAAATAACAAAAGGGAGGCGTTTCTAGAACATTTGTTAGTCTAGTTTTGTTCTTCATGAACTGAAAAACAATTATTTTTCCCAGATTATACTGACCGGTGTTTCTGTTTCTAGTATAATTATCAATAGAGCTGTTTTAAATAAGTTGCTTAG
Source organism: Rhinopithecus bieti (assembly GCF_001698545.2). Lineage (NCBI taxonomy): Eukaryota > Metazoa > Chordata > Mammalia > Primates > Cercopithecidae > Rhinopithecus > Rhinopithecus bieti. The sequence goes on from NW_016804139.1 coordinate 5,489,988, forward strand.
AGACTGTGTTGAATTTTAGAAGAGTGTAATATATAAACCTAAAAGTGCACAAATCATACATATACAGCTCAATGAAGCTTAACAAAATGAACTCATCTATGTTTTTGCAGCAAGAAAACAAAACATTCCTAGCAACTCCCTCTCCTATAACTCTTTTCAGTCATTTATCTCCCTAAAGGAAAAAGCAACTTTGATGGTTATTATTGATTAGTTTTGCCAATTTTTGAACTTTATAGAAATAAAATTCATATAAAGGAAGACATTTTGTGCCTGGATTTTTTTTGTGGTTCAACATTATGCTGGAAGACTTTGTGTTGCTGTATGTAGCAATATTTGTTTGTTGTTGTATGGTAATCCATTGTTCGAATATTCTCCAATTTATTTTTTTGTATTTCATTGTTGATAGGACAGTTAGGTTGTTTCCATTTGGGCTTTAAACAATACCACCGTAGTGAACATCCAGGACACATTGTTTGATACACCAATATTGATGCTTTTGTTGACTGTATACCTAGAAGTGGAATTGCTGGACCACAGGGAATGAGTGAGTTTAATTTTACTATATACTGCAAAACCGTTTTCCATCCTAATTGTACTGATTTATGCCCCCAGTGGCAATGTTTGAGAGTCCTTGTAGTTGTATGGTCTTTTCTAACACTGGTGCTGTCAGTTTATTTTATTTTTTAAGAAAGTTTTAATAGTCATAGTAATAGATAAGTGATGGTATGTCACTATGGTTTTAATTATCATTTTCCTGAAGAATAATAACGCTGAGCACTTTTTAATGTATTTATGAGCCATTTGTATATTCTCATTTTGAGTGCCTATTCAATAATTTGGTTCCTCTCTTTTGTTTTTATTGGGTTATTTGCTTTTTTCTTATTGATTTGTAAGAGGTTTTAAAGATATAGAATCTGTATGTAAATCTTTCAGTGGTTACATATATTACAAATACCTTCTCCCACTCCTATTCAGGAAATAGTATCACTGATAAATTTTTTAACTTCAATAAAGTTGAATTTCTCAATCTTTTCATTTATAATTGATGTTTCATGTGCCTTATCTAAAAAACAATAATGCCTAACCAAGGATTTGGAAACTATTCTATGATATCTCCAAGAAATGTTATTGTTTGGTCTTTCATCTTTCAACATTCAATCTACATGTAATTATTTTTTGTGTATGTCTGAGATAAAGAGGAAGATTCAGTTGTTTATGTGTGTAAATCTATTGACCTGGGACCATTATTGAGAAGATAATAATTCCCTTAAGGCAGGGAAAGAGAGACTGCAGTATCATACAATGGCTGAATCAGCTCAGAAGTGACAAATATCATATACTATTGTCCAGATCTAGTCACAGCGCCCAACTTCTTATTAATTGTAAGAAGACCAAGAACAGCCAAGGTAATATTTGTGAATATTATGGTTGCTGTCATATTTTAAAAAGAAAAATTATTCTTCTATCATATGAATATGTGCATTCTGAGTCATCTTACGTCCTAATATTGAGAAAATTTTAAAAATTAACATAATTTTAAAATACCACATTCCTCTAAAAGAAAGAAACCAAATGAAGATTTTTTTTAAAGAATTAGCCAAAAACAGAACTAATTTGCCACACTGGTTGGTTTCCAAATAACATCTCTTATGGAAGCTTCATTATGGCCACCATGGACCACTGAGTACCAATACCACCTTGTATTTGGGTTAAATTTAATTACAATAGCCTTCATGTTTTCCTGTTGATAATCATGGATTTATAAAGGAGTGCAGAATGGCCAGACAAGTACAAAGATTATTATGTGCCAGACACTATGCTTTACACTCTCACACATCTTATTAAATAACAATCATCAAAAGAAAAAAATTCCAACACTACCCTACACTATTGCAATTGCAAAATAAAATTACATATATAATTTGTGGTGATGTTTCTATCCTCCTATTTCTTAGTATAATATAAAACAACTCCCATAACACAAACTCTGTATTTTCACATTTTTTCCTAGATTTCAAAACTTTCTGAGAATTCTAACAAATCTAATAAGACGATTATCTTACTTCAACAGTTTCACATAAATACGCTCCAAAGGGAAGCAGGACATACTCAGTGGTTGAAGAAAATTTCCTTATTTTCTTAAATTCCTAGTGTATGGATTTAGAGTATGTGATATATTATTTAATGCTATATATATATATATATATA
>NW_016804139.1:5492388-5495611 GCF_001698545.2 Rhinopithecus bieti
TATATATATATATATATATAATAGGTAGTGTATGTATTAAATCCTAATTATTATGCATCACAACTGCCAACCCAAGTAGATAGATTATGAACTTTTTTGGACAAAGAAATCATGTGTTTTATGTATATTTCTAAATTCAGAGTGTCTGGCATAGAACATGTACAAAGTTAGCAGAAGAAGAGTCTTTTCTTCCTCACTTCAAAATCAGAGAATTATATACAAATAAAATATTTTACAGAGGTTCATAAAAATGTTATAAATCATACTCCAGAAAAAATACCAGTGTTTCACAATACTGTATTAATCGTAGACCCTTTAAATGCTATTTCTAGTCATCTGGACTCATAAGATCTTGTGAGTAAACTCTCAAATTCTTTACCAGATATGGTAATGATTTTGTGGATATTAATTTTCTCCTATATAAATACAGATTCCAAGCTATTTAGAGCCTTTTCTACATTTGGGTATAATTTTGTAACTATACAGATATGTGCTGTTTTGTTTAAATATGTAGGACAGACAAGGAATTCTAATAATTCTAGGTTTTCTGGGCAAGATTTCCCTTTGTTCATTCATTCATGCATTCATTTGTGAGTCATTCCTTTTCGAGCACATGCCTTGCACCAGATTTTGCACTGGATTATTAAGAAATATATGTAATAACTGCTAACACCCACTGAGCTGTTACTATGTGCTAGGCACTCTTCCAAGAGCTTCCCTTATAGTAACACTCATTATCCAAAACTTAACCTTATGAAATTCAGAGAATTAAGCTGCTTGTCCAGGGTCACAAAGCAAGTGGGGGATAGAGCAGAGATCTGAATCAGGGATATCTTATTTCAGAACAAGAGTTTATAATCACTATGCTACTCTTCCTCTACTCTCAGGATAAGCAACAAATTGAACACTGTTCTAGAAAATATGTGAGATTGTAACCTAGGGGACGTTTAAATCATAGCCTAGAATATCTGCTTAATACACTCAAGAATTTGATAAGACATTATAGAAACTAATAATAACTTATTTAAAAATGTAAAATGTATCATCAGACTTCATTCATTATATTTAGACAGTATATTCTCTGTTGTTGACTAAGAATGCACACACTAATGAAACGATGCAACTGAAAAATTGTAAAGGCTTCAAAATTTAATGACAAACTGTGCAAGTCCATATTTGGACACTGCTGTAGACAAATAATTCATCTTTATTGAGGAAAAGTTGACATTTCATGTTTGTATGCAGCCCAATGAATCTATCTTCCAAACTTCCAACTTGTGGGTGTTTGCTTTTGTTTTGTTTTTTTTAAGCCCAGTTAACAGTCATTAACTTGTCTTCAATGTCTTCATTGAATGAATCACAATTATAAAACAGAAAACTGCTCTACCATAGCAAATTAAAATTTTATGTAAGATCTGCACCTGCAAGGGGCCCTGACTATGACAAGTCTCTGGGAATCAAATGCTTTGCTAACAGAGCTTATTCATTTGTATCAAAAACACAGTTGACTCTTGCCTAATAGAGTCATTCCTTCTTTGCTAATTAAGACAGTCCCAAATAAATAAATAAATAAATAAGTAAATAAATAAATGAAGTTACTTATTCAGTCATGAGCACTGAATGCTCCCAGTAGGTAGTCTCTTCTCAATTCAATTTCCCCAATGGGACTAGAAGAGGAAATGAAACAACAAATTGTACTCCTGATGAACTAAGCAGAAGCTGTTATTCTACAGGGAGCCCTGCTAGGTCAATTAGTTCATCATGCTAACAGAATAGCAATCCAGCAACCAATGCCCCAGCAACGGAGGTTCAAAAAAGTGAAATTCAATGGCCTCTTGTAACACTGTCTCCAGTGAAAACTGCTGGGAATTGGTGTATGGTTTGCCAATGGTATATTTCAATATATGATACTGAGCGATGATTCATTGTAAGGCAAAATAAAAGCAGCATTGCTTTATTACATATCTAGATTAATATAGTTACAATCTAGATGTATTTTTCATTTGGTGACACTTGGATTTTCTGAATCAACTTAAAAATATGTACAACATAGCAATATTTTAAATTAATATGATTTCTATTTTCGAATTGCATTTGGATCCCAAAAGATTAAACAGAGCCAAACTTCATTTTCACAAATGCAACTATTTTAAACACGTATTTAACAACCAAAAAACTTTAGATCTAAATGTAATTTGATATGAATGATTATTAAGTGCACTATTACAATGAAAATAATTTAGATACATCTCTTGAGAAATTTGAGAATTTTATATAAACAGTATTGCTTATTTTTTTTAAATAGCAGTACCATCTTAAAGCTATACACTATTTAGAGCTTACAAAGTATACACTATTTAGAGTTTACAGAGTACTTCAACTTATATTACCGTATTAGGTATCTCAATATTTTGTTGTTTAATGCCAAAAAGGTAAAATCTTTATTAAAAAATCAAAATCCTTTACCATGCTTTAATTTAAAAAAGTTACCTTATTATCCCGTTATTTTTCCACATTTAAATACTCGAGGCAAATTGTGTAGGGTAGGAATTATGGGAAAATGTGATAAAGGAAACAAAAGCTATATTAGTTGAGTAATGCACATGTTAAAATTAACATCCCATGTTATTCATTGTACCTAGATAAATAAATTTTCTCCAGTATAACAATAATACTATAGTCCTTTTATTTCTTTAAGCTGAATAGGTAATATACTCAGTTAACCGAATACAGATAACTTACAAAGTACTTCAACAATAAATATAACAAACATGAAATTTTCAAGTGCTAGTGTTTTAAATAAGAAATGAATTTGGGCCAGATGCGGTGGCTCAACCTGTAATCCCAGCACTTTGGGAGGCCGAGGCGGGTGGATCACGAGGTCAGGAGATTGAGACCATCCTGGCTAACACGGTGAAACCCCGTCTCTATTAAAAATACAAAAAATTTTCTTAATCCAGTCTGTCACAGATGGACATTTGGGTTGATTCCAAGTCTTTGCTATTGTGAATAGTGCCGCAATAAACATACGTGTGCATGTGTCTTTATAGCAGCATGATTTATAATCCTTTGGGTATATACCCAGTAGTGGGATGGCTGGGTCATATGGTACATCTAGTTCTAGATCCTTGAGGAATCGCCATACTGTTTTCCATAATGGTTGAACTAGTTTACAATCCCACCAACAGTGTAAAAGTGTTCCTATTTCTCCACATCCTCTCCA
>NW_016804139.1:5497874-5570690 GCF_001698545.2 Rhinopithecus bieti
CTAAGTAAGTAAGTAAATAAATAAATAAATAAATTTATCTTTGTTTCCATAGCTTTGTTTTTATTCCAACAAAAAAATAAAGCTAGTTGATGTAATTCAAGTTTCATGTAGATCAACTTTGTTTTTTTAATCTGGCTTAACAAATAATTGCCACTTAATTTTCTTAGGTGCACTGAAAACAACTGAATAATAGTGTTGGGGGAAGAGTAAGACTTAGGAGCCTTTTGAGTCTTTGGTTCAAATTTGGGTTCCATGTCTTCCCAGTTGTATGACTCTAGCATAGTATGTATTCACTCTGCCCATACTTCCAGGACCATCTTCCTGTCTTTCCCTTTTATCTGCTCAGTTACCTTTAGGATACTTGTTCTTCCACTAGCCTTAGAGGTTCAGAGTGTCCACACTTCCCACTATCCCTCTTTCTCCTAGAGCAAAGGAAGAATTTATATTCAAGGGTCACCAATCAAATGAGAAAAGAATAAAACAAAACACTTTAAATAAAATTTAAAAAAATTAAAAACAAATCTAAGTACTCTCTAAACTGCCATAAAACACTCTTTGATAAAATAATAATTTTTAAAAACTAAGATTTATTAAGTGTGATGCTCTAGGCACTGGATAAATGCTTTCCCTGTATTAACTTGTTCAATGTTCACTACCAACCTGTGACAGTGTTATTCATTTCCCATTTTTGGATGAAAAATCGTGAGGTTAGGTAACTTAGTCAAGGTCTCACCATCTGGGATCATACACAGGCATTCATAACCTCTTCATTATGTCAGGTTGTAGAATGTAGTTTAGACTTGAGGTTGAAAGGGATCTTCTACTTCCTACTCTGAATCTAGGTCTTAGAACTGCCCACAGAGGTAAGTGAACCTACCCACCCAGCTGCGTGGCTGAGCTTGCAGATTTGCTGAAGGGGTCAGAGTCAGCATGCTTTGTGTCTGAAGAGCCCTCTCCACAAGCTCTGTCTCTCACAGAGAGACATGATGCATAAGATCATTTACCAAAGGCGGAGGATAAGTAAATGAAGCACAAAGCAGGAGCCCAGGTAGTTAAAAAGGAAGAAGCCAAACTGGCTCTTGCTTTGGAGGTACAATATTTTAGCTTGCTAGTCAAACTTGTTTCAGCAAATGTCCAGCTCTGATCAACATGATTAATTATAGTTCTTCCCAAGAATTGAATGGAGAGACAACGTTCTTTCAAGACAGTGTCCTTGTGGTGATTGAGACATGATGAGATGGGGGAATCATTCACCTTTTACCAACAACTTAGACTTTATTCATTTCTATCAGGCCTTTCTGACTTCAATTCTATCCTTAGTCAGAAGATGATGGATGAGCATAATGATGTCAAAGATGAAGACCAACCAACTTAGATTCAGTGGTTCATCACTGCAGCCGTATCTTTACCATTAACCTAAACTTGTCTATATTTTCAAGCTTTTGTTGTATATGCCCTGAATAGCTCCAACCCTAAATGGGTACAAGTCATCTTAGCTTCTAAGTACTATGGAAAAATCTCAGAGTTGAGTTGTATCTGTACAAAATTTATGGGTGCCACCCTTGAGTGGGATATAGTAACACATGGTAATACACAGGTTTATCTGAAATTCTCAACTCTTCTCAAACTTCTGATCTCTTTCTTAGATACCTAAGGCATCACATTCCCATGGATTCCTCTTTAGCTTCCTTTATTAGTTCCTTCTTCTTTAACTGATCATTAAATGTCAGCATTCTTTAGGGCACTAGGTGCTCTTAAGTGCTTTTCTTTGTTATTCCATATTCTTTCCTTCTCCATAACTCAATCCAGTTCTGTCTTCAATGTCCATCTCTATGTTTATGACTCCTAGATTTATGTAGACAGTCCATAGCTTTCCTTTGCCTTCCAGAACCACATACCCATTTCAGTAGTTTGCTCTAAGTTCTAGAGTAATCAAAAACTAATGAAAACAAAATGTCTCATGCTCAACTTATGAACTCCTCTACAGCTAAGCCTACACCTCATCCTATATTTCATATCTCATTTGTGTAAACCAGAAACCTGGAAAACATAGTATACTCATCTCTTTTTCGACCTATCTATCACCACATTTTACTAATTACATCTTTTAGGGATTCCAAAATCTATCTTCTTTTGTTCATTTCTATGGCTATCATTCTATGCTAGGATGCTAAAAAATCTCTGTTCTATATTACTAAATTGCCTCCTCATTTCTCCATACCCACTTTTACCATTCAATTAATCTTCCCCATATCATACTCTGACCATATCAGTCAGAGTAACCATCACAATAAGACTTATAGGATTTATGCGTACACTCATTGAGTCAAATTCACACAATAAAGTAGAAAGTCCCCCTCCATTAAAAGATACAAATCTAATAATGTCACCTTTATGATAGTAGGAGAACAATAACAAAATCAAAATGATTTCGGGTACATAAGTCACTATCCTTAACAGGAACTCTGGGTTTTGAGATCATTCTCTTTTCCATCTCCTGCCTCACATCACACCTGTATTTCCCTTCAGTCAGCGCATTTATCTTTAATATCATTATCCTCATCCATCATCTTCTGAGGGATCTTCTGAACTCTCAGACACTCTACCGTCTGCTTGAGACATTTACTGGAACTTATCCTTCTCAGGTGGCTAAAACCTTCATTCTTTGATCTCAGTTTACTATAGCTCTTCAGTAAGGGTAGTTTTTGTGATAAAGTTCTAGGAGAGACACCCTCTTATATAGTGCAATATCACTGTAACTTTTTCCTTGTAGCCACTAATTGTTTGATGTAACTCTTACCTACTGACTGTGAGCTTTCTCAAGGCTACATCTGCAATCATTTTAAGTATTAAGACCTTATTATAATGATTAATATGCATTAGGTACTGAAGGAACAGTTGTTGACTGAGTCAATAAACAAAAATAGGGGAGAGATTAGATTCAAGTAATGCATATTCAATTATTGTTCCAATCACTTTACATATACTAACCTAATCAAAATTCACAAATACCTATGAAGTAGTTACCATTATTAGCCCTATTATATAAATGCAGAAACTGAGGATCAGAGAGCTTATGGTTGCCCAGGGACACACGGCTCCTAAATGACAAAGCCAGGATTGAAACCCTGACTGGTTCTAGACTTAAGACTGTGGTATAGGCACTTTTACTATAATATTATCTCTATTAAAATTCTTCTGTAACTTGAACAAAATATTTTCTTATATAAATTATGATTTTGAAAATTATATTATGCTACTCCTATTATTTTATAGCATAAAAGAATAAAGTTTGACTTACCCCATTAGTGCAACATTTGATATAAATAATTCTTTTTTCATAATTTTTTACCATATTGAATATTTTTTATATTAGTAGGCTCGTGTAAGCTGCTTGGCATGTTTTACAAGATTGCTTGAATACCACAAAGTACGCTTGTATCATTGTACACTTGTAGCATCCTAAAACTAACCCTTTATTGAATGTTCTATGTTTTGAATTTAATGACAATCTTATATATATGTTTTTCATGGGTTAAATGTCCAATTAATTTGAAGTATAACTGAATGAATTTATAATATCATTAGAATTTTGTATTGCCCAAAGGATAGATATTATTGATTGAGCTAAATACAGAGTTAAAATATATCACAGATGTTAAACAAAAATGTAATTAACCATTCCAGGATTAATGGAAATTATAATTGATAACTGACACTGGAATCCACACATAAGCAAATGAAATACACATTCAAACAGAAGAACTAAAACCTAGAATCAATATACACATGGATGGGATGTTTATTTCTACTAGTATTGGGGAGACAAAAACAATACACGACTGAGTAAAAATCAGAGCATGCAGTCTGACAGCTAGAGAGGGAAGTGTCAACAGGAAACCTGCAATGATAAAAGGGAGTCCAGCTGAAAGTACATAAAGCATCCTCCAAAATTCTTGCCATAAAGTTACTTCTAACTCCCCGATTTTCAGTGGTATTTGCAAACATTGATACCTCTGTTCTTTTTTTCAAACTCCAAATTCTGAACTCACTTGTAGCAACTGTGTCTATTTCTTGATGTCTCAGGACTCCTGAACCAGCTTCAGTCTGTGCTGTTAACACTCTGCTAAGACCACTGAAGCCAGCAAGGTCAAATCAAATGCAAAGAGCCTTTTCTTCATTTTGCCTCTGCAGAAAACCAAACCAAACAAATACAACTTTGATTTTTCTTGAAATATCTGCATCCTCTGTTGTTCCTTCAGGTCTTTCTATGCCCTCTCCTGGGTCCTCTTTGTTCTCTTGCTCAACCCCTTTTCAGGGATCTCAGTTGTCTTTGCACTAATAACTCCACCATCAGTTTGTCTGTTAAGAGCTTTCTTTCCTGAGCACCACAATCTCACACCAGTACCTCACGTACCTGACTTCATGGGTATCTCACAGATGCCTCAAACATAATATATAAAAACAGAAATCATTCTCTACTCACTCAAGTCTGTTCTTTTTCCTGGAGACTGAAATGAGTAAATGACTGATGTCCCAGTGGCACTGCATACCATGGGTACCATCTTTGACTCCTCCCTCTCCTAAGCATCACAGAAAGTTAGTTCTAGATCACATCTGGGACAATGTGTACAATTCCGACAACCACATGTGAGTAAAAAACAAACTTGAAACCGTGTGTGGCAGGAGAGTGGGTATATGGGAGCTCTCTGCACTTACTGTTCTATTTTTCTGTAAGCTGCTCTAAAAAATAGTGTCTTTATTAAAAAAATTAAAACTTAGGAATAATCAGAGGATATTATTGGCAACTGAAGACATTTAAAACTATATTATGTATAAAACAGGTATATATACCTGAAATGCTCATCTTGACAGAGAAGATTATAACAATTTATAACTGCCTTGCAAAATTGTAGAAGAAAAGTAAGACGTGTGTGGTTTACCCCATGAAAACAATGCAGCAGTCCCTGGAAGAAACTCCAGAGAAGCAGCCTTCAGTTTCTTATGCAGAACAAACTAGCAGATAATCAGTTTTGAGAAGCAGTGACCTACTAAATCATTTATGCAACACAGCACTTTCAGGCTTAGGAAGTGCTTTGTAGTATCTGTTATCCTATTTAATTAGCATTAGAACTCTGTTCCTAGGTAGGACAAATACTGTTATCTTCATTTTATCAAAGGGAAACGAAGACAATGAGCCTTAGATTATTTGAGTGATTTTGTGAAATTTAGTTAGGTAGGTCTCTGCACAAGAGCACTTGAATAATTCTTAATACACAGGGTGCCTTACCCACTAAACTTGTGATACTCTGGGGGCTCCCACTGGCATGCAACAAGTCTTCAGAAAATATGAGTTTAACTAATAAATGAGTTAATTAATCACTTAATGCATACCTCAAGCCAGGATTTAATTCCAGGCCTTTTAAATTTTAACAAAGAGTAATATATAATTAGATGACTAATATTATGGAAATATATATGTAAATTAATCATTTAATGTTTCACATTTTGATTGAATGATCTTATGTATTTACCATGAGCAAAATTTATATAAATTTACAAATATATATATAATTTATGTATTTATATACTAGGTGTATTGTATAGTATTTAATATGGTATATCTTTATATTTAAATTTTTTTTTTTTTTTTTTTTTTGAGACGGAGCTCTGGATCTGCTCGGGCCCAGGCTGGAGTGCAGTGGGCCGGATCTAAGCTCACTGCAAGCTCCGCGCTCCCGCGGTTTACGCCCATTCTCCTGCCTCAGCCTCTCGCTCCGAGTAGCGGGACTACAGGCGCCCGCCACCTCGGCCCGGTTAGATTTTGTGTATTTTTTAGTAGAGACCGGGGTTTCACGGTTAGCCAGGGATAGTCTCGATCTCCTGGATCCTGCGTGATCGGCGCTGTCTCTGCCTCCCAACAGTGCTGGTGATTAGCAGGCTTGAGCCACCGCGCCCAGCCTTAAATATTTAAATATATATGAGATTTGTTCTCATATACATGAGAACAAATAAAAAACCACATATGCATACACAAAGGGATAAAAGAAAGAGATAAATAGGGGTGGTTTTGTCAGAGATACAATATACAAAATCCAGAAAAGAGAAAAAAGCAAAATTAATTCTGGGAGTACTTCAGTGAAGAGAACACTTCGAGGACCCTGAATTGGTCTTTCTCTAGCCCTGCCTCTCCCCTGAGGTATGAGAAAAAGAGATTGGGTTTTTAAAAGAAAGCTCTTTCACTTATCTGTACTTATTTTGCAAATTATTAACCTTTCTCATAATAACAACACCTAGAAACAGAATTATTATGAGGATTCTATGACAAGTATATGAAAAGAACCAAGCATAAAGCATTTCATCCAGTTTTATAACTAGATGAGGGGTCTGCAGACAGCATGGCAATTCAGACAACAAAGTGATCAATCTTGTGGCAGTAGAGAAAAATATCTGAACATTAATGAGCTATATGATTACCATATCTTCTTTATTTTCATTTGTGCCTTCATTTATTCTTTTAAATGTATGAGAATAACTGAAAAAAGTGTTGGTGACAGTATCTTGCACATAATAAGGCCTACATAGTGTTTGTTAAATACATAAACACATACATTTATATGTAGACACATAAGCATTTATTAAATTCTACTGTGTTAAAAAATCAGAGATATAAAGGTAAAACAAAGCCATTATCCACTTTTGTTTTTGTTATTATATACTCTGTACCAAAATATTTCCAAGGTGTGCACCTGGATGACAGAATATAGTAACGAAATGTAGTTTGGGGGTTACTTTCAAATATTTACTACTAATAGTATATTCTTGTGATCATTTAAAAATATTATTTTACTTATATTAATTTTACATTGTAATATTTAACATTAGTAAATAAAAATCATTGTCTAAGGTCTCTCAAAATTTCAGCATCATATAATAAATTGCTTGAAAAAATGTGTGTCTTTGTTACTGTTAGTTTTCTTTTAAAATTGTCAATACTTGTGTTTTAATGAAGGTATAAGTTAGGGTTAGCTTATAACATTCATACTTTTAACAAAGATTGGTCTATATGAAATCAGTCGAGTGGTTTAAATTTAAAAAAAAAAGATCTGTTTTAAGAGCTAGCATTTAGCTATTTATAAAGGTAATGGATTTTATTTTCATTTTGCCCAGTGCTTTTTTGGTATAGTATTTATTTGCATTTCAGCCAATGATGCTATGATTATTTAAACTGACCAGGAAAGACAATTAAATAATAGCTCTCCTCCATACTGTTGCTGGAACACTCTTCAAAATGGTAAATTAGATCACATCATATACCTCCTGAAGAAAATATCTCAATGGTCCCTAATCCTATTGAATAAAATCCATATCCTTTGTTCCAGGCCCTCAATCAGGTTCCTGCCTATGCATTTGAACCTTCAGCAACTCTGCCCCCTGCAGGTACCTGACAAAACAGCCATCTGAAGAAGTTAATTTCCCTAAACACTTTCCTTCTCATCCTCCAAATCTCTGTGTGTATTCCTCCTTATGCTGGGAGAGGGCAACAAAGCTCTGTTCATCCTTCACATCTCATCTCAGGATTTACCTTCTAATTCTGTCATATAGCAAAACACCCACTCATGAATGCTTAACGTTTAGAAGATATAGAGAAATCACAATTATGTAATTAAAATGGCCATATGTGGATGGTCATCTATTTAAGGTAAATCTATTTCCATCTTGTTTATCTGAGAGTAAAAGATGTTTGGGACAGGTGTATGGAAAAAAATAAAAAGCAATTATTTCTACCAGAGACTCTGAATCATCATGGCTTACTGTCCAAAAAAGCCAGTCACCACCACCACCAACAAAGCTCTGTGATTATTTTTTCATAACCAGCTGTGCACTATTGAGATACATAAAGAAAAAGAAATTACTCTGTTCAAGATTACTGCCATCAACTACTATAGTATTAGACCTCAGTGTTTTATTTACAGAACTCCCTACGGATAAATGATAGAACGGCATAATGAGTATACAAATGTCTTTTCAAGAATAGATTTTGAAAGCTGTTTTTATAAAAATGCCTTCTGGCAGAATTATCTAAATGCACAGTGCAGTGTGCTAACAGTCAGGAGGGACAGTAATACAGAATGGCTTTGTTGGCTTCTAATTGATTCAATCCTGAGTAGCATGAAAAAGGTAGAAGGTAAAGTACTTGAGGAAGGTTTGGATCTCTCGCTCCATGAGGTCCTACAGTTGGAAGAATAGCAGGATACAGTGTACAGTCGTCTTCTATTTAGAAAAAAGAAAAATCCCTTTTGAATAGACAAGATTAGTAGATTGCTTGGAGAGGTATAATGCTTCGGATCACACCCATGGGGGTAAAATCTTATTATTTTGAAATGGTAACATAACAAAGACTCTAAACAAGGATTTTATATAAATTCACATTTAAGGGAAATTTTAAATAAAGTTCCATACATATTTCTAAGTAAAGACTGAGAGACACATTTTTTAAATGACAAAATGATACCCTGTAAGCTTATGCTATACCAATTTTCAAAACTTTATTTTCCTTTACTAAGTAGTTACATATTTTCAAACTTCTTTCTCATGTTTTTTTTTCACTGAAAACCCTTTTTACCTGCCTGATTTTAATTCAAGGATCACGAATACACCATCTGAAGTAGTCAAATGATGGCGGTTCTCACACTTTCTAGTTCAGCCACCAAATATTCTTTTATTGTGTGATTGAGGCTCATGCTAATGCAACTAAGTCATCATAATTATAATAAAATAATACTACCATGGCCATCTTTTATTAAGTCATGCTGTGCAAAGACAATCTGCATACAGATCCAACCACAACAGGACGTGATTGATTCAGCACTGCTGGCTATCCCAATAAAGAATGCTATCCTCAGTCTCTGTGATCACCAGTACAGTCAGTGTTAATGCACGTGGCTCGCAAGGCAAAACAACCTATGCAGTTCAGCTTGACAAGCCATGAATTTTCAGTAATGAGCATAAGCTTTCAAAGTCTATAAAATGACAACGGCTTCATCTTCTTACGTAGGAAGCTCTTGCAGAAAGAAAAGTATGAAAGAAGGGGCAAGATGAAAGCATGCCAGCCTGAATTATAGTGTCTGGAAAGCTCCTAACTTATAGGGCTTAGTCATGAATTTTCCATTCCTAGGTACACATGCACATACTATATGCAGTGGAGTCAGGTGAACCTCAAAATAAGCCTGGTGTTTTTTCTAAATCAACCAAGAGGGTGAACATATGATAAAAATCAAATAGTCAAGGTTTTAAAGATATTAAAGATTTCTAAGATTCAAGAGCAAAAATTATTTATTGAAAAATGCTCACTAGCAACAAGTGATAATACCAGCACCTGTCAGAAGATAACCACATTATCATATTTGGAGAATCCTTCCCACTGGCTCCAGATCCCATTCCCAAGGGTCAGGATTCTGGGGGGAATGCGGGGAGAACAGAAATGTAATCAGGCTTCTATTTGCTGCTTCATAGGCTCTCGAAATGGAAGGGGTCAGAAGAAATCCAAACAGTATCAGCAAGAAAGTTCTCATATGTATCTTTAAGTATGATACAGTTATGAGCCATATAAAGATGTCTCAGTCAATAATGGATTGCATATACAATGATGGTCCTATAAGATTATAATGGACCTGAAAAATTCCTGTCACCTCGGGATGTGGTAGTCATTGTGATGTCTTAGAGCAATGCATTATTCAAGTGTCTGTGGTGATGCTGGTGTAAACAAACCTACTGTGCCACCAGTGATATAAAAATCTAGCACCTAAAATTATGTACCTACAGTATATAATATTTAATAATAAATGACTAGGTTACTGGTTCATATATTTACTCTACTATTTATCATTATTTTAGCATGTACTCCTACTAATAAAAAAAGTTAACTGTAACATGGCCTCAGGCAGGTTCTTCCGGAGGTACTCTAGAATAAGGCATTGTTATCCTAGGAGATGACAGGTCTTTGTGTGTTACTGCTTCTGAAGACCTTCCACCTGGACAAGATATGGGGTGAGAAGACAGTGATATTGATGGTCCTGCGGAGGGCTAGACTAATGTATGTGTTTGTATTGTAGTTTTTAACAAAATTTTTAAAAGTTAAAAAAATGTTAAAATAGAAAAGCACTTATAAAACAAAGATAGAAAGAAACAAAATATTTCGTACAGCTGTACAATGTGCTTGTGTTTTCAGCTGTGTTATTTTGAGTCAAAATTTTAAATGGTTAAAAGTTTGTAAAGTAAAAGTTACAGTAGGCTAGAGTTTATTATTGCAGAAAAACAACTGTAACTAAATTCAGTGTAGCCTAAGTATATAATATGTATACAGTCTACAGCAGTGTACAGTAATGTCCTAGGCCTTCACATTCATTCATCACTCATTGAATAAACGATGCAACTTCCAGTGCTGCAAGCTTCATTCATGGCAAGCACTCTATACAGGTGTACCTTTTTATATTTTTTAGATTTTTTACACCATGTTTTCACTGTACATTTTCTATATTTTGGTATGTTCAGATACACAAATACTTACCATTGTGTTAAAATTGCCTACAGTATTCCATATGGCGCCATGCTGTACCAGTTTGAAGCCTAGGAGCAACAGGCTATTCCATATAGCCTAGGTGTAGAGTAGGCTATTCCATCTAGGTTTGTGTAAGTACCCTCTACGATGTTACACAATGACAAAATCGCCTAGTGATGCATTTCTCAGAATGTATCTCCATCGTTAAGTGTCATATTACTGTATATAAAAATCTCTCATGCTAACAACTGGCATACTATTAATTTCTCCTGAAAAGCACAGGTATACTGCTCTCCACTGAACTGATAAGTAATCTCTGGTATCACTGAGAATCCCACATTCTTCTCTTACCTGGTACCTGGTTTCTTCCTCTGGAAGACAGCATGCTAGTACTATCAATGATACCACTTTTGAGGATTTTTTTTCAAAAGAAGACTAAGTTGTCTTCAAAACAAAGAAAAGAACCATATAGATTTCAAAGCATCTTTACTGAGTCTATCTTTTTAAATAATCTCATTTAGAAACTTCTTCTGACAACATGAGTCAAGTTAGGAACTATCAGAACCTACAACTCAGAAAGATAACCAAGCCGCCAATCATTTACTCAAATATTCCACCATCCAGTATTGTATAGCTGAATCAGAAATCATGCTAAAACATGTTTTTAACCAGGCACTTCAAAGTATTCACATTTTCAACAATATGCTTTCAACAAATGAACTGTGTCATGAAAATTCCAGCTTAAGTCTAAATGGATCAGCCATAAAGGCAATTTATCTGTTGAACAATGCAGTCAGCTTCTGTAAAGAAGATACTTTCTATGCCAAATATGATCTTTCCACAGTTGAATAAACACTTGGTGCAGTGAAATTACTGGCAGTCTTCTTGGCGGTTTCTGTTCGTGTGTATTTCCCTGACTGTTGTATCTCCATCTCACACACTTTGCCAGTCATTCAGAACAGTTATTTCATGCATCAGGAATACCAAGATGCTTTTGAGATGGGTTATGTGCATTGTGGCTGATGTACTTTTAAAAACTACCAGGTTATCACCCACCAGAGAAGCCTGGATAACCACATACATTATTTTGCAATGAGTTCTGAAATTTACATAGGTAAAAGGATTTACCTCGACAATTCTAACAGTTTTTACAAAAAGGTTCTTTAGAGTCAAATAGATATTTATGATAAAAGCAACTTCTCTGCATACTTCCCTGAGGCACAGTGTGTTTTCCATCTTTAAGTGGATTATTATTATTTACGGGTACTGTAAAATTATAATTCTGGAAAAAATTATGTAAGATTATGCATTCAGGTACTTTGCGTATTTTTTCCAATAAACTTGAAATTTAACTTGAAAGCAATCATGAACTTTCAAAGAATTTCATAGCATACAATTAAGTAATGAATTTCGGTAATTTACAAGGAAGTAAAAAACCAAAGGTACTCTTTTATGATATTTGGGGAAGAGTCTAATTGTCTTACTATATATTAAAAAAAAATAAGATTTTAAAAAAATGTTGAAAATAATGAGTTTGAAAATAGTGTGTTGATATTTTCTTTTACATTTAATCATATTCCTTTTAACAAATTTTAATCTTAAAATGCCAATTAAAGTAGCACTACTTCTAAATGAAGAATAGAACAAAAACGTAAACTAGTCATTCTTCAATGCAGTGGGCCTACAGTGCCATAGGAACTTTGTGATGTATTTTTCAAAAGACGTTTCAACTCAAACTACTAGTGGTTTTAGGAACTCAATCCATGCCCCAGAACCCCTCTGTCAGAAAATATCAAAGCCTATACAGCTTGCATCCTAATGCTATCTCTGTATTATTTTTCCTATCGTCCACTGCAAAGCATCAGTCTTGAAAATTCTGTGATAGTACTTGCCTCACCCATGTTTGTAATTTATATTTTAAGATGCTTATTGGTGAAGGCAAGATCAATAGTGCCAATTATTCAGTGCTCTGCAATTTTTTTCATGTTACTTATATACAATATTTTACATTTCCATCAGACATCTGACTTTGCATTTAATTAGAATAGTGAAGTTACATTTTAGAATAATGTATTCTGATGCAGCAAGACTTGTCTGGCCTATAAAAGTGATCCAAGTCTCTAGCAGATAAATATATTGGAGTTACATGTACACATTCTTTCTTGATAGGGACTATGATCAAAGCAGTCTGGAGACACCTGGGGAGTTCTGAATTTTAACTTCTTATGGAGCAAAACCTCATTTATCAGACTCCACAAAGCTAGCTGAGATTCTTAGATGCAAAGAATAGAAATCTGGGTAATGTAAGCAAGGAGAGTATTTATTGGAAGATTGGAAAATCAAGGTCACAAGCAAATAAGAACCAAGAAAAGATACGTGTTTTGTCAAAAATCAGACATTAATACATGTCTGGCAAGAGAGCCTCCATTGCTAACGAGAACTGACATTGCTGCCTCCGGTACCTGGTTGTTTCTACAGCTATCAAAACTACTAGAATAAACTCTCATCTGCACCTCTTTCTTCACATCTGCTCCTCATTCAAAATGCCAGTAGGAATATGTAATTGGCTACAAATAAGTCTTATGCTCACCTGTAGTTGCTAAAGCTTCAAAAAAGTGAGTGTCTGGCCCTTCCATTTTGTTTTGGAAACTATAATAGGAAAACCAGATTATTCTGTAGCCAAAAAACACTCTCAAAATCTCGGTGGTTTAAAAAAAAAACCACACAACAACAATTTAATTTCTCACTCTCTTTAAAAGTCCCATTATACATTAGCTGGGAACTCTGCCACATGTTGTCTTCACTCCAGAAGAGATAGCCACTCTATCTAGTTACCATGCCAGAGAGAACAACTCCTGGTGTAGCAGTCCTCAAAGTGGAGTCTGGGAATTCCTGGCTATCTGCAAGTTCAAAACTATATTCATAATAATATTTAGATGTTATTTGCCTGTTTTTGTTGCATTTTTATAATGATATATTAATTCTTCTTTAGTAATAATAATTACAATAATATATTGATGATAATAATACCCTAAAATAATTACAATAACATATTAGTGATGATAATACCTCTAATGGCAATTTACAGTCATAAACTCAAAGAAATAATCTCATTTGATTATCATATACTTGAAAAATAAATAGCAATGTCTACTCACCACAAATATCCATTAACTTTATGGATAACAAGACTAAGAACAGATATTTAAGCACAAACTACAATGAACTATGCATTTTTAAACTTTGATTTTGTTCATATCTGCTATATACATATATACATTTTGACATATATTTTTTGACATATATATGTGTGTATATGTGTGTATGCGTATACATATACACACACACACACACACACACACACACACACACAAATATATATATATATATATATATTTTTTTCCCCCTGAGATGGAGTCTCACTCTGTCACCTAGGCTGGAGTTCAGGAGCATGATCTCCACTCACTGCAACCTCTGCCTCCTGGGTTCAAGTGATTCTCCTCACTCAGCCTCCCAAATAGTTGGGACTACAGGCACATGCCACCAAGCCTGGTTAATTTTTGTATTTGTAGTACAGATGGAGTTTTGCCATGTTGGCCAGGCTGGTCTCAAGCTCCTGACCACAGGCCTTCCACCTGCCTCAGCCTCCCAAAGTGCTGGGATTACAGGCATGAACCACCATGCCTGGCTGTATCTCCCTAATATTTTTAATGCTGCTCCTCTTCGTGATAATTCACTTCTCCCATTAAGCTTGATTTTTCAGTCTATAACCTAACCATGTTTTAAAATTTAGCTCAAGTCACTGACTTTCCTTGGCTTATTTGCTCTTATTTGTGAGTTTTGCAAATTATTTACATATTCTGGATACAAGTCTTTTATCAAATATACGATATGCAAATATTATATTGTAGTCTGTGGCTTAAATTTTAACAATGTCATTCAAAGAGTAGAAGTTTTAAATTTTAATCAAGTCCAATGTTTCAGTTTAGTTTTTTAGAACTGTGCTTTTGATAACATATTTTTAAAAACTTCACATTGTCTTTTTACCAGCAAATATGATGTTCTATGTCGGGTTTTCATAGATATCATATTATCAGTTTTAGGAAATTCCCTTCACTTCCTAGTTTCAAGAAGATTTTTACGAAGGAGGGATTTGGGGTTTTGTCAAATGCTTTTTCTACATGTATAGAGATGAACATGTGTTCTTTTGTTTTTTAGTTTATTAATATGATAAGTTATTATACATTGCTTGCTTTGGAGTAGAAGTGGCTTAAAATAACACCTCTTATCTTACAACCCTGTACATCCAGGGTTGAAATCAGGGTGTCAGTAAAGCTGCACACCCTACTGGAGGCATAGGGGAGAACCCACTTCCAGGCCCATCCAGGTTGTTGGCAGATTTCAGTTATGTGTGGGTCTAGGACTGAGGTCTTCATTGTCTTGCTGGTATCAGCTGGGGGCCACCCTTTGCTCTCAGAGGCCTCTCTTTTTGTTGCCCATGGTCCTCCTTCTAGGAACCAGCACTGGCTGGCCAAGTTCCTCTCGTGTTACCATATCTCTTTGGTCTCTTTTGCTGCTGCACCTAGTATTTTCCTGTGACACTTTCTCCATTCGCTTTCTAATTAACACACAGTGGAGTTTTCCAGAGGTTTCATGACATTAAGATATTTCAAGATTGAATGTAGAAGCTGATATGAAAATCTAGCTGTCCTCTTTTAGTTAAAATTAAGATTTCCAAAATGGTAAACAATGCTATTCTTTTCACTGTTTTTTGATAACACAATTATTTTATATAAATATGTTACTGATATTGATATGGAATGGGTTTATTTTACTCTTTTAAATAATTTAATAAATATTTTATAATTTCTGTTTTAAGTTCCAATACAATAAATATCAATAGATACAACTACCGTAAACTACATCCTTTTAGAATCCTCAAAAATGTTTAACAGTGTAAAGGAGTCCTGAGAATAACAATAAAAGTTAAGTAGTGCTCTAGCGGGTCTCATACCACCACTCGGTAATCCAGCTGAAAAAACCCCATCACTGCTGTTCACATCTCACTGACCCATAGCAGTCATAAGCTCGCCCTACCAGAAGGTGGTCAGGTAATTTCGTCCTGTAAGACAGAGAGCTGGAAATACTAAGAAAACAGCATTGATAACCACTGCTGAAGCCACACCCCGCCTCTACCACGACTCTTACTGAGAGGAATCCCCCAAAGGAAATGTGTATAAGAGGCTGAGAAGTTAAAATTATAATAAAAGCTCACCACATACCCCGTGGTTCATGGCAGCATGTTTCATTATCTAGAAAATGCTACAATTCCATTCATCCAGTTAGAACAAAAATCATCTGCATACAAGAGAGGTCATCATGTATCACACAGCTATTTGTTCCTTGTAGGTTATAAATCACAGATTATTCTCTTAAACATTTATATTTTCCCATTTCTAGAGTATGCCTTGGAATCAGTCTGTCCCAATATCTATGCTAAGGAGAGACTGGACTGTATGACACATATAAATAGCTCTCAATAAATCAGTGGTTGAGGACTGAAGAACAGAATTTCAGTATGTTTTGAAAAAACAAAAAGTAAGGCTTGCACATTGTACTTCTATTTGGTGTTACTGCAGAATCATCATTATCCATATTTCAACAAGTCTAATTCAATTTGCAGGGCTTCACAAATGCTGCTCAATGAAGGAATATTTTCTGAGTTATTTTTGTTTAAGATAGTTTAAGAAGATACAATATGCCACTGTCACACAAACACAACCCTTTATTAAAGAAGCATTTTTAGCATAATTAATATTTTATGTCTTAGATGAAGCCATAAACATTGTATTGTAAAGTTACTGAAGAGTAATACCTGTGGGAAATTATTGTTAATTCTCACTGCTGTCAATTCTCTTACCTCCTTTTAATTGGCTAGTTTTAATCTGCTCTTTGTGGGAAAATCAGATCATTCAGCTTAATATAATTACATGCAAAAAGAGTCAACAAGCTCTAAGTAAAGCCCAAATTATTCTCCTATGAGTCAAATACATGAGCTTTTATACACTTATACAAACACCATACACATTACGGCATTTATGTTGGGGGGGAAGTGAAAGTGTATTTTGCTTAATCATTTTCTTCACATCCTGGACTTTGGCCATTATAACTAGTTGAAATTAAGTATATGTAGTTTCTAGATAAGTTATATGTTACTAAATTTGGGAAGATACATCATTCAATTATCAAAGAAGAGAATTACAAAAGCAACCACAAGTAGACAAACAGTAATAAGCAAAATTTGCCGAAGAAACATGAAATAAAGAAACTGTATGGTTTTATTTCTCCTAAGATAAAAACCGTGTTCATTTTCTTCTTTTGATCTACAAAATGAACACCCATATTTCAGAAGCACAGTGTAATGACAATAATCACAGGAATTATAATCAGAGGTCCTGAATTTTAATTGAGAAGTTCCTAAGTGCCTGGTATGTGCTCTTGGGTTTGCAAACAGCAACCCTCTCTCACCTAATACTTCTTAAGATCCTGAAGTGAAATGCAACCGACTTTATTTCACAGATGAAATAAACCAGGCTCAGCAAGTGAAGCTGCAGATATGACTGCAAAACCTATACAAGTAATTGCTCACTGTCCTCCACTGCCTTTCCTTTAACATGTGCCAAGCTCTCTGACCTTGGCCAAGCTATACAACTTTCGAAGACAACACTGATATATTCACATCTCTCTCAATCCACACATTAATCTCATAATGAATTCATTTAACAAATATTTACTGAACATCTACCAAGACTAGCTCACTGTGCAACGAACTGAAAATACACAACTGTTAAAGAAAAGTTTATAATATCTGTTACAGGAATTAGATGAAATAATTCACAAATAGTTTGTAGATTATAAAATGCTAGTATGTTTCCATGTTTGTTCATCTGCCATTTGATTTTAGTTAGAACTATGTAGACCAGGGACGACTGTTGGCCCCAAACAACCCCAACCCTGGCAAAGGTGATCTAATCCAAGAACTCTCCCCAGTGAGGTCCTCTATATCACAGTGACTTACTTAGTCAAGCAAATCTGGTCTCAGTGAGTTGAGACTATAAGATACCCAAGAAGAGATCCTCAGAAAGTAGGAGCAGGAAAAGCAGACAGCCCAGCAGACTGACTGTAAGGGTTTTGGAAGTTCTTTTGCATTCTGAACGGCATTCCAATTTTTGATGCCATCTATCTTGCACCCATGGAAATGTTTTGCTTACTTGCTCCCATGGCCAGAATGTGTCTCAGGCCTTTGAGTCTTTCAGCTTACATATTTTAACTTACTTTCAAAACCATAAAGCATATACATATGAATTGTCACCACCAGTATAATTACTGACAAGTGCTGCTGCTTGGCCTGATTTCATTAAATAGCAAAAGATTTAAATTTTTGGCGAGTATGTGCTAATCTCCTTATGTGGCTATATTCCAGGATTATCTTTCAACGGTTCCTTTCTAAAATAATATTAAGCTCTTTTCTTGGTTTGCTTTAATCCATTTAGCAGCCCACAACTCTGAACCAATTAGTGAGAAATATTCTTAGTGACACAACTGTCAGTATAATTGTTAAGATTTGTCTGAAGATAGATTCTTATATCTTATTTTTAGTCAGTTTTCCTGAGGTATACTTTATGAGCAGTAAAATTAATGAATTTTAAGTTTACAAGTCCCATAACCACTAAAACTGTCATGATGCAGCATGCTTCTTTCACCCCAAAAAGTTCCATTGAGTCTGTTTGCTCTTAATCTCTCTCCAACCCTTGACCCTTGACAACCAGGGATTTGTTTTCTATCATCATAATTTTGATTTTCCTGGAATATTATATACATGAAAATGCAGCATGGGGCCTTTTGCATCTAGCTTCTTTCACATAACATAACACTTTTGAGAGTTATCTGTATTGATAATTGTATTTTATTAATTGCCGAGCAGTATTCAATTGTACATGCATATCACATTTGGCTACCACAGCAAAAAGCTAATGAACAATTGAGTTCTTTTCTGGTTTTTGACTATTATTTTTTTGTTAAAAAAGCTGCTCTGAATATTTGCATATAAGCCTTGGTGTGAATAAAAATTTCCTTTCTGTTGGGAAAACACTTAAGAATAGTAACACTGGCTGGGTGTGGTGGATCATGCCAGTAATCCTAGCACTTTGGGAGGACGAGGTGGGTGGATCACTTAAGGTCAGGAGTTTGAGACCAGGCTGTCCAACATGGTGAAACCTCGTCTCTATCAAAAATACTAAAAAATTAGCTGGGCATGGTGGCAAGCACCTGTAATCACAGCTACACTGGAGGCTGAGGCAGGAGAATCGCTTGAACCCGGAAGATGGAGGTTGCAGTGAGCTGAGATCGTGCCACTGTAATCCAGTCTGGGCAACAGTGTGAGGCTCTGGCAAAAAACAAATAAACAAACAAAAAAGAATAGTAACACTGGTCATATGGGAAGTATATGTTTCATTTGATAAGACACTGCTGAAATGTCTTCCAATATAAATGAACCATTTTTGCATTCCCCTTAGTGATACGTGAGAGTTCCACTTGTTTCACATGGTTGCCAACCCTGGGGATTGGAAGTCTTTTTAAGCTTAGCCATTCAAGTGTGTGCTTAGTGGTATCTCACTGCATTTTTAACTTTCATTTTCCTAGTGAGTAATATGTTAAGCATACTTTCAGGTGTTTGTTTCTATCCCCTTTGGTGAAATATCTTTTCAAATATTTTGCCCACAGGTTTGTTGAGTCATTTATCTTTTTATCATGGAGTTGAAAGAGTTCTTTACATATTCTGAACAAAATCCTTTATCAGATAAGTGTTTTAAAAATACTTCCTTCCAGTCTGTGGCTTTTATTTTGTTTTACTGTGTCTTTTGGAGAGGAAAAACGTTAATGTTTCTGCTTTCTGTGTTCTATTTAAGAAATCTTTGCATAACCAAAGTTAAGATTTTCTTCTATTATATCTACTAGAAGTTGCATGGTTTTAGCTACCCATATTTGCATAGGGTGTGACATTAGAATCAAGGTTTATTTTTCAGATGTGGATGGCAATTATTCAACATCATTTCAAAAGTTTATTATTTCCTCATTTAATTACTTTGGTAATTTCTTGAAAATTGACTAACCATATATGTGGGGGGTCTATTTCTTGACTCTCTTTTCTATTCCACTAATCTATGTCTACCTTATGCCAAAGCCACACTGTGTAGAATACTGCAGCTTAACATTAAGTCTTAAAATCTGTTTTGTACATCCTCCAACTTTATTCTATTTTTTTCAAATTACTTTGGCCATTCAAACTTTTTATTTCATCTCCATATCAATTTTATACTTGGTTTGTCAATTTACACAGAAAAACTTATGGAAATTTTGAGTGGAAGTGCATTGAATCTACAGATCACTTGTAATACTGTACAGAAGTGATACAGTATTAACACTGAGTCTTCCAACTCATAGCATGCTATATTTTTTCTATTTATTTGAAACTTTTCTAACCTTTCTCAGCAATGCTGTTTTCAGTGTTCAGACTGAATATATATCCTATTACATTTATGTGTATATATTTCATATTCTCTGATCCTATTGTCAGTGGTGATTTTTAATTTTTAATTACCAATTGTACATTGCTAGTACACAAAAATATATATTTTATACATTAGTCTTGCATACTGCAAACTTGGTAAACCCACTTGTAGGTCTAAGTAGATTTTGGGTAATTCCTCAAGATTTTCTACAAAAGCAATCATGTTAGAAGGCTCTACTGCTTCTTTTTCAAGCTGTATCATTTATTTAAACACTTATTAGGCAGACTAGGATATCTGGAAAAACGATACACAGGAGTGCATATCCTTCTCTTCTTTCTGAACTTGGAGGAAAAGCATTTCACCATATTGGAGGATGTTAACTACAAGTTTTTCAATAACACCCTTTGTCAGTTTGCAGAAGTTCCCTTCTATTTCTAGTTTGCTCAGAACTTTGACCATGGATGGGTCCTAAATTTGGTCAAATACTTTTTCCTTTTGAAAAAAATATGCTAATACGTTGAATTTCAATGCTTGATTTTTCAAATCTTAAAGCCAACCTTGCATTTTGGGATAAATCCTATTTGGTCATGATGTATCATATTTTTTATGTATTGATATACTGATTTATTAAATTTTAAAAGGGGTTTTATATTTATGTATATATAAATACAGTTTAATACATATGTACTATGTATTTATGAAGGATATTGGTCTGGAGTTTTATGTTTTTGTAATG
The DNA here is from genome assembly GCF_001698545.2 of Rhinopithecus bieti. Classification (NCBI taxonomy): domain Eukaryota; kingdom Metazoa; phylum Chordata; class Mammalia; order Primates; family Cercopithecidae; genus Rhinopithecus; species Rhinopithecus bieti. The sequence goes on from NW_016804139.1 coordinate 5,518,744, forward strand.
AATTTTCTGATTTTGTATCATAAGATATATTGGGAAGTATTCTCTCCTCTTCTATTTTCTAAAAAAATCTGTGTAGACTTGACATTATACTTTCTTTAAATGTTAGAAGAATTCACCAATGAAGACATACAGTCTTGAAGTTTGTTTGCTCATCATTTGTTAGTTTTATTGGTTTGTTTGGTGGAAAGATTTTAAACTATGCAATTTCTTTAATCAATATGGGTTATACTACATGCTATCTATTTTTGGAAAATTGGGATTTCTAACAAGAGCAAGGTATCAGGAAAAGTAAATAATATGTTTCTAATTCATCCATGGATCAGAGAAGACATGAAAAAAGGGAAATCAGAAGTTTTTCAAACTGAACATGAAAATGAAAATACATCACAGTTTGTAAAATACAGCTAAAGCTGTGTTGACCAAGAAATTTACTTAATAGTCACTCCATTGTCTTCCGGCCTGTGTAGTTTCTGACAAGAAATCTGCTATTCTTACCTTTATCATTCTGTATGATATGTGCATTGGTTTCTCTGCCTGCTTTTAAAATATTCTCTTCATCACTGGTTTTCAGCAAGCTTATTTATTTATTTTTTTGAGACAGTGTTTCACTCTTATCACCCAAGCTGGAGCCCAATGGCGCAATCTCAGTTCACTGCAACTTCCGTGTCCCGGGTTCCAGTGATTCTCCTGCATCAGCCTCCAGAATAGCTAAGACTACAAACGTCACCACCACTCCCAGCTATTTTTTGTATTTTTAATAGAGATGGTTTCACCACGTTGGCCAGGCTGGTCTTGAACTCCTGACCTCAGGTGATCCACTTGCCTGGGCCTCCCAAAGTGCTGGGATTACAGGAGTGAGTCACCATACCCAGCCAGCAATTTTATCTTGATGTGCTTTGGTTATGGTATTCTTCATGTTTCTTCTGTTTCGTGTTCCTTCTGTTTCGTGTTCATTGAGTTTATTAGTTTGGGGGTTTGTAATTGTCAATACATTTGGAAAAAAATTTTACACGTATTTTATTATTTTTCTGCGTGCCCCCCTTATTTCCTGGAACCTCAACTACATGTATGATACGCCACCATAATATCTTCCCACAGAAGATACTTTGTTCATTTTCTTTTCAGTACTTTTTCTCTGCTTCATTTTTGTTTATTTTCTAGTGCAATGTCTTCAAGTCACTAACTTTTTCTTCTAAAGTGTTATCTATTACTGCTCACATACAGTGTAGTCTTAATTATTATGTATTTTTCATCTGTTGAGCCTGACTTGCATCTTTTCTTAACTTTCATTTTTCTCATCATGCTCATGTTTTTCTCCATGTCCTACATGAAGCGTATAATTACAATACCTAATTACCATCTTTGTCTCTTGTTCTTCTATTCAGTGGCATCTGAGACTTTTTCTATTGATTACTTCTCCTGTTTATGGTCTTATTTCCTGCTTCCTTGCATGTTTAGTATTTTTTTTTTATTACATGTTAAGATATTGCAATTTGTACAATTTTGGGACTTTTGGTTTATCCTTTCAAATATTATAGAACTATATTCTGATATACAGGTAAGTAATTTGGATTTGTTTATTCATTTTGAGAAATGCTTATAAGTTTTGTTAAGGAAAATCCAGAAGAGCATTTGATCTGGGGCTAATTTGGCCATACTACTGAGGTAATACTTTTCTGAGGACTCTACCCGCTGTCTTGCATAAAAGGTTTTTGTCCTATTTCTGGTAGGAACAAAGTCATTGTCTTCTTGTATGAACTCTTGAAGTTGCTCTACATACTCCTCTACATTGATTCATTCCCTCGTCTTACCTAGTTTCATCACAGTCAAGCATAGATCAATAATCTACCAAACGCTTCACTGAACCCCTCTGCAGTGTTCCAGAGCTGTCTCTAGGGAGTTTCTTCCTCTATGCTATTTTACCCTTCAAATTCCAGCTGCCTTGTTTTCCCTGAACTTTGAAGTCTGTCTCTTCTACTTACAAATACTACACCTCTGTTTGGGCTCCCCTTCCCCACACTGTTTTGAAATTCCTTCCAAATAGTAAGCTTGGGGAGTCACAGAGCTCACCTTGTTTCCCTTATTTTTTCTCTCATAAATCTCTTTCCTGTCCTGCCTATTATTGTTCAATCTCTGAAACTATTGTTTCATATATTTTCATTAATTTTCTAGTTAAAGTAGGAAAGTAAATCTCATTCCTGTCATTCTATCACAGTTGGAAGTCTTTCAAATACCAACCACTCAAAATAGTCAAAGGCAGGTCTGTGTCAGTAAAGAACATACATACACACATTCACAGTGGCTAGTTTCTATTGCTTATGGAAATTATAACTGGAAGATCAGATATTTAAATTGCTACCAAAGAAACTGAAATCAGCATCAATATTTATGTGTTGTATTAAGATGGTCCATCAAGTGCTCACACTTACTATCATTAGTAGTTGGGTAAGGTGACATATATTCTCTAATGTAACATAAAATAAAGTACATAATATCATCTGTAAAGTTTTCTTGTCAAAAGTGTTAAATATCAAGTTATTTTTAATAACCTTTACTAATTTTAGAGCAGTTTATGTTCATTACAGAGTTCTCATATACCTCCCTGCCCCCACATGTGCAGAGCTGCTTATGCCATCAATATCCCCATGCAGAGTAGTACCTTTATTTTTATTACAACTGATGGGTCTATGTTGACACATATCACTATTACGCAAAGCCCACAGTTTACATTAGGAATCACTTTTAGTGTTGTGCATTCTATGGGTTTAGACACATTTACAGTAACATGCATCCATCATTATTTAGTATCATACAAAATAGTTTCACTGGCCTAAAACCCCTCTGTATTCTGTCAGAGAGTTGGAATCACACAGTATGTAGCCTTTTCAGATTAACTTCTTTCACTTACTAATACGCACTTACGGTCCCTCCATGTCTTTCCACGGTTTCACAGTTCATTTCTCTTTAGCACTGAATAATATTCCATTGCTTAGATGTATCTCAGTTCATTTATTCATTTACATACTGAAGGGTAACTTAGTTGCTTCCATGATTTGGCAATTATGCATAAAGCTCCTTAAACATATGTATGCAGGTGATTGTGTAGTATGAGTTTTCAACTTGTTTGAGTAAATACCAAGGCACAGAGATGTTTAACTTAGTAAGAAACTGGCAAACTGTCTTCCAAAGTGGGCGTTATCACATATTTAGATTAACCTTCCAGTTACTGAAAATACAGGTGATCAAATGGTTCATAAAGTAAATGTGTAGATGAATCAAAGAGGGTACAATATCAGCAACTACTGATTTTATGTGATAACTACATAGGTGATACATTCTTCCAATATTTCTGTATGTCTGACCATTTTCCTAATTAAAAAGACCTCAAAATCTTCTGAAGCTCCATGAGCAAATCCTTATGGCATCTACATATAAAATAAGCCCTTATTTGTGCATCAAAAGGATAAATAGTCATTTACTAGTAAAGCACCACTATCCAAAGAAATACGTAAACTGTAATCACATTGTTAAGTTAGCAACAAGGAAAGTCATATCCTGTTTACATGCTGATAGATTTCGTGGCTCCTCAATTAAAGAATATATTATTTTTTTCTATTATGTGAAACTTGCAAATATATGTTACTAAACAGTGCTACCTTTTGTAAAACTGATTTTTATAAGTCACTTTTATCATTTAGGAAATTCTGGGAAAATTGTATAGTCACTGGGACACAGCTTCCAAAATAAATTATTCTGCCTTTTCCAACCATAAATAATTAATTTGCAAATTATAAATGAATCTCTGCATTTCAGTATAATAATAAGTATCATGGTGACATTATATCCATACATGTTGGGTGCAGGGACTGATCAAAATCTGTTCAACACATTATTAGGTCACAAGAACAACTTTCTAAACCCACCAGTATGGTGATTATTGTTTTCAATACAGTTTTTCCTCATTCTTCATTTTAAAAACAATGTTACAAACTATGCACATAAATTCCAGGCACAACTTTTGCCACTCGTTGTACGAATTTTTAGCATTACAGATACCACACCTATTAGATAAGTGGAGGCCTAAGGGGAGCAGTCTGAGAAACCAACTACCTCCCTCAAATTAAGGAAACTGAGAGTTGGGGAACTGTCCTGTCTACTTGGACTTAAACCCCTTCTGTAGTCAGAAATTCACTCCCTCAATGTAAGCAGCTGTTACATTTTAGGTTTCCATTGTTACAAAGTTTCTCTGTAGGAGGACATACAAGTCCAGAGGGGCTGAATAAGTTTATGTTGGGACTGCCATATGCAATCAACACCAAAATCCAGGTTGTCCAATTCCAAATGGAGTATGAGCTCTTTATTTGTCTCCTATGGAGTCCTACTTATAACTCTGCGTGGCAGGGGAGGATAGGGCTTCTGATTATTAGTTTATAATACTGATAATACCTCCCGTTTTATATTCTTAGAAGCATTTCCATCATTTCAGGCAAGTCCATATACTTCTATATTGTTAGAGGTCTTGTTCATTTAATTTTAATCTTAATAGATGCATTCACTTTCAGTGGGTTTCTTTCAATTGTACCTGAGAGAATAAAATATATTCATATACAAACTGTAAAATTAAATTTTGATAACATTTTTCTATTTGAGAATGATTTAGACATTTAATACCAATTTTCTCAAGAATTGGCATTTTATTCATATTTGTTAATACTGTTAATATGTTCCATTGGCATTTTATTCAAATTTGTTAATATTGTTAATATATTCCATTTGCTTTTTATCTTTTCTATTTTATTCAGTCATTTAGCACATATATCCGGAGAAATTAGATAGGATACAGTATTGAATACTCCCTCTTGTTTTCTTTTTTGTTTTTTACTTTTTTTTTTTTATTATACTTTAAGTTCTAGGGTACGTATGCACAACATGCAGGTTTGTTACACAGGTATACATGTGCCATGTTGGTTTGCTGCACCCATTAACTCGTCATTTACATTAGGTATTTCTCTTAAAGCTATCCCTTCCCCAGCCCCCCACCCTACGACAGGCCCCGGTGTGTGATGTTCCCCACCCTGTGTCCAAGTGTTCTCATTGTTCAATTCCCACCTATGAGTGAGAACATGCAGTGTTTGCTTTTCTGTCCTTGTGATAGTTTTCTGAGAATGATGGTTTCCAGCTTCATCCATGTCCCTGCAAAGGGCATGAACTCATCCTTTTTTATGGCTGCCCAGGAATACTCCCTCTTCTTACAGAGTTTATAGTCAAGTAAAGAACATGCATATGTAAAGATAAGGTCTCTTGAAGGGGACAATGGGGAAGAAAATCATTTCCCCATATTTTTAACCATCATGCAAATAGGCAGTAGAAAAATAAACTGATGCATGAACAGGGAGATTTCAGCATCGTTGCAACATTAAAAGTCAAGCTGAATTTTTGTGTAACTGAAAGATAGATACATCAAAACTTCGAATTTTGAAGTCTCACTTTCTACAACGGAATTATCTCATATTAAAAAAAAATAGAATGATAGTTCTCAAAGTGATTTCCAGGGTCATCTAGGGTGCACTGAGACACTTTTCAATGGGCCCCTATAGTTAGAACCATTTTTGTAATAATACTGAAATGTCATTTGCCTTTTTCATTCTCAATCTCTCATGACTATACAGTGGAGTTCCCAGAGGTTCCATGTTGTGCGATATTACAACAGTTTGAATATAGTGGAAACAGAGAGAAGAATCCAGGTGTCTTGTAAGAAGCCAGACACTTAAGAGATTTGTAAAAAAAAAAAAAAAAAAAAGTTATTCTTCTCATTGTTTTTTGTTTTGAAAATTGGTTTTTTAATAGATATGTTGTTTATGTTAACATATAATGGGTCTATTGTTTTTGAATAAATTCCCAAATAAATCTCTAAATGTACTGCTTAAATTTATAACGCTAAATTTGGTATCTATATGCACATAATCACAAGCTCATGGTGGTCCCGTACAAGTTCCAAGAATATAAAGGGATCCTGATGCTTCAATATTTGAAGAACAGTGATACAAAATATTTTTAAAATGACACCATGTAGCACATTTTTATGTATGACATTGTCCCTTTTTTTTCCCTCGGACATCTACAAAGTATAAAATTACACTCTAAAATTAGATCCTTTGATGGGTTAATATGCAGATGTTACTGTAATGAGCAGGTCATTAAAATTTTTAAAATATCAACTGATGAAATTTAAAGGGCCCTAAAGGAACATAGACGTTAACACTTTCAATTTATGATGAGAAAACCAAGGTCAAGACTGATTAAATGGTTTGCCATAAATCAAATTGTTAGTTAATGCAAAACTCAATCCAGAGCCTGGTTCTACTGGCCCTTGCTCTTCAAGTGATATGACTTAGATAAAATACTCTTCATTCATAATCAACAAAATTATCATATTAAGATATCTTCAAGTAAAAACTATTTTCAGTCCTCTATTTATAAACCAGAAAAAACAAAATCATGGATTTTAATCAACAGGTGTACATATTCCTTGCTACCGGAAATCTGCCTGTTTTACCGATTCACCAGTCCTCCATTGTACCATCTCTGCAGTTATTTACAGCGAGACAGCAGAACTTCATGAACAAAACTCCTCAAAATGACTGATGATACCATTCTTCCTTCAACAATTATTCAGTGGATGAATGTGTGCCCTACTTTTAACCCACTTATAATCTGAACATTAAAAACATAATAACCAAGATGATCATGGTCTAGATCACTAAGCTAAAAATTTTTAAAACCATACTAATTGTGACTAATTATTTAAAATCCACTTACACACATACACACATGCCATGTACAATTAATTAATGTTTCTTCATAGTTCACTGCTCCATTCTTTCTAACTAGAATTTCAATGAGGTTATAAGGAAGAAACAAAAGCAATAATAAAAAAGACTAAATATCAAATCTAACAACTGTCATGATGTTGACAGGTTTCAACTCTGTGACTTATTGACATTGTGGTTTTTAGAGTTATCAGAAAAAATGACCAATGTATTGAGTGAACATAAATCTTTAATAAGTTTATATTGTCACAACAAAGAAACCATGTATTAATTTCTTCAGAGTATTATTATAACAACATGTAGTAGCAAACTGAAGCTGCATTTCCTGTTTACCGCTGCAGAAGAAACAGGAAAACAAGTGACAAAGCAGTAAACAGGGACAAAGGGAAGGGAAAGGAAGGAAAGAAGGAGAAAGGGAAGAGAAGGAGAGAGGAGGAAAAAGACTACAGACTGGAAAAATTGGAAGGGACAAGAAGAAAGTAGAAGGAGTGAGCTGTGATATCACAATTAGCAAAAGGCTCAACTTCTCAGATAGACGGTCAGCAGGAAACTATCGACTCTCAGGCAATAAAGAAAGGTCTGGACTGCTTAAAGCAGGCCATTTAAATGCCAAAGTGCAGAAATGACAATCTAGACAAAAAGTCCAAACATGTAAAGCAGTAAGGGTAAAACTGAAAGCAAAAGATCAAAGAATAATTTTACTTCATGTATTCATTAAGAAGTCTTTCTCTTCATACAAATAATAAGCAGGTCAGGAAAAAGTAACTCAATAAATTTCTATTATTAAGCCATGCACTTCATAGTACTTTGATACAGCAATCCTAGCAAACACATAGAAGGACTCTCTTCGTACCTGGTGTTCATTCCTCCAGGCACCCTGCATGTATCATCGCATATAATTCTCCCTGTACCTTCATCAAGTAGGCATTATTCTCAAATCCACTTTAGCACAAATGGGGAAAATGAGGCACAGGGAAGTGATGCTAATGACTTACACTCCAAAAGTAGGTGAGCCAAGAGTCAAACTTAGGAAGTTTAAACTGTGTTAGTTTAGCCCCTATACCCTCTGCCTCTCACAGATGACAGCAATTTCTAAGAGACAAAATATCACCAGGTTCTGCTATCACATCTTCCTTCTACAAGCTGCTCACTGTTCCTCTCACTGAAAATCTTCTTTCCCCTATGATTCCAAGCTACTCCTGCTTCTCGTTTAGCCTTCCCTGGGATGGACTGTGCCTCTTCCATGTGCTACACCAGAGAAACACCACATAGTACTGTCATTGCTCTTGAATGGTATGTTTCTACCAGTAGATTCTGAGCTCCTGGGGAATATGAAATTGGGTCTCACTTAGTCATTTATATATTTGTGGTCCCTAGAAGTGAGCTTAGCACATCAAAAGGACTCAATACATATTTATCAGTGAGTAAATTAATGCTAAGGGAAGCCCTAAGGAATTTTGTAGAAAGCAACTTTATTAAACATGAACACATATACATGTGCCTATTAAAAACACACAGTGTGTGTAATTTATATATAAATATATTTAATACGATAGGATAGAGAAAATTTTAGTAGGATTTACACCAAGAATATAATATTGGTCACCATTAAACTTATGAGTTAAACTTGTATGTGAAAATGGAAGCATTTTAATCTCTTTAAAATTTCCTTCAAAGCAAATAGAAATTATTTGATAAACCATTTCATACATTATTGAGTTAGGTATTTCAAAATTGAGATTCTTGTTCCCTATAATTGTAAACTGAAATACGGAGAAATTGATCTACTAGAAGTCAAAATACAGTTTAAACAAAGTGAAAAAGCAGTTTTCTTCAGTATGATAATAGCGGCAGAATAAGGTGATGTTTTTCTTCCAATAAGTTCTAAGCTGCCAAACTAATTTTGATTATCAATTCCCTAACAACTCTGAAATGCCATGGGGAAGTGAGAGGTCAAAGTCAGATGTGTAAGTTGAAAGAAGTGATTGGAGATTAGAAATGCTGTTTCACATATAAATATAATGACATTTAGCATCTAACTCCTATGATTTCTAAATAACTGAGTAGGCAATGAGAAAATAATATGTTCATAAATGTAAACATGCTCACAACATGATGCTCATATCTGTTGGTTTCTTTAAAGGCAGCTTCTCTCCATTAGGTTTATTAAATATGATATTTATTCCTTTGTAAACATATTTATAACAAAAAGTGGTGTGTAAGAAGAGAGAAATTAAAGGTCTTTTCAAGCCCTAGAGACAAATATAATACCACCCAAATCAATACACTTGCTTTCCATTTTGTTATGATGCTCGAAGCTGTGAGTGGGCTTAAAAGTCACCTTGCCTATGTTTTGCTTTCTCTTATCTGGTTATTTCTAGAATTCATATGCAAAATTGGAAGAGCAAGAGCAAAGACGCCAACAAAGATCATAAAAATGGAAAACATGGCCCTTCCCAGCATGAAAGTCAGAATTTAGCAGGATCCATGCTATAGAACACCGTAAAAGATATAAATTATAAAGACAATTTACAAACAGGACAAAGTTAATTTCAGAAGTTAGAGAATTAACAATAGATAACATAAAATCATTTCTTTTTAATAAAAAGTCAAAAAACAGGTTTTGTTAACAGTATTTTACCTTTTCTCTTTGGGTTTCTTTTCCTCACTTTCGTTTTTTGTAAAATTTAAGGTGGTTAAAAAAAAAAGAAAAGTCCAATAATCACACCTCTAGAGATCACAGGCTCACAACGCAGACAAAACTAGTTTTCAAGCCATGTTGTGCCCTTTCTGCACCACTTAATATCAAGTAAATTCCTCTCAAAATAATTGCTTCCTCACCTGTGAAATGGAAATAAAATCAACCCACCTCTAAGACCGGTCTGAAGAACCACATGAAATCAAGGCTTCAAAACCAACTCGCATAATGTGTCATAATTATAAAGAGTACCCAGTAAATGTAAGACTCTAAAAGTGGGTGAAGAATAAGAAAGACAAGAGAACCCTCTCATCCACCTGAAGCAACAGAATGATGTAAATAATGCTGGATAAATGGAATCTCTCTTTTTGTTAAAAACATATTGCACAGAATAGTCCTAAAAAGCAGTTAGGCACATTCCATCAAGTTCTTCCTATAACATTCCGATTTCTTTGGAGTTCTTCCTTGTAATTAAAATAGGTAAATGGATTATCACCAAATTTAAAAAAAAATACAAGAGTACAATATTTTTGGCTGACTCTCTCTATATTTCCTTACATATGGAAAACAGACCAACAGCATTAATTATTCATGCAGTAGGCAAAATAATTCTTACATTCTTACACATCTCCTTTTGACCAGGTATAATGGTGGTTATCAGTGATGATCACAGTCGATTTTTCAATCTCAGGTGACACAAATAACCATGCACTGTGTGAGAGAACCACAAATGCAGTCTGCATGAGGTGCAATGGGAACTTAGGCACAGGGAGCCTGAAAAAGTGGGGGCTTCAGATGGAATCATCCTAGCAACTGTTGAAGAAAAAATGGGAGTGGAGAGCAGAGCTGCCCCTAGGACAACTCCATGTGCTTTAAAGATTTAAAGAAAGATAGCCCTTCTTCAATATGGTTACAGGAACATGTTTCAATATACTGATTCTATTGGAGAAACATGATTTACTGTTTTGTTGAAATAATATGCAACACTCAAATGCATGTGTGAATGTGAGTGGCTGTGTTTGTGGTGGGGTGGTATCTGAGTCTGTATGAGGATGTGCATTTGTGTAAGTCTGTGTGAGTATCAAGGCCAGTGTGTGTTAGTGTATGAGTGACTGTGTGAGAACATGTGCATGTATGACTGTGAGAATGTGTGTTGGTGCATTAGTGTAAGTGTGTAGAGGGACCTTTATAAGGTCCAGGTAACATCTGAATGGTGCCCCTTAGATGTGGTGTTCTTGTGCACTCCCAAACCCACAAAACCATAAGTGGTTCTCCCAAGGAGTGGCCCAACTAGAGATAGGAAGAAGAAATAAACCATGCCATCCCCTAATGAAGATAACCTTTATCAGCAGTGGCAATCTGTTGAAAGGAAGGGGATACGATGATCAATTCAAGACATTTCTGAAAGAGAATGCACAACGATGCCTAGTGATTTGGTCACTAAGTGAAGTTGAGAACGGGCAAGCATAGGATAATAAATATCATATTATCAGGCATACATTTTCTCCAAAGCTTAAAAACTACCCATGGGATTTGGGACTTCCTCTGTTTTACAGGAAAATGTATAGCTAGAAACGTTGGCTGTTCCAGATCACAAAGTTAATGGATGATGAAATTGGTGTTTGAATTCAGATCAGTCCACTTCCAAATCAATACTTATAGTCACTTCCCCATAGCCATTTACCAAGGTCAAGGATTTGGGAAATGGAGAATGATTTGAGGAGAAAGATAAGGAATCAGTAAATTTCCTTTCACACCTGCTAAGTTTAAAATGTTCATGAAGATCTAAAGGGATTCCAGTATTGGAGTCTCTGTCTCACAGGCTAAGGCTGAAATTTCTGACTCAGCAAATAGTGTTGCTGGTTTCAGGCACATATTCTGCTATTTAGATAAATGTGCATCATGAGTGCAGAGAAGAAAGAGCATTTATTCTAAAGCATTGGATGTTTCTCCTTAAGAGCACTTCCTACACACACTCTGTTTAACCAGAGGCATCGGCTGCCTCAGGGAGGATTTGAATTAGTAGACCAGAAAGACAAGGAAAACGATAATCGAATGAAGTATTCAATTTTCAAAACAGAATTTTTGGGTCTACTTCAGTCAATCTTTGTGGAATGGGAAAGAAGTTTTCTACATTTTGAAAGCTCCCTTTCACACATCAAGCAGGAAACCTGGCTACTCAGATCATCTGGTTTTAGTGGCAGATATGATGTAAGGTAGGGGGTTCTCAAACTTTGTCAGATCACAAATCACCCGAAGAGCTTGCTAAAATGCAGCTTGCTGGGCCTCTCCCTCTGACAATCTTATTCAGTTGGTCTGGGGTAGAGACCAAGTATTTTCATTTTTAACAAGTTCTCATATGACGCGGAGTTGCTGGTACAGAAAACACTTCAAGAATCATTCACATAAGGAAAGTTTTTTCCAGATACTAAGCCTTTCAAGGAAAGAAGAAAGGGGATTTGCAAGGGAGAAAGGTAGCTTGAAAATGATACAAGAGTTTCTAAGAAGATATCGAAGACCTTCAGGCAAGAGGGTGGAAACCTAAAACACAGAAACTTCAAATACCCCCAGATATGGCAAGCAATAGACAGGCTAAGACAGGGTTGATCCCCTGCTACCTGTTTACATACAGCATGATGCCAAAGCAGTGACACAGGAGAGGGATGTGGAGGTCCCTAGACAGTGATTCTGTCTGCCCTGAGTTTCTGTGCAGGAGACCCAATGGTTCCTGTGTGCTCTGGAAAAGATGAAACATGCCAAGAGGAAGGACAAACAAAGAAAGGACAATCCAAGGACTCAGAGAGATCAGGGGCTGGCAAACCTTTTCTGTAAGGCGCCTGAGAGTAAATATTTTAGACTTTGCAGGACATACAGTCTTTGTTGCAACTACTCACAACTGCTGTTGTAGAAGGAAAGCTGACAGCCTTAGCCAACAAGCTAAATGGCTGGATTTAGCACACAGCTGCTAGGTTTTGCTTGTATGCTGTAGTTTACTGACCCCTGCTATGGAAATCTCAAAAACCAGAAGAAAACGAACTTCCGCCTCAACAGCATGTATGAGTCTTACAACCCTGTAATGACTAGACCTCGGTGGGCAAGAACACAGGATACCAGGCAGCTATATCCCAGAGGACATCAATAAGGACAGAGACAGCACACAAACCAGAAGGAACTCCCTCTCTCATCATGAGAACATGAGAATTCAGCCCTGCTCCCTGGACCATCTTGGGAAAGAAAGAGAAAGGAATGTGGACTCACTTAGAGAAAAACATTCCTCACATGAAATATGAACTTTAAATTGACTGAGGATTTAGTCAACTGCAATTGAATTCCTCTGAAATAAAACAATAAAAACCAGAAGTAGTGGCTGAAATAGCTTAACTTAGCAAAGTTGTTTTCTGTCTCCATCATTGAGGACAGGGTCTTGTTATTGATAAATAAAGCAGAATAATACTTTTTGTATGTCTGAGTGTGATGTGTAAATATCAACCCCATTTCAGGAGAGAAGAAATATCATTTCTGTCATCCTGTAAGTGCACAGGGTCCTAAAAAAACTAAAGTCGGGATATACAATACTTTCTCAGAGCAAATGATGTCAAAAGTAGAGGTTGCCTTAATTCCTCATATTTACTGCTTTCAGAGCACCTGTCAAACTTTATCATGAGCATTCTTTACTTTTTCAAATTCTCACCACTACACTGAGAGTCTAAATTCCAGGAATTACTTAGAAAGATATTTTTTCAGATTCCTGCACAGAGTAGGTGTTCAAATTTTTTGCTGAGTTTATGTAATTTTTACATGACTACAATTCAACTTGCTGCTGGGAAACCTCCTCATTAACCTCTTCATCTACTTTAAGAGTTACAATATAGAAAGATCTTTGTGGTTTATTACATACAAATATAATTATTTTCAATTATCTTTAACAAAAAAAGTTGTGTTTAGAAATTTCTCTTTCCAGAGGGCTACTGAGAACTTTCATCTAAGTCAGTCTGTTAAATGACTAGTCTTAGAAATTCTTTTGCATCTCCACTTCCCATACTTTCTCTCTCTTCTCTCTCTTTTTTTTTTTTTTTTTTGCTATCTTGTGACACTATTTCAAAACCAGGAAAACTAATACAGAGTTGGATTATATAAGTAATTTCAGCTTAGGTAAAGGGTTCCATTAAAAGTTTCTCAGCTCCAAGAATTATGTTTACAGAACATAAAGCACAGGCACAATTTGTCTAGCAAGACTTCTTATTGTACACAACTATTGAGTTTCAAGAAGAGAAAAAAGAGAGAAAGTGAGAATGAGAGTGGTGTTATCTCTCTTTCTTTGCAAACCAATCAATCTTCAAAAGGAAAGGAAAGGGACCTCTCTCTTCCAAGGAAGGCTGACTGAAATAAGCCCCAAGCCCTATTACCCCTGTAAGAATGAACTGAATGGATCCCGCCTCAGGGAGCTTTGCCTGCCAGAATCAACCTGCTTCCTGCAGAGATAATGAGGAGGTGCAGCAGTGAAAAAGAGGCAACCATCCTCAAAGCCCATTCTCTCCTCACCCCAAACACTGATGGCAAAGATTGGGGCCAAGGTCAGGGACCTATCAGAAGCCTTCAGTGAACTGAGTTATTCCAGGCAGATGGAAGAAAGCCAGGAGAAATAAATGTTAAAATCTTTCACTTCAGAACTTTTCTGAATCAGTCAAGATGACAGCAGAGAACTAGTATGTCCAAATATAAACATTTTATTTGCAGTTATTTGCTTATGCTTAGGATATTTTCTGAGAGACTTAAAAATATATCAAATGTCTCCATAAATGGTTTAAAATAAATGAGGCTAAATACATGAATTCATTTTCTTAAGTTTCTTATATCCATACACTGAAATTGAAAACACACTATAGAGTTTTATATGCTTTAAAAGACAAAAGGTTCCCCAAATATACTTTACTTACAAACTATGTATCCCCCACTTGTTAATTTTTTTATCAGCTTAAGATGTTCTCTAAGAACAGAGAGAAGCATCTCAGTAATTGTCACTAAAAATATGAAGCACCATGCAATTAATGCCTTACCACAGAGTAAGCAAGCAGCAACTATTTTCTGAAGGAGCAATGGCAGATGCATTTTCTGAATATGATTTTGTACCACATTTCCTTATTTTTGTAATTTGAATGATGTATCCACTGTGGATTTATATAAATTTAAAACATAAAACAGCTGGGTACAGTGGTTCATGCCTGTAATCTCAACCCTTTGGGAAGCTGAAGTAGGAAGATCACTTGAACCCAGGAGTTAGAGAGCAGCCTGGGCAACAGAGTAAGACACTGGCTGTATAAAAATATCAGAAAATTAGCCAGGGGTGGTGATGCGTGCCTGTAGTCGCAGCTATTTGGGAGGCTGAGGGTGGCAGATCACTTGAGCCCAGGAGGTCGAGGCTGCAGTGAGCTGTAATCATACCACTGCACTGAAGCCTGGGCAACAGAGTGAGATGCTGTTTCAAAAAGTAAAAAAAAAAAAAAAAAAAAAAAAAAAAAAAAAAAAAAATCACTGCATGATCTGAATACAGCTCATAAAACACGAAACACTGCCGTTTTCTTCTTTTGCTTATAGGCCAGCTCAGTTCTTCCCCTCTCCCATTTATCCATTCACTTCCTCATATCCCTACTGAGCTCCTATTACTTCGATAGAGATAGGCACATGCAATGAATGATGACAGGCACAATGAGATCTGGGATAAGTACTTATTATTTTGCATTCCTAGAATTTTCTCCCAACGTCACATATGGTTTGGGTGAGATTATCAATTACACTGCCTCATCTACTTCTGGGCAACTAGAATGGACTTATTCGTAGCCAATCTTACTACTCTATTCTCCTCCATGGTAAGGTTGCTCAAAAAACAGAAATGTTGCCAACCAAGGCTAATCATATTCCTTCCAGAAACGTTTGATATATGCATTTTGTAGAAAGAGGAACTCCTTGACTCTGGCATAATGAGAAGCCAGGTAAGCTAAGAGCTGTGAATGTCTATCATTTGTACGTTGTACAAAGTGTTGAGAACCTGTTTCAAAATGAGCAAAATAGCGGGATACAGAATAAAGAGTAGGAGAAAGACAGGAAGAAAAAGAAGGACAAAGAGGAGTAGAGAGGAGCAATAAGAGAGGGAGGAAGCATGGATGAGATTTAGAATGATGAGAGGCACCGGAGTTAACACTGAGCCTATCATTTCAGCTTCTGCTTCCAGACATGCCTGAAGCCAGTGATTCCCTGGACTTCTATGTTAAGTGAACCAACAAATTATGGGATAAACTAATTAGCATAATTTTTTGATGCCTGTCACTGAAAGATTCCTAATTCATAGCACAATTTCTGACCTCAGTGTTAAGACACAGCTACATAAAGCTAATGACAGTCATTCTGCCTTTTATTATGAAGGTTAAAAATGATATCCCGTAGAAAAATACAAAGAGCAGCTCATAGGAGCTCAGTCAGAACCGGAGAAAGTGGACAGCCTCTACACAAGATGTGGATGAACACACATAAAGGATAAGACAAAGGGCATTTCAAGTGGAGGGATGCATGCAAGTGAAAAGCAGCATGGCAGGCACTGTTCTTTCACTGGCCCAGTCCCCACTTGCATTCCTTTCTCCCTGAGCCACCTTCCAAGTAGGGACAGCCATGACTGGGTGTTGGCCAATGAGATGTGAAACAAAGACTGCTGTCGTCAGCCTCTGAGAAAGCTTGTAATTTCCTGAAAAAAAGAAAGAAGTGACAGGAGGGTGGGGGGAAGGACAGGACAATCGGGTACAGCCCTTTGCTCATGCCCCATTCCACATGTCTTTTTTCCTCGCCTGGAACATGGCAGAGAGTTGAAGGTGCAGCAGCCTTCAACTGAGGCTTCAACTATCATGAGGACAAATGTTCACATAGTAAAGATGATACGGCTGAGAGGCGGAGGATCTTGGGTCCTTAAAAGCGTCCCTGAGGAGTTACACTACCTCTGAACTGGCTGCCTACCTGTGGGCTTTTTCTTATATAAACACCAACAGCAGGCTTGTATGTTTGTTACATGAATCATTCTTAACTGATACGGGAATGTTAGAAATAACAGCATGTATGATGAAAAACTGGAACAGATAACCAGCAGTTCAACACTTTCATGTTCAAATGTCTGCCCTGAATAGCTGAGACCTGCGCTGAAACTTTGAAATCCTTGGAGAACGAGCACACTCAAAATAACACAGAGTTTAGGCAACTGGGGGGCATGAAGCAGTGAGTTGAATCTGGAAAGAGATTAAGACTAGACTGTGGATAATCCGGAAAATCATGCCAAGGAGTATGATTTTATTTGGTACAGTGCATCTGAAATGTTTCATCTGTGAAGATAAGACATGCTACAATCATGAGTCCATTGAGTCAATTGATAAGAGTAAAAAGAGCCTTCAACAATCCTCTATAAATTAGTATGCAAACCAAGAGGAACTTCACAGTATACTACAATTAATATTGGTTTCGTGACCTTCTAGTGCCTTTAATTCACCTCCGAAGTTTTATTTTAAAAGTTAAGAATATTTAGGTTTAAAATTCAAAGCCTGTAATTAGATTAGTTATTAGATCACTGAAAACACCCGGCTTGTCACAGAAACTCTTGGCAAATATGTGAATGAGAGAAAAGATGGATCAAGTTCTTCTAAAAATAACCTTCAGAGCAGGAAAATGACTTACATGAAAAAAACTTTAAGTATAATTACACCAAATGGCAGTTAAGGTATTAAGCATAAACATTTTGGAGTTAATGAAAAGTAGGAACTAGAAAACAAACTATTAGAGTATGGTTACCGGCTTACTTTTAAGTTAATACATTTTATTTGACATTTTTAGATTTTATCATTCTTAATTATCTGTTAAAATGTTAAAATGGGCAGCTCAGCTTTCTTTTTCTCTTTGCAGCAGAGAGCTAATGGGTGAACTGTCCAGCTATCCTGAAATGCAGGCCCTTTTTCAATTACTTGAACCATTATTGAAATTAATGCTTACCCTTTCATATGTGCAGGCAGAAAGGATGCAGAAAGCTGTCTTTGTGGATGCATTATTCCATTTCCAAACACTCCACAGGGCACAAATGCTCCATCCCAGTATTTCTCTAAGTGTAAAGTCTGCTTTTCAGAATAAATCATTTGCACACAAGCTGGCAGGCATAATACTCTGACGGACAAGAGCAAAGACCAACTTTCCCTTCCTCATTCCTTTCAAGTAGAAAAATCAATTGTAGATGGCCTTTCTGATTTGATATTTTTTGACATATATACAAGAAAATAACTTTTCCTATTGCTGACTTAAAATAGAAACTTAGAAACATTGCTTGAAAACACGTTTGCAATTTTTTAAGCAGGAGCAGTTTTTCCACACCTCCCACAATTTACAGCAATCCTTTTGAAGACAGAAATACTTCCATTTATTACAAATTTTATTCTACAATGCCCTGTTCTTTTATAAATAGTTGCAGGAAAATACATGCTGTCTAGATTTTATGGATCAAATTTTACATTTAAATATTTCACTTCTGGATCCTTTTGGAAGCAAAATGATTTTTTAATTCATAACCTTGATTCCCAAAGCTTTTAAATCTACATAGGAAGTGTATATGTTTCTTCCTAGATTTCTCTTTTGGTGGGGAGGAAGGGGGTCTTCCTGGAATTAATTTTATTGACTGTAGTTTTTAAAAATATTATTATCATCAACTTCCCTCACATTTCCAGAAAATTCTGATTAGAAATACATAGCTGTGTTGTAAGAATTTACCCAAACTGAATGCCCAATGGAAAACAGGTGTTCCTACTTTTACATTACCGTGGGAGAGAAGTGAAACCTAAAGACAGAAACAATATTAAGCAAACATAGATGTACATTCTCTTCTGCTTATTCTCCTGCTCTGCAGAAATAATTATGGTAATGCAGAAACACTACCATAGTTTATCTCTGTAGATTAATGGAACATACCTTTGTTTTATTTTGTTTTCAAAATGGCATTCTGGCTTAATCTTATTTTTATTTTTTGTTGTACATGTTATATATCACACACTTGTTTCAAATTAAGACAAGGGCATAAATCACAAATATTTGTATTCTCTAATTTTAATGTCAGATTGTTTAGTCTATATTACTTGTTCATGAGATTCACTGTAAATTCCCCATTTAAAACAATATATATTTTTAATTAGGTGTATGAAGCAGAATCCAGTTCTAGTATTTATTGTTATTCAGTTGCTTTTATTATCATGGTTCAATAAGCCATGAGTGCTCTTATTGTTTCAGTCTCAGAAGGTGTACTTAACCTACAGACCCAGTCCCAAAGCGGTTTTATAACATTAAAATTCCTTTTTAAAAAAAAAAAAAAAAAAAAAAAAAAATTTCATCCTCTTGGAAAATAAATTTAAAGAAAACATTTTAATATTAAGAAAAATATATTAACAGCCAATATTTTAAAGTTCTAGAACAAAGTATTTGGCTAAATATATTATTTATAAAAAGTAAACACAAAGCAAAGCCTTTGAGATTAGGAATGAAGCAAAAACCTTCAAGAATAACCTTCGGGAAAAATACATCGTTATCGTGTTTAATAATATTTTAACATAAAAAACTTACTTTTAAGTGAATAAACATATTCATGCAGAGCTAAAAAGACGTACACACTTAAAAATACCAAAAAGTAAAACAGCACAGAAATATAAAAATTATATAAACACAATATTTAATTAAATAAATAATATAAAATTAATGTTTATATTAATACAAACATCCATTTAACTGAATGCATGCAACCCAGATCAAAATTGTAACAATTCATCAAGCTGCTTGGAAAATCAGTCCACGAAAAACAAGCTGTCCCTTTGCTTTTCCCCACAGTCCATAGAACCAAGGAAAAGTTTACAAACTGAGAGCTTGCCTCTTCCAAGGTACCCTTGTCAGGTTCCCTTGAGATTTTGCTGCTCTGTGTTCCTGTTATGAAGCTCTCTCCTCTGCCTTCACCCACCCTCTGCTCCCCAACTGACTCGAAGCCCCAACCAAAAGTTACTAACTAGGCAAACAGAACCATCCTTGATAAAATGGTTTAAATCTCCCAGAGAAACCAGTATGTCCTTTGTCCTGGGCACTCTCACCTACCTCAGGGAAAAGGTCATCCCGCGCAGGAGAGGAGGACAAGATGGAGCAGGAGGGAAAGCATGGGCTAATTAGGCTGTCCCTTGGAAAGTACTTTTCACCAAGAGAACTTGGCCATATTTTGAAAATTCTTTCTTAATACAGTGTAGCAAAATGAGCAGGAAACATCATGAATGGTGTATTTTGAATTAAGGTTGAAAATAATTCTAAACTTTTTTGAATTTAAACTTTCTGAATATGATTGTTAAAAAATTATTTAGGATATATTCAGAGAAAATCATTGGGCTGTACACCCAGAAAAGGTGAATGCTTTTTATGTAAATTGTACATCAATAAACCCGAATGTTTTCTTCGGAAGAGAAAAAAGAAATAAAATAAAATAAAATATACTTAGATATACCTAGCATTTCTTATGCAAAAGTGTTTTATGTTGTAGAATCTTTAAAGGTATTAGCTATTTTAAAAATTCAACATGCCATTTTAATGTTATACATTATAACATTACATATAAAGTAGCTAATTACATTCAATCAGGAAAGGCCAACATATTAGGTTTATACAAAAGTGATTGTGGTTTTTGTCATTACTTTTAATTGAAAGTAATGCACCAACCTATATTTAATGCACTGATACCTCATCACTAACATTTTATAAGTTTGGATTTAATGCTACTGTTAACATTAATGAAGTGATGTGTACCATCTCAAGAGAGATCCTGAAATCTAATATTTTAAATATGCTGTCCTCCAATTTTAGCTTTATTTTTTATTCGTACTACAAGTTTTAGTTATTTACAGTTAAAAAAGTTCCTTGATGGATGGGTGGATGGGTAGATGGATGGATAGGAAGCAGAGCAAGAGGAGGGAAAAGCTCTAATAATAAAACCCAATATATGAAATGAATATACCTCAAGTGAATCTGGTTGAAGAAGATATGAAATTCTCCAATAAATTTCTAGAGATCTTTAGCATATCGTTTGAAAACCACTCACCTAAGGAGCCTTAATATTAGTTAAAAATATATACATACTAAGGTTTTTAAAAACTTCTGTAAAACTAAGAACGTCCTGTAAGGTAAATGAAATACCAAATATTGAACACGCTGATTATAATTTGTTAATCAGCTCTGATTAGGATTTATTGAGAGATATGGCTGATGTATAATAAGAATATGGATTCATTTCTAACCCTCAATTTGTTTGTTTGCAAAACAAGGGTGATGGCTCACAGAGTGAGCTCACAGGGTGTCACAGGTTGACTTTAAAAATTAAATGAATTCATACATGTAATCTGGATAGAGCACTGACTGGCACCTAGTAAGCTCTCAATGGTATCTATTTTTTAAAACAATCATCTCTTACAACTATTATTGCTTCTGAAAGAATAGTATGTACTATGCACAGTTTTCATAAATGTTATTAAGAAATCTAATTCAGCCACCCCACAGATCCTGTTTTAATTTAATCACATTTTATTTATGTTTATNTTGTGTGGTCATGAGCCACCTTGGCCATGATGAGAGACATTTTAGTGGAGGCAGAAGCCAGATTCTCCATTTCTCACCTCCTTTTCTCTGATCCCCACTTCTCTTCCTTTCTCCCTGTTGGATATTTCTTGAGCTGCATCTGGAGATGTAGAAATTAAAGTCATAATATTGCTTTTAAGCAGCTCACAGTCTCATGGAGAAAACAGAGAAGAAAAACACTGAGAAGTTGCAAAATGGGAAACTGTGGTGTCACATAGAAAGGGTGCCTAATACAAACTGTGTATGATCAGAGGAGGTTGCTGTAATGAACATGAGTACAATCTTTTCTTATACACGAAAAAGATCAAATAACAATAGGGGTTTTTGTTTGTTTGTTTGTTTTTGAGACGGGGTCTCGCTCTGTTGCCAGGCTGGAGTACAGTGGGGCAATCTCGGCTCACTGCAGTCTCCGCCTCCTGGGTTCAAGCGATTCTCCTGCCTTGGCCTCCCAAAGTTCTGGGATTACAGGCTTGAGCCACCGCGCCCGGCCTAATCACATTTTTAAATGTAATTTACACAATTTTCACAATTTTAATTTACATAATTTTATTTAATTTACATAATTTTAAAATGTTATTGAATTTTCTACTATTGAGTCACTCTATGCTTCCTATAAAGTAAAAAATGAAATCAAAGTTATTGCTCTTAATGAATCACAGTACAAAGAAAACTGATTTACTAAGTAACCTGTTAAAAGAAAGGTTTATATCTATAAGTTGGATTCCTGAGGCTCTTCTCACATTTAAAACCCTCTTGCATTTGTCTAGATGAAATGAGGTCATGAAACCATTTAGAAGTTCCTAGGGGAAGATCTAGCCAAAATGACAAATGACTTATCTCTCACTTTCAGAGACTTCTAAAACTCCCACTAACATGTAAGCATTCCTCTATTCAGCTTTTTACAGGGCAGAAAGAAAATTAAAAAGGGACAGATAATAGGCGTTCAGTTGACATCTGTTGAACTTTTTGGTTAATGGAATGACTTACTTAATACAGAGGAAAAGAGAGAATGTTAGCAAGTTTTCCTATCGCTATGTATCTTTCAGCGAAGATTAAAGTGTAGAGAGGGAGTGAGCAGAGTCCTGTCACATGACCTGAGGTGGAAGAGAAAATGAGGAATCCTTCATTTTCATTTTGATACCTAGGTACAATACCTTTTCTCCACTGTGCTGCTCACTGAATACTCTTTCTTCTCAACAACCGCATCATCTTCACATCTTCTCTAAAATGCATTGTCATTCTTGGGAAAAACCATTTCATTTCACTTCCCATTCTATGAAGCCATCTCCCTCCCAACACAATAAATCTACTTCTTGCTTCAAGTCTTTATAGGTCTGTTAAACTTGAGGGTAGCGCTAACTTCCGGCAAATCTCAGAGCTGTCTTTTTCCTTACTGCCCCGACATTTGTGCTCATTCATTAAACAAAAACAAAAAAGCTTAATGCCTTGTGTGGCAGCCGCTGGCCTTGTAAAAATTTTTAAAGTATAACAAAATGTACTGATTCAACATTTCTGAGTACCTCTTCTCTAGTCTTTATCTGCTTGGTACAAGCCCTAAGCTTTACTTACCTTGAGTCTAAGATCCCTAGACAAAGGTAATGGCATCCTAAGTGATGCTGCTAACTCTAATCTTGCTCCCTTTACTATGTCCTCTCCATTGGTACAAATGCAATCTTTTCAACATACGAATCTGAATATTATTTGTCTCTAATTTTTAAGTGCTTAGTAGATCTCTGTATTGAACAAAGTGGCATCCGAATACCTTCTCATGCCATGCAAAGCCCTTTGTAATGCTGGCTCATGGACCTGACCAGAAATCCCTCCCTACACACCGAAACACACTATTCTTTGGCCATGTGGAGCTGTACACACATCCATCTGTTTTTTTTCTTACCAACTTCAGTTTCTTTCCTCCTTTCACTCCCTGGTGAATACATCCCTCCAGACCCCATTCAAAAGTCGGCTCTGTAGTATAGCTTTTCAGGCTCCCATATTATACTCTGCCTTCATAATTGCCATAGTGGACTATAAAGACATTTTATAAGTGGGATTGTGTTGGGTACCAGTTCCATGGTGGCAGAGACCATGTCTTAACTTATATTTAGAACTCTTACTGTGGGCTTGGCAAGAAACAATTCTTGAAGTTGGGATATTTTCCTGGTTTCTACTGAAATATCATTATACCTATCAATCCTACCTATTTCTGTTAAGAACCGAAAATGTCCAAATTTTACAGAAACTTTGCATATAGTTGTTGTTGTTCCACACGGTGAATATCTTATTCTTCAGGACACTATTGACTTGAACAATCCAAATCCCTGGCATCCTATGTTTATCTGCCCCTAAAGTGACTACTGCATATGCTATCAGAAATATTGTCTTTTTTCACATTAATTAGAAAGGTAAATGTCCAGTGGGAAAGTATATTCACTGAAATTAGAGATGATTAAGACAACCCTGAGTTTAATTAACCTCAAGGTGCATGAGTTCGTCAAACTGCAAAATAGGAACAATGCTACCTAAATCATAGGGTGGTTCCTAGGATTAAGTGAGATAAAATATGTAAAGCACCTTAGAGACAGATTGTCTCACAGAGTAGACACCTGAATTTTCCTTAATATTTTCTTGATAATTTCTTCAAAATAACCATTTTAAGCTCATTGTGATACTCTACCTGCCTCACCAATTTAAATTTACAAGAAAGTGAGACTCCGTGCCTGATGTGAGTGTGAACAGACTTCTATTCATTACTATGACTTTTGGCCCACAATTAATTAGTTTGCATTAAAAATACAGTGGATACATGAGTCAACATGCAGAAATATGTCTCTGCTTGATTCTTTTGCTTTGCTCTCAATATGCTATGTAATAAAACCAGTCCAATCACTCTATGATGTCTAACATATAACTTACCTTAACTGAAAAATTTCTATCAGCAATTGACAAGCCGATCCAGTAACCTATCCTAAGGGACACATAGGCTTATGAGGTACAGAAGGAAAGAGAACATGAAGGGATAAGTCTCATTTTCTTGACCAATTATGTAAGTTCTTAACGTTAAAAAACATTAATATATACAGTCAACCAACCACAGGTCCTATAGACCTTTAAAGGGAATATTATAAATAATCATAAAATGCATTTCTGTAACAATTAAAATCCACATATCACCTGAAGTAATTCCTTAAATAAAAAGTATTAAAATATTTTTGAATAAGCATGATGTTATCAATAAACTTTAACATCTAATAACCAATGTAGTCTATGTAATCTACCAGTAAAGGGCTAGCAAAGTTTGTGTCCATAGCAATATTAATACTGTACAATTAAGATTTCTGAAAATCAGAATTTTAAAGTATATTGGGGGGAATAAAAGCTGTTAAGAGACCAAAGTCTAATAACTAATTTTAAGTAAGCCATATCTGATAATAGTATGCCTTTCAAACATCACTGAGTATGTCTTTCTTTTCATGTCGTATATCACAAACCAGTAATTTCAAAGTACTTGTAACAAAAGAAAAAGACTGAGTACTACCTACTACCAATTTTTACATAATCTTTCTTTTAAAGCCAGTAATGATATATAGGTATTATGTAGTGGCATATATTTAACTCAAGCACAGTGATATAATGTTCCCATCTTATACTCTGGAATTAGGAACTTGAACTAACTGCAGAAATTGCGTATCTCTAATTTGTTGTTTTTACTAAGTTATAATATGAAAATAGAAAACAGCAGAGCCAAGTACAATCAACTGTATTGATATCATTAAACATCACATCCATTTTATATTCTTAAAGCCTCTTAGGACTGACAAACAAATTTAACCAAGGAAAAAAGTGAGTAATAATAACATTCTGTTACCTAATAGTGGTACTTGCTTTAAAATTTGTTAAAAGCATTACAATTCCAAATCAAGGTATCTGACTTTGAAACCTCCCCCCAATTAAAGGAGTAATGGAAACATGATGCAACCTTGATGGGAATAGCACACAATTTCCAGGCAGAAAGACAGTGGTAGATGTTAATTTAAAATATTTCCCAAAATATTACACATTACGAAATGCTTTGGTTTAACAAAACTTTAAATCAAATTCAATAGAGAAGACAAATTTTATTTGTTTTAACTTGCAACAAATGCATATTTTTTTCAAAGTTTTGTTTTGTTTTGTTTTAAACTTGCATGCCCTACAGACTGGGAAGCAATTTTCTATTTTCTACATTTACAAGATCATTAGTTTACTAAGGAGATTTCAAAAAGAAACACCAGTGGCTGGAGTCCCTGAATCTTTAAGCCCTGGGCTGGGAGGTATGGAAAGTGGCCGGAGAGCTTTGCACTGAAGAAGGAGCGTTTCCAGGCAACCTTGCACAGTTGAGCAGCCACAAGCAACTGAAACAATGGCTAACACTGGCAGAGATCCATTAAAGGGGAGTCTGCAGAAATACACTGTGTGTGTGTCTATCCTTTTTCTAAGATTAACAAGAAGTCTAAATATGAGCAAGAGTAAATGATACAGAGAGAAATACTAGAGAAATAAGCTCAGAAAAATAATCGATGTATTCTCTATGTTCTTTTAAATGGCTTTAAATGCACTGGACACTATTTCAGGAATATTAACCTATTTGTGTGAATAAAGCATTCACTTTTTTCTTAGTTGTCAATCCACATTATGAATAGAGTGTGTTAGGCTACGTGTTACTATGCACCAATATCTAACTAGGTGATCTGATCTTGTACCACTGGTACCCTCAACTTTTGTGCCTGTCTTAGTTTGAAAATGGAAACACACTAAAATTAAAAATTGATGATACTTAAATAATACCATATTCTGGGATATTTGGCCTGGGTGGAGAGGAAGAAATAGAGTAGAAGGTGGTTACATACAGCCTTTTATAGAATCACCTAGTCTCAAAATTCTAATGACCAGACTCCAAATTCTAAATAAACCCAATTTAAATAAATCTTATGCTGGCTTTTGTTCTAATATTGATTATGCTTCATTTACTGACTTCAAGTTGCTGAATGGCATACCAAAATAAAATGTCCACTAAAACAAAACTGAAGAATGAAAAGGTCTATACATCCTCATAATCATTTATCTTGTTTCCTATTTAACAATATTATATACAGCTGTATTTGATCTATGTATTTAAAATATATTTTTTATAATGCTAGGTCCTTAAAAGTCTCTATCCTATCCGTCAAATGTATGCATCAGATTTATAAATTGAATTATATTAGATGACCTAATAATAGTAGTAGTAGTGGTAGTAAACTGCTATCTCTTTCTGTAGCCATTTAAGGAAAATTTTGAGCTTGATAACAATCAGAGACATATAAAGACAATCGTCACTTTCTTACCTACTTCTAGGTAGAAATCAGTCTGAAAAGACCACCTGAACTATTAGAAACAAAGTAAAGTTTTGGTTTACTTAAAATTATAGATCATATAATTTTCTTATAGTTGATAGTAGACTATAGTTAGGTAGTAAATCAAAGGTTTCATTTCATATGTGCTTCACACAATGACCACCTGCATTTGCTAAGAAAAGTAGCATTTAAAATGTAAGCTTTCCTTAAGAAAATGTCTTTTTTTAAAAAAATCTCATCTGTCCTGAATACACACCTTGCAATGGAAAACAATAGGCAGAATATTCTCTTGGAAAGAATTCTACAAACGGAAATGTGAGTTGTAATTAAACATGTTTTTTTTCTCATTAAATGAAATAAAACTGGACTTTCTGTCATGCTCCAGCAAAGTCAGAAAACCCTCAAAGGCACAAATTGCCCCATTCAATGGCTCTACAATGATAGAAATCTACAGAAGCAAGATCAATTTGCAAGCCATGGCCAAAGCCTTATCTGTTTACTAGTAGAGGAGGTGTTAAGCAGTATAATTTAATATTCATTCAGCCAGAAGAAATGCATTACACATTGAAGCTATGTGCAATGTTGATAATTACACACCTGTTGCCATGGTGATTTTAGAAGCTGCAGTGGATATAATTAAAATACCAAACCAATAAAATCATGTTACCAAAGCTTGATAACTTTAATCAACATGAAAATTAGGAAAACATAAATCAAATCATGTTAAGCAATAACTTAAAATGAGGAAAGGTAAAAAATAAAATAAAAGAAAGAACAGCTAAGATGGCACTTTTTTCTTGCCCTTGCTTTTCTCTCTCTCTTTCTCCCCCTCTCTTTCTGTCTCTCTCTCTCTGATACACACACACACACACACACACACACACACACAAACACACATGCAGGCTTGCCACACGTGTCCATTTTTTTCAAAAGTTTTTTTCTTCAAAATTCTCAAAGTAATTGTATTAATTCTGTTATCATATTGAAGCAGATGGTGACAATATATAATTAGATTTGGTAGGCTTTGCTCACTGAGATCAATTTCTATAGTTTCCTCTACCATTTAACCATTTAGATTGTTTGCAAACCCTACTTAATAAAGAGTAAAGACATTTATAGCATGCTGTGCTTATTCATGCAAAATATAATCAGTTTTAAAAGCCATGCAAGGTACCTCCAAGACCTTTTCCAAAACATACCATAAAGAAAAGGTTTATGTATTTTTGTTTAAAAGAGTCACCAAAACTTTGGAACATTTTTAGTGCCCTTAATAGTGTGCCTGGTGATTGCACAGTTGGATGAGAATTTTGTGCCCTTGGTCATCCAATCAGTTGAGGACCCAGATTAGGACTGTCAAATTGTGTCAGGACTTTGCAGTGAGTGCTCACTAGAGTGCCTTTAATCCTCCAAGGTTTTCTCAAATGTCACTGCCATCTGGAGGAGAAGGAGCTTCCCTGCTGGGCTCCACTGACCACAAATTACCTTCTAAAGAGAAAGACAACAATAGACAGCAGTTAATAAATATTTGATTTTTTTTTCCCAGAAAGGAAATGTATTTAAAAAAAAGGAAAAAAAAAAAAACCCTACCTTTCCATCTTAATTTAGCATTAAATGCTTTAATGCAATATACAAAAATGACAAATTGATGCGTGCCTGGTAGTTAATTTGAGGGAAATTGCAAAAATTCCTTAAAAAGTTTTAGCAAACTTTGACAGGATACTTAAGTCACTGTTAACACAGCACTACATTTTTTTTTTTTTTCAGTTTCCTCTGGTTTTAGAATAATGGATCGTTTTATCCTATGCAATGAACATGATTACTTTTAAGTTATGGGAAGTATACATTATTATGCAGATCCTATCTCTTTCCAATGTTAAATGATCAGTGTTACCAAAAACTTAGTAAACTGAGATTAGAATAAGCTAAAGTTTATTGCAATATTTCTTCTAATCCCCACTGCAAGTTCTAAAATGAAATCTGGTTCTAGTTTCCTCATTTAAGGATATGACTATTATAATCCTCTTTTCTAAAGAAAGTCACTTCCTTGTCTGGCACAAAAAAGACTGGGAAATAGGAAACCAGCTGCATTGCCTCTTTTAAGGGATATTATCTGCAGCTGCATTCAGGATCTATAAGCCTCTAATGTCTTTACCTGTATTCTCCAAGTGCAAGAAAAATTCCTCATAATAGAGTTGTAAAATATTTTGAATACAGTATAATAAATAATGCATGTGGCCTGTTCTACATAAAATAACTGCTTTTTAGTTTTTTTTTAAATAAATATTCTTCATTATTTGCACTAGCTCCTGCCTTTCTGTTTATGCAAGTCATAAAGAATATTTGTATAACATGTTTGAATACAGTAAAAATCTTTATTATATCACAATTGGGTTTCATACTACGGTCATTAACTTGCTTTTTTAGGAATGTCTTTTTAAAGTATCTTCTTTAAGTTCAGAACAAAATAACTGAGTTATGCATAAATTATATAATTTTCATCATGCTTTAAAATAAAGCTCCTTTTTTCCTGTGAAGTTAAAACTTCAACTTTCATGATGTTCTAATGTTTTACCCTTTGTTAAGTGATAATTACCTGGCAGAAATATGTAATTCCACATCTGCTATGAATGCACACACAATCTGAATCAATACAAACCTGTTTTTCCTACTATATCGCCTCTAGCTAAAAACCAGGCTCTAATCTAGAATAAAGGCAAGATTGATATATTCTGAGAACTCATCTGATGCTTCTCCCTGTTACACTGCTGCATTCAAATGGCATCTCCAGGTGATTATACAACAGATTTTATAAACATGTGTAATCTATATTATTTTTTCTGTTTTACTGCAAATTTGTTCACTGAGTCAAATATTTCTTTCTTTTTTCTTTTCTTTTCTTTTTTTTTTATTTGACATGGAGTCTCACACAGTTTTCAGGCTGGATTGCAGTGATGCATTCTCGGCTCACTGCAACCTCCGCCTCCCGGGTTCAAGCGATTCTACTGCCTCACCCTCCCAAGTAGCTGGGACTATAGGTGCATGTCATTTCGCCCAGCTAAGTTTTGTATTTTTAGTAGAGACGGCATTTCACCACGTTGGCCAGGATCGTCTCAATTGCCTGACCTCATTATTTGCCTGCCTCAGCCTCCAAAAGCGTTGGGATTACAGGCGTGAGCCACCGCGCCTGGCCTCAAATATTTCTTAAAAGATAAAACATCCAAAGTCTGCTATAAAGTTTAATATGCCTTTAGCACTAATAAATTTGAAGGTACAAGTTAATATTTTTCCAACAGACAAAATTTTAGGTAGTGTTTATCTAATTTGACATACTTATATGTAATAAATCTAGCCTGAGTGATTAATATTTGTTAGGTATTAACAAACTCTTCTACTCTGTAACCTGTATTAATCTGGATTGGAAAAAAATTAACTCTTGATAAACATCAGAGAATTGATGACAAAATATCAGTTAAAACATGAAGAAAAATGCATGAACTATATCTGTTATATTAAGAAAAAAATAAAAGGTGAGAAGAGGCTTTTATTCTGCACAATCAGCAGGAGTGACAGGTTCAACGGATGATGAATAGCGTTATGCATTGAGTTACAGTGATGATTTTAAGTTCAGTAAGTGACACATTAAGTACTGCTATAACACAAGAGTTCAATCAATCTTTAGAATGCTAAGAGAAAAATGACTGTACAAAAGAAAAATTGCATACATAGAGACATACAGCATTGACACTTTGCTAGCATAAACGGAGAATCTATTTAACAAGTAGCAGATATAATGTCATTCTCACTCTATAAGAGAAATTCAAGTATGTGCATGATTTAAAAACATCAACAGAACCCAGGAATATGACTGTCATATGCCAATCAAGAATAAATGCCGAGACAAGAACTAAGAAAAGCTATCAACAGCCCCCATCAGAGAGACAATCATCAAAATACAAAGTGAATTATCTTTTATAGAACTCTGTTGACATTTATAATCATAAATAAACTGAGTTGCTCAGGCAGGAGACTTTTTCAACACCCCATTAACACACTATTGTTTATGTGACATGATAGGTACTCAAAGGGACAAAGACCAGGGCCTTCCTTTCATACTGTCCCACTTCAGAGCTGCCCAGGACTGCCCATCCACCCTTCCCACTTCCATGTGCCCCTGCTTCCCCACTCACTGATCTTGTGCCTGGGTTGGTCAGTGTCCTCATCTTTGTGAGTGGAGGTTGTCGCCTGGCAGTAATGATAACTGAGTAATCTGGGGAGCTGTCTGTGGTAGAGAGGGATCAGAGTGGGAATTTTCATGAGTGTAACTGTCCAGTGGGTTCTTCTTGCCCACTGCCCAGAAAGAGCCAATTTATGAAGACATGGGAATTGCAATAGAAAAAGAGTTACTTTCTATGTCCTAATATATTATAATGTCCTATCTACACATCCATAGCTAAGCACTGTTTATGCCATTTATGAAACAGACTATAGGCCGGGTGTGGTGGCTCATGCCTATAATCCCAGCACTTTGGCAGGCTGAGGAGGGTGGATCACCTGAGGTCAGGAGTTTGAGACCAGCCTGGCCAACATGGCAAAACCCCATTTCTACTAAAAATACAAAAATTAGCCAGTCGTGTTGGTGGGAGCCTGAAATCCCAGCTACTCAGGAGGCTGAAGCAGGAGAATTGCTTGAATCCAGGAGGCGGAGGTTGTAGTGAGCCGAGATTGCGCCATTGCACTTCAGCCTGGGCAACATGGGTGAAACTCCATTAAAAGAAAGAAAGAAACAGACTATATCAAACTTCAAAAACATATACAATGAAGTTATGTGTTCTAGATCTACTGTGAACAATGGCCAATGCTGTACTAATACTTTTCAAATATTTTGTCGGCAGTATTAGAAGTTATTAAAAAGAGAATTTAATAGAAAGAATAAGCATTTTAATATTATATTGCTTTTATACGTAAAAGTTGAAATTATTTAAATATTTAATATTTTGTAGCGATGGGGTCTTATTTGTTGCCCAAGCTGGTCTCAAACTCATGGCCTCAAGTGATCCTCCTGTTTTGGCCTTCCAAAGTGCTAGGATTACAGCCATGAGCTACCAAACCCAGCAATTTGAATATTTAAATAGAAAAATCTAACTAGTGTTTCCCTAGTAACTGAAAAATTGTTACTAGCTTCCACATTTTATTTCAAAATTAAATATTTCCATAATAATGATATACTTAATATTTTCAATCCATTTATTTTCTGGATTTTAGGAAGAGATTAACAGATGATTCTGCAAAATAAGCAGAAATGATAGGCCCATCAGATGATGCGGGATCTTATGAGATGAGCCACAGTGATAACGATAATATGATGATGATTCACTATATCTCACACATGGACTTGAGAGATTGAAACATTATTAACTCCAGTAAAACAGAATTTGCTCATGCTTTGGGAAATCTACTGGTTCCAGACTACATATAAGTTATTTTTACAATTGGGTTGGAGGATATTTGTACCCAGCATTTACAAAAAAAAAGCAAGGAGAAAAGCATAATCCCTGAGAAAATACTGTATCAACTACTTTAAGAAAAAAAAAAAAAATCACTTCAGAATCAAAAGTATGCTCTGCTCAGTGCTTATTAATTAAGCTATGCTACAAATGGTTAAGTTTTAAGGAACAAGGTTTAAACTTCAGAAGGTTTGCAATCTGAACAAAACGTACATGATGTCTACCTCTTAGTCATTTATGCCAATATCAGAACTATCCAGAGCTTAGGACAAAAATCACTCCTATTGCAAATGCGAATGCACACACAGAATGCAAATACTAGGATGAGTTACTCCAATTAGAATATTACTTATACAGATTCAGATCAAAAAATAAAACAGTGCATTGTATAGTTTTGTGGTAGTGGAGGAGATACACGTGAGACAGGAAGATGCATAGTACATGCCTACAGCACTATAAGCCATGATGCCAAAGCAATCAGACCTTTGTGCTGAGATGCCTCACCAGCCTGGATCTCTTATCAGAACTGAACCCATAGAATCAACATTTTATTCTACATCTCTCCAAAGATGTCTAATAAGAAATTCAAATATAAAATTCCTAAGATCATGGTTCTCAATTTGTGCACAAAAGCAATTTGGGGAATTCATGGGGCTTTCACGATACTTTAACATTTTCAGGGAAACATAATGATACTGAACATTTATTGAAGTCCACATCAAAAACTAGCTTCAAGTACTTCACAGTTTCAGGAATCGCGGAGCTCACGGTACATTTCTTTCAATAGCATTGTATCTTTATAAATCTGGGGTTTAGTGGTTACCATTAGAATAAAAAAGGGAACTACTGCATGAAAATCCATGCAGAACAGGAAAAGAGGGTGACAGTATCCAATCTCAGTCGAAGGGCAAGACTTTCTGTAGAGCCCAGCAGGTGTGCACATCCTCATTAGGAAGTGATTGTGTTTATATAAGATGGAAACAAAAATATTAATTTTCTTCGAGTCTTTATGTATTATGTTATCAAACAGCTACTTAATAGTAAGGATGTCAATCTACAATGTTTGGAACTAACTGCCAAATAAATCAACTCTCAGGCATTTCTTTTGGACTGAGGGTACCATGAACATTTCCTTAGAAACCAAGAAAGTATGGAAACCTCTTGTCCACATCGACTTCCGGTATGTAATAGATATCCAATCACCTTTTTAGTTCAACACATTCACTTTCTCTTTGGGAATGGCACAATTTGTTACCAGTCCAAGCACCTCAGATGCGGTTGACTCTGCTACTGATTCTAGGAAAAGGCAAAGTGGAGTCAGGCTAATTAGAACATCACAGTCTTCTCACCACAGTGATTTGTTTAGATTCAGAAGCAGCCATATGACTTAACTGGAACCAATGCAATGAGGCTTCTCACTGAGATTGCTGCAAAAGTGCCAAGTAATTTATTTCTGTAAAACTTGAACCTGGGAGGATGACCTCCCAGAGGTGCAGAAGGCCGCTGTGTGAAACCAGAATGAAACCAACATAGGATATTTAAAGCTCAAGAGGTTGACACACGAACTCTTAATGACAGAGCACTTATATTCCAGTCACCTGGGATTACAGTTGCAATACTACATGCCACTACCTTCTTCTCCACTTGTCTAGTACAGTGGCTGTCATTAGAACTTGCATAGCCTTGCCCAACTAGAGGCATCGGCATCATCTGGAAACTTGGTAAAAATTTGGGTCAGGCCAGGCACAGTGGCTCATGCCTGTAATCCCAGTACTTTGGGTGGCCAAGGCAGGCAGATTGCCTGAGGTCAGGAGTTTGAGACCAGCCCTGGCTAGCATGGTGAAACCCCATCTCTACTAAAAATATATTTTTAAAAAAATTGGCCAGGCATGGTGGCGCATGCCTGTAGTCCCAGCTACTCCGGAGGCTGAGGCAGGA
The DNA here is from genome assembly GCF_001698545.2 of Rhinopithecus bieti. Classification (NCBI taxonomy): domain Eukaryota; kingdom Metazoa; phylum Chordata; class Mammalia; order Primates; family Cercopithecidae; genus Rhinopithecus; species Rhinopithecus bieti. The sequence goes on from NW_016804139.1 coordinate 5,552,756, forward strand.
GAATTGCTTCAACCCAGGAGGTGGAGATTGCAATGAGCCAAGATCACGCCACTGCACTCCAGCCTGGGCAACAGAGAGACTCCATCTCAAAATAAAACAAAACAAACAAACAAACAAACAAAAAACAAGAGTCTTGGGCCTGATCTAACCCCAATGTATCAGACTCAGCATTTTAACAAGTGATTTGGTTGCACACTAAACCATAAAAACTTATGAATTAAAATTAAAAACTTTAGTCAAATATAAAAATAAATACATAAATAAATAAATGGTCACCACTGGTATGGTGTTGGTACACACCCTTGTTTTTCTTTTTTTAATTAGATTATACCAACAGCATCCAGACTTTTATCCCATGTTTAAATGGTAACAGTACCAGTGTTTTGTTTTGTTTTGTTTTCCTAAAACAAAGATTTGTTCATGAAACAATGATATTGCCTAAAATCCTTCCATGTCTTTCTAGTGTGTTACAGAATAAAGTCAAAGCTCATGATACACAGCATAAAAAGATGCTAGAGCCAAGTCCCTGGCTATCTACGAGCTTTACTTCTCTTCATTTCACCCTTTGCTTCTGTCGCATCTGCTGTATTATACAATGTGTAGTTTTGAAAGGGTATTGTATCTGCTTCATCACTGCTCTCTTGCCTTCTATCTCAGTTGCCTAACTTGGCTTAAAAGAATGAGTTTAGCAAAATAGTAAATAGCATGGGCTTTTAGCTAAGCCTGATGTTTCTATGCATATAATTTATAAAAGGCATAACTCCTTAAGGATTCCTGACATCTTTGCCACTCCAATCTGAATGAACTGATGGTGTTTTATATTCTGACTTATCTTTGGTGAAATACACTGATGCCTGTAACCCAGTGCCCACTAAAAAATGCCACAGAACTAAGTAAAGAATGTAGTCTTTTCCCTCACCACCATGCAATAGACTCATGAAATCAAACTGCATTGTATTCCCTAAATTTATACCAATAAAAAAAAAAAGAATTCAGTCTTCTTATTTATGTACTTAAATATTTGGCAACGTGAGTTACATAGCTGGATCAGTATATGGTATCATGAAAAGTCCTGGGATTCTAAGGTTGAATAGATGTGGGCTTAAGCCCTGACTCCTTTGCCTAACAGAGAAGCATCCCTGGGAAACAATCCCTCAGTGCTCCGTAAAATGGCAATAACATCTTGCTGACACATAAGTGCCAATCCGCTTCCTTTTCTTTACCATCCTCCATCTGGCTACTAATCTGACTAATTTTCTGACATTTTCCAAAGGATAATTGGTATCATCTGTGATGGTTAATACTGAGTGTCAACTTGATCGGAATGAAGGATGCAAAGTATTGTTCCTGGATGTGCCTGTGAGGGTGTTGCCAAAGGAGATTAACATTTGAGTCCCTGGACTGGGGGGGTCAGACCCACCCTCAATCCGGGTGGGTGCCATCTAATCAGGGGCCAGTGTGGCTAGGATAAAGCAGCAGAAGAACCTAGCCTTCCAGTCTTCGTCCTTCTCCCATGCTGGATGCTTCCTGCCTTCAAACATCAGACTCCAAGTTCTTCAGGTTTAGGACTCTTGTACTTTCACCAGTGGATAGCCAGGGGCTCTCAGGCCTTTGGCCACAGACTGAAGGCTGCACTCTTAGCTTCTGGGACTTGGACTGATCCACCACTGGCTTCCTTGTGTCTCGACTTGTAGACAGCCTATCATGGGACTTTACCTTGTGACCGTGTGAGTCACTTCTCTTTAATAAACTCCCTTTCATATATACATATATGCTATTAGTATTGCCCCTCTAGAGAACCCTAACACATCATCCAACACTATATCTGTTACAGTGTAATTTATTAACAGTCTTTCATATCTCAATAACTTCAGATTTTAATAGTGGTTCATAACCAGGAGCTATTTTGCCCCTCAGAGGATATTTGGCAATTTCTGGAGACATTTTTTATTGTCACAATTGAGGGATGCTACTGGTATCTAAACAGGACAGCTTCTCATATACAGTAATTATTTGGTCCAAAATATCAAGAGTGGCCAGATGTGATGGCTCATGCCTGTAATCTCAACACTTTGGGAACCCGAGGCAGGTGGATAGCTTGAGCCCAGGAGTTGGAGACCAGCCTGGGCAACATAGGGAGGCCCCCTACAAAAATATTTTAAAATTTAGCAGGGCATGGTGGTGCATGCCTATCATTCTAGCTACTTGAGAGACTGAGATGGCAGAATTGCTTGAATCAGGGAGTTCGAGGCTGCAGTAGCCATGGTCATACCACTGCACTTCAGCCTGGGTGGCAGAGAAAGACTCTGTCTCCAAAACAACAACAACAACAAAAATAAACAGTGCCTAAGTTGAGAAACTTTGGATTACAAGGGCAAATGCAGAATTTGTCTACAGAAATCTTGCTTCTAGGTACTTCTTTTCAGGAAACTGGCTCCATGAAGACAGGAGAAACGGGGTCAAGAACAGTCACATAGAAATAAGTATTCCAGGCCAGGCGCGGTGGCTCACGCCTGTAATCCCAGCACTTTGGGAGGCCAAGGCGGGTGGATCACGAGGTCAGGAGATCGAAACCACTCTGACCAACATGGTGCATCCCTGTCTCCACTAAAAATACAAAAATTAGTCAGGGGTGGTGGCATGCACCTGTAGTCCCAGCTACTCAATAGGCTGAGGAAGGAGAATTGAACCCGGGAGGCGGAGGTTGCAGTGAGTCAAGATCACGCCACTGCACTCCAGCCAGGGTGACAGAGTAACACTCGGTCTAAAAAAAAAAAAGAGAGAGAGAGAGAGAAAGAAAGAAAGAAGTATTCTAGACCAGGAAAAAGCCAAAGGGTTTTAAAGTACCCATAGTGAATGGCAGGATCTCTGCAGGGAAAACTGTGCAATAGGATGCTGGACCTGGACATTCAAGCTCTCAACCTTGGCAAAAATTCCTATGCCCTAATTAAGGCACAAAGCCAAAGAGCCACAGATTTTCAAGGATCCAAGGAGATGTGGATAAAAATACATCAGCACAGACCAAGACAGACTAAAGAGAGAAGTCCTGCCATTCTTTTCTGAGTACTACCCAATATCCTCTATTCTTATAGGATTTTATTTTTGGGGAGGTGTGCATAATGATTGAGATTTAATTCCTTACCTGCCTCATAGAATGCAAACTTAAAATCAAATTTAATTTGATTTAAGACATAGATATTTGTATTATTTCATAAAAATATTAGTTTAATTCTATCCACATAACTTATGTATTTTACAATCAATAATTAATGGTTGGTATCACCAATATAATCACTCCCAAAATTAATCTCAGTATATTTATAGAGCTCCTATTACATACATACACGTGGCAAGGTAAGCATTACAAAATCTAAATTAACCAAGTTCTCTTCCAAAAATGCATTATAGTAGAGGAAAAAAATATCTTTCATATTAAAACAAAAGAAAAGTGCAGAAAAATAACATGAAAGATACTCTCATGAGAGAGAAAATGATTTCAGAAGCTAGGGTTATCAGTAGTGTCTCTTAACCCACAGAGGTTAAAGGGAATTAGTATGATTAGAGGTTTTTGTATTTCACTAAGTGAAGTTCAACAGTGACCATTCAGAAAACAGTTCACTAGAGTGGACAGAGCAAAAGATTCCAGGGTGTCAAGGAGAGAGACAGAAAAATGATACAAATCATGTGTGAAGAATTGGGAAGTAAAAGGAAGGGAAAGAGAAAATGTTGACTACATATCCACTCTCCCTGCTTCAATTAGTAACAACAGATGGCTATTTCTTTCATTTAAAATCTTATATGCCCTGGCAACATCAAAATTTTTGCTAGAAATGTTTCAGCGCAGGCAGAAAGAGAAAGAGAGTGAGAGAGAGAGAGAGAGAAACATCAAAATCTTGGAGAAGACCATGAAATCATATATAATACCTAACAAAATTTCTCCAAGAATTTTTCCCAAATTGCTCTAATCAAAATGAATTCTCATTTTCCCAATCCCAGAGAAACTCATTTTCTCTTTATAGCACTCATATCATTGTCAACTTTATCAGAGGGGTATCTACCTGATCAGGTGTCTGTCTACTCTCCTGGATTGTAAGCCATGTCAGCAAAAACACATTTCCCTTTATGGTTTCAACTATATTTAAAATAAGGATACTTTCCGGCCGGGCATGGTGGCTCACGCCTGTAATCCCAACACTTTGGGAGGTCAAGGTGGATGGATCACGAGGTCAGGAGATTGAGACCATCCTGGCTAACATGATGAAACTCCGACTCTACTAAAATACAAAAAAATAGCCAGGCATGGTGGTGCATGTCAGTAGTCCCAGCTATTCGAGTGGCTGAGGCAGGAGAATTGCTTGAACCCAGGAGGCGGAGGTTACAGTTAGGTGAGATCATGCTACTGCACTCCAGCCTGACAACAGAGCGAGACTCCGTCTCAAAAAAAAAAAAAAAAAAAAAAAAAAAAAAAAAAGAGGATACTTTGCATGGACTAGGCCCTAAACAAACAATAATAGATTACTGAATGAATGTCAATTCAAAAAAAATTTTTTTTAAGTTTTAAGGACTCATGTCAGTAATCCCAACACTTTGGGAGGCTGGAGAAGGAGGATAGCTTGAGCCCAGGAGTTTTAGACCAGCCTGAGTAACACAGTGAGATCATGTCTCCACAAAAAAATAAATATAAAAATTAGCTTAGCATAGTGGTGCATGCCTGTAGCCCTAGCTACTCAGAAGGCTGAAGTGGGAAGATTGCTTAAACCCAGGAGGTTGAGGCTGCTGTGAGCCGTGATTCTGTCGGTGCTCTCCAGCCTGGGTGACAGAGTGAGACTTAATCTCAAGAAAAAAAAAAGTTTTATGAAGACCTAAGTGATTATCAGCAACAGAGGGTTATGAAAGGATAAATAAAATGTGGTATACATACACAATGGAATACTATTTGTTCATAAAAAATGAAATCATGTCATTTGCAGCAACATGGATAAAAGTGGAGATCATTACGTCAAGTGAAATAAGCCAGGGATAAAGAAAAATATTGTATGTTCTCATTAATATGTGGGAGCTAAAAATGTTGATCCCATGGAGGAATGGAGAGTGGAATGATAGATACCAGGGACTGGGAAGGGTGTATGAGTGGGTTGGGGGATGAAGAGAGAGGTTGGTTAATGGTTACAAACATACAATTGGATAGACGGAATAAATCCTAACCTTTGATAGAAGAGTAGAAGTGTTAGTAGCTAACAACAGTGTACTGTACTTTTAAAACAGCTAGAAGAGAGGAACGGAAATGGACCCAAACAGTTAGGTGATGGATACCCTAAACACCCTGAATTGATTATTATACATTCTATGCATGTAACAAAATTTCAGATGTATCTCAAAATATGTACAAGTATAATGCATTGAAAATAATGAAAACAGAAAGAATGAAAGAAAAAAGGAAAGAAAGAAATGAAAGAAAATGAAGGAAGGAAGGAAGGAAGGAAGGAAGGAAGGAAGGATTGATTTATTAGTTTCCTGACTCATACATTTAGGCTTCTAATCATATACCACTATCCACAGCTAGTCAACTGTGCTGTTGCTTATGCCTGTATCTCCAGTACCTGGACTGACATTAGAACATGTATTTGTGCAAAAAAAAAAATAAAAAAGGGCTGATAGTCGATGAATGGCAGAATCAAATCAAATAACTATAAGATAACTATTTTAAGAGGTTAAGAAAGGAATAAATAAATCAATATTTTTATTTTAAAGTAGCATGTTCAAATTTAGATTCTAAATCCTAGATTAATTAGATTTATGCTAAAAGTTCTATCCTAGGTAATACTGTATTATGACATAAAGTTCAGATTTAGAAATAGCGTAAGTCAAATTCCACCTCTTCTCAAATGTAAAGCTATGCGAGATTCTGTATGGGAAAAATTATGTGGTAAAATCCTGTTAGCATATATGATGGGTTCTGATTATTCCAGATATCAACACTGAAATAAACAACACTATAATTCATTTTTTCATTTTAGTATTTATTAATATATTGCCTGGAATTATTAGAAAATTTACTTTTATTTTTATTATTTTAATTTGTCTAGTAGTAAAATCACCTATGAAATCTGTATCATCAACCATATTTGGCATACAATGCTATACAGATGTTGATATTATTTTATCTCACAGTGGAATATAAACTTAAGGGAAATCACTAATTTCCTAGAAATATGATTATTAGTAATACTAAATTATACACTTGCTAAAAATTATGTCATAATCTGCCCATTTATACAAAGAAATCTAGCAACTGAATTCAACTCACTGAACTAAACACAAAATATGTTCAATGACTTTTTTGCCCTAATATCATTATTAATAAATTCATCATAGAGTTTGACTACCAGAAAAGAACAAATTCTAGGACGTTAACCATCTAGACAAAAAATGCAATTCCATACAAAAATTATAACAACCTATTTGACAAATAGTAACTGAAACAGAATCTAAATTCAGCAAATTCATAAATGATTATAGAGACTTAGAAGTAAAGGCACAAATCTACTTCATACCTAAAGAAGTTATAATTATTTTTAGTACTAAATGTGGGTAGGTAATACAGTTCGTTAATAGTGATTAATTCTCTAAAAACTTGTATCTGTCAATAATGAGTTAATTGGCTGTTTTGCTGATGTTCTTTTTCAACCTCACACAGTTTTAGGAGGGCAGGATGTTTATGGTAAAGCAGAGACCTGAATACTTCCTCTAGATACAATTACTTCTGTCAAATGATCAGACTCAGTGGTGTTCCACTAGATTAACTTGCAGACGGATTTCTCCACTCACTCCTGGCTGCCCCTGGTTCTTGTGGAAATAAGGAACGACAAATGCCTTGCGGAAATTTTCTTTCACTCTATTTGAAGACAAGTCTATTTAAAATGCCCTTGAAAATGTGTTTGGTAAACACTAAAAGTTACAGTAAACAAAACAATAGGTGGGGCTGCCTAAGCACCCTTAGGGGTTGCTTTACTATCTGTGCAAGGAAAAATAAGGTGTTATGGTACAAACATTGACTCAGTATAATATCTCATCCAATTCTTTCTTACACAACAGAGGACACATTCTCCATGGGTACTGAAGGGGAGCGTAATTCCTTCAGCTCCCCTTTGCTAAAGTCTATGCTTCTGAGCAGAAGGCCAATGACCCCTTGCTCTTTATTTCAATAACTTTCAACACACACCCACAAAGTGCAAGGTCCTTAGCATTTGGGGTACTGGGGCAACTTGTTTTGAAGGCCCCTATACTGGCTATCTTTTTGGTCCATCCCCAGGCATCTGTATCTCTCTGTATTTGTTCATCTCACCTTCTTAGTAAGGCTTACCTAGCTATCTGTTTGAAAATGAAACCAAGCACCCCTACCCTCTTCATTCCTTCCTTTTTGTTTTTTCTTCCCATAGAACTTACCATGTTCTAATGTATTATAAAATTTATTATGTTACTGTTTTTTCTATCTCTTCTGGCCATAAATTAAACTATGAGGCAGGTATCGTGAATCATTTTGTTCATTAATATGTCCTAAACACCCAGATGAGAAGTAGCCCTACAAGGATTTTAATAAATATTTAATGAATGAACAAGATACAGATACTCTCTTGGTTTAAAAGGATTATAATACATAAATTAAGAATGATCACACATAAATTAATATGTCCAGGGATTTTTGTTTTTGTTTCTGTGGTTGTCATTTCTCCTTCTCTTCTCAAGGGTTAGAAGAATATTAAATAAAGAAGGTAGTACGGAAGGGAAAAACTTAGATTAAGAGAAAGAAAGGGTAGTAACTCAAAGAATACATCCTTGAGGGGATGAATACCCCATTTTCCAACATGTCCTTATTTCACATTTCATGCCTGTATCAAAACATCTCATACATCCCATAAAAATATACACCTACTATGTTCCCACATAAATTTAACACAGAAAAAAAAATTAAAAATTTTAAAAGGAGAAAGAGAATAAAGGAGAAAAGGAAGTTTTGGAGAAGGCAAGATGGATGGGAAAAGTATTCAGATTACAGATAGAGGGGATTAGTAATGAACTCTGAACAAATTACTATACTTAAAGGCAATTAGAATGATCCTTAGATTAATTTGACAATGTGTCAGGTACCATACTACAAAGACATACGATGATATACAATGTGGTAAAAACCTGAATGGTATTTCTGAAACTCAATTAGATTGTTTTTCTTTTTTTATCACACTGCTTTCCCTTTCTTTCAATGACTTGGCGTCTTTGGGATAGAAATCCAAGACCCTAGGAAAGTCTACAGGCCATTTCATGATCACACCTTGGCCTATCTTTAGATTAGAAACTCAGATCTTGTTAATGTCTTCAAAACAATCTATGCTTCAGCCACATCTAATCCCTTGCGTTACCTAGAAAGAGTAATGCCATTTCATACACTTCAAACTTGTGCTTGTTGTTATCCCTTCTGAGAATGTCCTTTACCCTAGAGTCCACATGAAAATCACATAGAAATTCATTTGCTAAAAGTCTCTTTAACCATTTCCTCTGAAGATTTCTCCAAACAGCCCAAGCATTATTAGTACCATAACCTTTTGCTCCTGAAATCCTTGTTGCTGTGCCTTTCTTGATATTAAATTCTGAGCATCTGGAAAGCAGGGAGTGTGTTCACCTATTGTGTACACCCCTGACACTAAGATTATTTCAGTCATACGGTAGCTTTTAACAAATATATGTGACCAAGTAGACCACTGAGAAATTGTAATCCTCCACCCCCTTATCCAAAGAAAAAACAAACAAACAAACAAAAAAATTAAATCAGGTTCAGTTATATTATCATGTTAAAGAGTTGGTTATTATCTTTACAATACCAGAAATTTTGTAATCCATACAGAATGTACAGTGTATATGATTTTTTCTAAATATTTAATCATTATAATTTCTCTCTCTCTCTCTTTTTTTTTTTTTTTTTTTTGAGAGGGTCTAACTTTGTCGCACAGGCTGGATTGCAGCAGTGAGATCATACCTCACCATAATCTCAAATTCCTGGGCTAAAGCAATCCTCCTGCCTCAGCTTTCCAAGTAGCTGGGACTATAGGCACAGCCACTGTGCCTACCTAATTTTTATTCATTTTTGTTGAGATGGGATCTCTGTACATTGCCCGGGCTGGTCTCAAACTCCTCCTGCACTCAAGCGATCCTCCTGCCTGGGCCTCCCAAAGTAGTGGGATTCCTGGCATGAACCATTCTGCCCAGCCCGTAGTAATGATTTATTAATTAAGGGAGCAAAAATAGATTGTTGGCATTTGTTCTCATAAGAAGAGATTGTGTATATAATAAAAGAACCCCTCCCTGCTGTCTCCCAGCAGTATATTCATTTTTTTTTTCTGAAAAATGTTCTGACAGTAGGCTCATGAGCCCAATTTTCCTGAACATATGTAGTCATTATTCCCCAGATAAGCTTCACTGTTTGTGTCAAGAAACAAAGGTGAATCTGCCTTGCTGCATGGCTCCTTGCCCATTTCTGTTATTTACCATCAGACTCCTCCAGAGTAAGATATATAAATCATGTTAACATATACCTTCCATATTTCTGACTAAATGTGATGCTGGGAATACCCTGCTTCAAAGCTAACATCAAACAATCATGTTCTGAATCTTTTAGAGATAGATGGTGCCAGCAGCTTAATTCAATCTAATATTATGAAAATAATTGTGCCATCAAAAAAGAAGTCATTCTGACCACTAACGTACCTATGGAATAAAACTGACAGTTGTAGGCTGCCTAGCACATGCCGCTGTTCAGCAACAGAGGTTTTAAAATACTTTCATCCTCTGTAATTCTAACACAAGGGAAGAGAAATCCTTATAAGAAACCCTGTCAGGATGTGACAACTTGAATGAGAAGAATTTAAAAATTTATGAGAGACTGAAAATGAATCATTTAAATATACCAAAAAATCTTTACTTGTGAGTGATAGCCTTGAAAATTACCTAATAATTTATCAAAATGAACATCCCTTTTCAAATGAGTGACATTTTCAGGTTTCCTTCCTTTTCCTTGGATTTACAACTAATTTTAAAGCAGCTTTCAAGCAATTGCTGTGAACTTAGGATTTATTCCACTGAAAATCTGGCATATTTAGTGGCATCATTTTTTTTTCTTTTAAAACATAAATTGACTGGGACCTAAAAATAGTATTTTGGTTCTTCTTAACACACAAGAAGCAAAAGAAAAATCTCCAAGTTTTATCCCTTAAGAATATAGAAGGCATTTGTTACATGTTGAGATCAACCTCTATGCTTCTTATTCAGTATGTACATGTGAGCCTAAAACTATTTAGTAGCCCAATTTTGGCTTGGTTTATGTGGGGTGTCAGTATTGCCTTTTAGTACTAAGCTAGTCTAGAGAGACAACTGAATTAAACATCAAGTTATCTAAGTTTCGACCTGACTCTATAACTATCTACCTAGTTCATCCAGTGTCAATTAATTAAGCTCTTTGTTATTTGACATGGTTTGGCTGTGTCCCCCATCAAATCTCATCTTAAATTCCCACATGTTGTGGGAGGCACCCAGTGGGAGGTAATTGAATCACGGGGGCAGGTCTTTCCTGTGCTGTTCTTGTGATAGTGAATACATCTCATGACATCTGATGGCTGTATAAGGTGGAGTTTCCCCACACAAGCTTTCTCTTTGCCTGCTGCCATCCATGTAAGATGTCACTTGCTTCTCCTTGCCTTCCACCATGATTGTGAGGCCTTCCCAGCCATGGGGAACTGTAAGTCCATTAAACCCTTTTTCCTGTATAAATTACCTAGTCTCAGGTATGTCTTTATCAGCAGAGTAAAAACAGATTAATACACTACTTAACCTATCCTTTGCTAAAAGTGATAAAATATGTAACTACTTCCTATTGTAGTAGTTTACTAAAATAATTCTAATAAAATACTTCGAAAACTCTTATAAGAGGAATAGGAAGCAGTTAGACCCCTGAAGAAAAGCAAAAAATTCTTAGCTGCATTATCAGGAGCCAAATCCAAACAAAAATTCTATCAGGCACTAAAAATATTTAGAAAATCCTGTGGAATTCCCACATGGTCTCAACATTTTTTACTTTAAAATGTTGCAAATGTGGTTCAAATGACTACGGTAATGACTGGGGAGGAACGTGAGTGACTGAAAGGTTCATGGGCTGCAGACACTCCTCTCACACTTGGAACATGTGCAAACTGGTGCTCAGTTGTGTCACTGTATATTCCGTGTCTTCACATTTTTTTTTTTTTTTTTTTTATTATACTTTAAGTTCTAGGGTACATGTGCACAACGTGCAGGTTTGTTACATATGTATACATGTGCCATGTTGGTGTGTGTTGGTGTGCTGCACCTATTAACTCATCATCTACATTAGGTATTTCTCTTAATGCTATCCATCCCCCCACCCCCAACCCCACGAGAGACCCCAGTGTGTGATGTTCCCCACCCTGTGTCCAAGTGTTCTCATTGTTCAATTCCCACCTATGAGTGAGAACATGTGGTGTCTGGTTTTCTGTCCTTGTGATAGTTTGCTCAGAATGCTGGTTTCCAGCTTCATCCATGTCCCTACAAAGGACATGAACTCATCCTTTTTTACAGCTACATAGTATTCCATGATGTATATGTGCCATATTTTCTTAATCCCGTCTCTCATTGATGGACATTTGGGTTGGTTCCAAGTCTTTGCTATTGCATGTCTTCACATTTTAAAGGAAAAACTAATTTCAGCCCATTAAAGTGGAAATTTGGGAAGGCTTCTCCTGGGAGAAGAGGTGGCTAGAAACGCAACACAAAGACTGTGTTACTTTGATGAAGGTGCTTGTGCTATGTGCCCACTTTGATGTCCTAGAATGTCACTGTGGAATGGGAAGTTATACTGTATCACCCTGCACACCTGGAATCCAACTTGGTAGGTTTTTGTCATGAAAATTCCTATCCTAGATATAACAAGAATAACATGTTGGTCGGCTAAACTCAGTTTTCTACCTCTCTACATCTACCAGTTGTAACTAGCAGCACACGTGTTATGAAATTACCTAAAGGTATACCATCATGTAGGGCATGTATATAGTCCCCCATAAATGGTAGTTATTATTATTCATTGCATATTATTATTAATGGTATTATCATGACTGGACTGTGAGTCCTTAAACAGTAATATTTCTCTCATTTTTCCATCTGATGGTTATAGCCCCATCTAAATATTCAAATCTACTTTTCTTTGAGACTAGGAGTACTTGAGCAGTTTTATCACTGCTCTCTAGTACACTCAGCCACAAACAACAAATGTTATTCCAACCTGAGATCTGATGACCCAGTGCTGGTTCTTTGACTCCTGAATTGTGTTTGAAGGAGCAATATTTCCATCTTGTGCTCCAACTTGAGAACAATTTTTTGGAAGGGTACACAGCTCCAATATTTCAATTCATAATTTTTTAACCTACCCTGTTACATAATATAATCTCAATAACAACTATGGTCCTCTTTTACACATATCATCAAAAAAGTAATCAATTATATGGCATTATAACATTTTAAACATTCACTGAATAATAAGCCATGTCATTTCATTTTCTACTTTATACTGATTTAACTTCTGTGGTTAAAACTAGAGCATATTGACACTGATTATGCACACTGATGACTGTGTTTGTCTCCACCCTGCAGCTCCAGTCTCCATCCCATGTCCTGATTTGTACACCATAATTCTGACTCTGCAGATGAATCACTCAAGCTCCCTGATATGGTTTGGTTGTGTCCCCATTCAAATCTCATCTTGAATTGTAGCTCCCAAATTCCCATGTGTTTTGGGAAGGACCCAGTGGGAGCTAAGTTTATCATAGTGGCCAATCTTTCCTGTACTGTTCTCACGATAGTGAATAAATCTCACAAGATCTGATGGTTTTATAAAGAGTTCCCCTGCACAAGTTCTCTCTCTCTCTTTGCCTGCCACCATCCATGTAAGACATGACTTTGCTTCTCCTTGCCTTCTGCCATGATTGTGAGGCCTCTCTAACCATGTGGAACTGTGAATCAATTAAACCTCTTTCCTTTCTAAATCACCCAGTCTTGGGTATGTTTTCATCAGCAGCGTGAAAACAGACTAATACACTCCCCAGTCCTCTGCTTTCCAGTTTGGTCCATCCAGTGTGAGGCACTGGTGGGAGATCTCTGACAGCTTCTTGGTCGTGGATTCTTTCTGGCAGTGGCACCTCCATTCCTCAACACCAACTCTCACTGGGCTTCGGTAACACTGTGCTCTCTCTTTAGCCCTTTGGGAATACACAGAAAGAACACCATTGCATATATCTAAGATGAAAGTTCTAGTATTTAATTTATTTAACTGGTGAAGACACTGCATGAGAGGATTCTGAGTTTATTTATTCAATCCCTGAAACATATGTATTAATTACTATATATTTGAAAAGCCTTGCTTTATAGTGTGCTGGATTCCATGCCAAGACTTCACATGCATTACCTTTCTATTCTATGAGGTTTTATCATCCTAATTTTACACATGAGGAAACTGAGGCTTCTAGAATTTTAGTTGATTTGCCACATTAGTAGTAATTAGTGTAATGAAGATTCAAACCCAGACAGTCTAATTCTTGGACCCCGTACTATGAAAAAGTGAGGTACAAAGAGTATGAAGAAGAATTATACGGAATTATAAAGATAAATTCAACATGGAGTTTTTTTTTTACCTCAGGGAGTTACAATGAATTCAAGGAAGGTGATATTTTGTGGACAAAACAGAAATGATTTAGCTCTGAGTGTAGGATTATGTGCTTTGTCTTAACTGAGTTCATACCAATTAGAAAAGGAACCACTCAGTTAAGGGCAAATGTCTCTCCTAAATAATTTTAAAAATTAGTTTTATATTATACTTTATTGGCAACCTTTTAAAGTAGGTTTTGAGATAGTAGGGTGTGAAGGATTTAAGTTCTAGTTAACTGTTTCCTTTGCTATGTCATCTTCTTAGCTTGATACAATCCCATCTGTCTATCTTGAAATCATGAACTTTTAAAACAGTTTTAAAAGAGACCATACAAGGCATGCGTACTCAACTGGGACAATGTCATTCCAAAGGAAGCAAACAGTTCTTGGGGGTGCAAAAGTCTTACATATTACCATGATTGTGGCCTCCAAAGTTCAATCCAGTGCAACATAATCATTTCCCTGAGTATTTAATTTCTCTAGTGAGGGACAACTATATTTTCTCCCTAGAGATGGGATGATGATTTAAAAAACGATCTAAAGTAGAGACACAGGGAAAATATAATAAATAAATTACTAAATTCTCTCATTCACTTATCGAGGAGAACACAGTGAGCTTAGAAAAAATTGCTGAACAAGTACTTCAAAGCTACAACTAATTGCATCAATTGGCACCAATCTTTGCAGTACATACCTATTTCTTGTTATCTATTAGGCAACAATCCAAAGCAAATGCAGTTGGCAAGCTATTTCTAACTAGTCCCTAATAAAGTTATCTTCTGAAACCATTTTTCATAATGTTTTCTCCTAAATAATTGCTACCTTTACACATGAAATAAAAGCAATACAACATGGTATCCTTGACCTGTGTTATTTTTCAAAACAAATTAATAAAGGAACTATCTATGGCTCAAAGCTTGAACCAAATAGTGAAAAATCTTGGCAAATTGAACTGGCTAAAGCATCTTTCTCTTTGTTCTGTGTGACAACAGGGGCCTATAGAGAAACATCTGTCAGTTAACAGATTTTAAAAACAAGCTAAATTCTTGGTTCAGAGTTATTCAGAACAAAGTAAGCAAGGAGGAATCTCAGCTGCTAGAATGTGACTGGCAAAGCAAATTGCAGAGTACTACAAAGTCAATCTGTTTTCATTGGAGGGAGAGGGAGAAACAAGGAGGTGAAACATAAGCATAATCATACAATGATTTAAAAAAAGAATGCTTAAAGAATGATTCAAAGGCATATTCTGGATTAGCAGTAAGAAACTGAATTCTATCTTGAGGTTTATTTCACCCAAAGAAACTGATTGTTTAAAAATAGAGTGTGTTGACAACCAGAAAGTTAGCACAGATCCAAGTTCTCAGCTCACATAATAAAACATAAAAGGTGTCTCAGTCACTTATTAGTCCATTGAATTTTTTTCCCCCAGAAGAATTTAAAAGCATACTATAAAGCTTTATGGCTTTCATTTCAAAATGTATAAGGGTATTCTCCTCCAAATATGCTAATTTTTCTTGCAAATGAAAGGATAACTTCTAAAGCACAAAAAAACTTCTATCATTTGGTAACTCTAAACTGATAGTCTTAAATATACCAAAATTTTCAAGAAAATTAGGAGATAATATATGTTAAGAAATATTTCTGCAGAAAATATTATGTCCTATCTTTTAAAAATAGAAAATAATACTTACGCAAGACCTCTCTTTACACTAAGTTTTCCCTTTTCTGCCCCTAACATATGTCTCATAAAACTTATGGCATGTCCAGAATGGTAAGGTAAGAACCACTTTGAAGTCCTTTACTCAAGAAAAGCAATGAAAATATTATCAAAATCAACTTTTCAGAACTCTGAAAATTACAGTCATGCAACAATCTGAGGATAACTTATTCAAATAAAATAGCTAAATATCAATAAAACAGCAAGGATTTTGTTTTTGTTTTGTTTTGTTTCTTTTGAGAAGGAGTCTCACTTTGTTGCCCAGGCTGGAGTGCAGTGGTGCAACACTGGCTCACTGCAACTCAAGTTTCAAGCGATTCTCCTGCCTCAGCCTCCCAAATAGGTGGAATTACAGGTGCCTGCCACAACACCCAGCTAATTTTTGTATTTTTAGTAGAGACGGGGTTTCACCACGTTAGCCAGGCTGGTCTCGAACTCCTGACCTCAAGTGCTAGGATTACAGACGTGAGCCACCACACCTGGCCCTTTGTTTCATTTTAACTTGTCTATTACTACTCCCCCCTTTCCAGCTCCAGGGAAGGTTTGGAAATCAACTGGCTCATGATCCTGGTGTCTATGAAAAATAGTACTCCCCAAAGAACAGGAACAAAACATGGGTATCTGCTCTCTCCACTTCACTTGCAAATTTTACTCAAAGTTCTGTTCTTGCCAGGGCAATCAGGCAAAAGACTGTGTGTGTGTGTGTACAAACACACATATATGACATCCAGATTGGAAAGAAGTAACACTACTGCTATTTACAGACAAAAAATCTTGTACATAGTAAATGCTAAAAGATATACGCACTCGCATGCACACACACACACACACACACACACACACACACATTTAGAATTGACACATTTAGCAAAGTTATAGAATACAAGAAATATATACAAAACTCAACTGTTTTTATATCCTAGCAATGAATAATCTGTAAGGAAATTAAGACAGCAATTCTATTTGTTACAGCATTACAACTGAAATGCTTAGGAATAAATTTAACAAGAGAAGTGCAAGGCTTGTACACTGAAAATAAAACATTGTTCAAAGACATCAAAGAATATGGAAAGATATGGAATGGAAAGATATTCCATGTCTACAGATCAGAAGACTATATATTATTTTTCTTTCTTTTCTTTTTTTTTTTTTTTTTTTGAGATGGAGTCTTGCTCTGTTGCCCAGGCTGGAGTGCAGTGGCACAATCCTGGCTCACTACAACCTCCGCCTCCTCATTCTCCTGCCTCAGCCTCCTGAGTAGCTGAGATTATAGGCATCTGCCACCATGCCCAGCTATTGTTTGCATTTTTAAAAATAGAAATGGGGTTTTGCTGTTGGCCAGGCTGGTCTCGAACTCCTGAGCTCAAGTGATTCACCTGCCTCGGCCTCCCAAAGTGCTGGGATTACAGGCGTGAGCCACCGCGCCCAGTCAGACAATATATTAAGATGGTAATATTCCCCAAATTGTTTCACTGATTCAACTCAATCCTGATCAAAATCCCAGCTCTCTTTTTTGTAAAAATTGACAAGTTCATCCTAAAATTCATATGGATATACAAGGGACTAAGAATACTTAATCATAGAAATGAAGAACAAGGTTAGAGGTCTCAGAGTTTCTCACTTCGTGTTTACTACAAAGCTATAGCAATCAAGACAATATGTTATTAGCACAGGAATAGACACTTAGCAATGGAATAGTATTGAGAGTTCAGAAATAAACCCTTACATTTATGAGCAATTGATTTAACAAGTGTGCTAAGATAATTAAGTCAAGAAAGATAAATCTTTTCAACAAAGGGTGCTGGAATAACAATATCCATATGCAGATTAATAAAGCTGGATCCCTACTTCCCAAGATATACATAAAAAAATTAACTCCAAAGGGATCATATGCCTAAATGTAGGAGCTAAAACTATATATTTTTTAGCAGATACACTGGAGTAAATCTTTGTGACCTTGGATTAGGGAATGGTTTCTTAGATATGGCACTAAAAGTACAAACGACAAATAAAAATGAATTCCATCTAAATTACAAACACTTATGGTAAAATTAGACATCAAAAAAGGGAAAAGAGCATGTAGAATGGGTAAAAGGTATTTGTAAATTAGATATTTCATATGGGACTATATTCACAATACATGAAATACTCTTGCAACTCAAAAACAAAAAGGCAAATAGTCCAATTGAAAACAATGAGTGAAAGATTTTCATAGGTATTTCTCCAAAAAAGACGAGTGAGTGGCCAATAAACACATGAAGAATGCTCAAGCTCATTAGTTATTAGGAAAATACAATAAAACCACAACGACATATCACTTCACACCCAGTAGATTGGCTAAAATAAAAAAGACAATAAAGTGTTGAAGGCCGGGCGCGGTGGCTCAAGCCTGTAATCCCAGCACTTTGGGAGGCCGAGACGGGCGGATCACGAGGTCAGGAGATCGAGACCATCCTGGCT